>NW_027141111.1:2241670-2565840 GCF_036365525.1 Heterodontus francisci
ATACTATGTCTGCCAACTCCTCTTAATCAATTCTGTTGTTATAATCCTCAAAATCTCCAACAGGTTCGTCAAACATGATTTCCCATTCATAAATCCATGTTAACTATGCCCAATCAGATCATTATTATCCAAATGTCCATTTATAACATCATTTAGAATTGATTATAGCAGGTTCCCAACGATTAATGTAAGGCTAACAGCTTTGTAATTCCCTGTTTTCGCTCTCCCTCCCTTGTTATATAGTGGGCTGACATTTGCATCCTTCCAATCTGCAGGATCCGCTCCGGAATCTACAAAGTTTTTGAAGATGATCAGCAATGCATCCACTATCTCCATAGCTATCTCGTCAACACTCTGGGACGTAGAATATCAGGTGCTGGGGACATAGCAACCTTCAGCCCCATTAATTTCTCCAATACAACCTTCTTAGCCATACTAACTTCCTTTAATTCATTGCAGTTCTGAAGAAGGGTCACTGACCTGAAACGTTAACTCTGCTTCTCTCTACACAGATGCTGCCAGAACTGCTGAGTGTTTCCAGCATTTCTTGTTTTTATTCACGATTTCCAGTATCCACATTATTTTACTTTTAATTTCCTTCAATTCATCATTCCCCCAATCCCTTGGATCTCTAATTCTGGGAGATTTCTTATATGTGTCTCGGTGAAGACAGACACAAAATAATCATTTAGCTTCTCTGCAATTTCGCTGTTCCCATTATAAATTCTACTGACACTGCCTGTGATGGACTCACATTTGTCTTAGCCAAATGTTTCCTTTTTACATACCTGTAGAAGCTTTTTACAGTCCGTTTTTATATTTTTCCAGCTAACATTCATATTTTATTCACCCTTTCTTTATCAGTTTCTTCATTCTCCTTTGGTGTATTCTAAAATCCTCCCAATTCTCAGGTTTACTACAATTTATGGCAACTTTATTGTCCTTTAATAGAGTCATAGCGTCAGAGAGAGATACAGATACGGCCCTTCGGCCCACCGAGTCTGTGCCTGCCAACAAACACCCATTTATACTAATCTTACATTAATCCCATATACCTTACCACATTCCCACCATTCTCCTACCACCTACCTATACTAGGGGCAATTTGCAATGGCCAATTTACCAAGCAACCTGCAAGTCTTTGGTTGTAGGAGGAAACTGAAGCACTCGGCTGAAACCTACGTGGTTACAGTAGAACTTGCAAACTCCACTTAGGCAGTACCAAGAACTGAACCCGGTTGCTGGAGCTGTGAAGCTGCAGTGCTAACCACAGTTTAAATCTTATACAATCCTTAACTTCCTTTGTTGTCCACAGTTGACTGCCTTTACTTTTGGGGTTTATGTGCCTGCAAGCAATGTATAGGTGCTGTAAACTATATTATATTTATTTAAAGACTATCGATTGCCGATGTACTATCATACCTTTCAATGTAGTTTCCCAATCCACATCGGGCAATTTGCCCCTCATACCTTCATAACTTCTTTTGTTCAAATTTAACAACCTGGCTTAAGAGTGAACCACCTTACTTTCAAGCATAATGTAAAATTCTATCACATTATGGTAATTCATCCCTAAAGGTAACTTTACAATAAAAATATTAATTATCCCTGATTCATTACATAATACTAGATCTACAATAGCCTGTTTTCCAGTCGGTGCCTCAACATACTGCTCTAGAAAACCATCCCTAACACACTCTAGAAACTCGTCATTCATAGCATTTGTTCTCATTAGGTTACCCAGTCTATATGAGGATTGAAGTCACCCATGATGACGGTATTGCCCATGTTATATGATTCTCTCATCTCCATTAATGCCATTCCCCACAAAAACACGACTGTTTGATGGCCTACAAACAGCTTCTACCAGTGTTTACTTCCCCTTGTTGTTTCTTAGCTCCACCCAAATAGATTCCATATTTTGTTCTTCAGAACTGAGATCCTCCCTTACTAATGTACTGATACCATCCCTTATTATCAGAGCAACATTATGTCCTTTCCCTTTTTGCCTGTCCTTCCTAAAGGTCGAATCTGCTTGCGTATTCAGTTCTCAGTCTTGGTCACCCTGTAGCACATTTCCGTTATGACAATTGGATCATACTCATTTACCTCTATTTGGGCCTTTAAATCATCTACCCTGTTCTGAATACTGAGTGCATTCAGGTACAGTGCCCATAACCGTGTCTTATTGACATTCTGCATTCCAGTTGATGCTCACCTTTGTTTCACCTACCTTCGAATGTCACCTTCTACTTTTCTACCTCCTGTTACCAGCTTTACTTCCTTTCAATTTGATCCTTCCTCCCAATTTCAAAAGAAAACTGGATGGGTGCTTGAAGGAAGTGACCTTGCAGGGCTACGGGATTGAGTGGGGGAGTAAAACTGACTGAATTGCTCCACAGAGAACCAGCACGGTCTCGATGAGCCTAATGAAATCCTTCTGTGTGGTAAGTGACTCTGACTCTATCACTGTCTATGACTGAATGTTGGATATGTCTCCCATTCCTGCCGGAAAGGTCCGGATACATAAAATGTCAATGAAACTGTGACGTTAACAACCACTGACAGCTCCGTCCTCACCCTGGTCTGAGGCTCTAGTTCTCGTTTCAGGAGGTGACATAGCTCTGTGACCACCTCTTTATTGAAACAGAGTCATCTAACATACTGCTCCAGGCTTAGATGTTGGTAGGAAATGTGCTCTTGGAAAACCCGGAGTGGGTAGGGCAGAGTCCCCTCCTCCTCCCCCGTTACAGAACTTCCTCTCTCTGCAGCTTCTGCTCCATTTGTTGGTGATGTTACAGAGCCAGAGACACTGTAACTACAGTCCCCATACCTCGTCCAGCGTTGGTGCACAAAATCCTCTGTCCTCCCTGAATTTTTGCAGCAGCTCACAACACAACCTCCAGGAAACCATCCACAGCACCTTCCACTAACTTTACAAGAGCAGAAGTAAGTCAAAAGCCTATAAGTTGCATGCCTGGTCCGTTTAAATAACACTAGAGGGGGTTCCTGCTGCTGCTGCTGAATGTATGTTCAGCCGAGAGTGACTAACACAGGGGTCAGTGAACATGTACAGACCAAGTTTCAAAGACGTACATCAAAGCTGTTGGAATGGTACATTGACATCAAATTCAAAACCATCCTCAAATGAGCAACACATACATGGAACGATTGACCTAGAGCCCTGCCCAGCGTGGGGCATTGTGCAGGCCACAGTAGAAGTGCCCATCTGTGCAAATCACACTAACAGCACATACATGGTGCTATTGACCTAGAGCCCTGCATCAAAGCTGCTGGAATAGCAGTTTGACATGACATTCCACAACTCCTCGTGCTACTGGTGCACACAATGTACACCCGGGCGAGAGTACTGCACAGCATGGGACAGTGTGCAGGCCACAGCGGAAATGGCTGGGAGCTCAGCTCATACCCTTTTATAGATCCAGGTTTCCACAATGTGGGCAACAGTGCTGCTGTAAGAGCTGAAAATCACCACCAAGAAGAGGTAGAGAGGGAAGGAAATTCACTTCAAAAGGGGACATGGAAATAGACTTGATGGAAGATTTTCAAGAATATGGGAATGGACAGGCGAATGGGACTAATTAGATGGGTGAGGCCATGGAGGGATTCAAACACAAGAATGAGAATATTAAAATTAAGGGTGTTGCCAGACCGGGAGCCAATGTAGATCAGTGAGCACAGTTGTGATGGGTGATCGGGATTTGGTGTGAGTTAGAACACAGGCAGCAGAGTTCTGGATGGGCTGTGGTTTATAGAAGTTTATAACTGGGAGGGTGACCTGGATACAATTTGGAAAAATCAAGTGAATAAAGGCACAGATGAGGGTTTATGCAGCAGATGGGCTGAGGCAGAGGTTGCGATCAGTGATAGTACAGAGGTGGTAATAGGCAGGGTTGGTGATGTAGGGAATATGGAGTTGAATTCAGCTCAGGTATAAATGGAACACAGATGTTGTAAACAGCCTCGGATATTGGGCAGGGTGGGGTAGGTGATTCACGGATAGGAGATGGAGTTTGTGATGAAGACCAATGGCACTGGTTTCAGTCTTCCCAATATTTACATTACAGAAGAGTATTTCAGTGAAACAGGGTTGACAGATCACCTAGCGGGAAATAGAGACGTATCAGGAGCAAAGACAGGACCGAAGATGAAAGATGAATTTACAAGAACTGTAATACAATTAGCAATGGGTTGACAGCTAATAGCTGGAGGTAGAGATTCACCAGCAACAGTAGCAGCAGCAAGAAGGGCAGAGTAAATTACAGGAGCAGTAATGCAATTAAACATGGTTTATAGAATTAATAGCTGTATTGAGAGACTTACCAGGGACGCCAACAATAGCCAGGATGGGATAGTAAATATATTGAATTATCTCAAGTGCATACAGGATCCGATCGTCTAATGAGTACCAATCATAATATGTAGAAAGATAGTAAAGATCCGAGGATAGACTCCTGTCCATTGTTGTAACATTCCAATCTATTGTTCTCAGATTCTGACCCATTATTGGAACATTCCAATCTATTGTTCTCAGATTCTGATCTATCCTCTCCCTCTCTCTGGAGCCACTGATCCCTGTCAGTGCCGAGCGTGATGTTCCCTTTGACGCTATGTGATAACACATTGAAAGAATCCCTTATTAATAGAAAAGGAAAGCCCTCCAGTGACACAATTAGGGCCCATGGAGACTGACATTAATTACAGTTACTGAACAAATAGGTTTAGTTAACCCTTTTCATTTCAACACCTTTTGTACCACAATCAACGATAACATTTGCCCAGTCTGAATGGGATGTATGAGGATTGCTGAGGGAGGGAAAAATGAGAATAGCGGATGCACAGGCCAGAATCTTGGATATGTGTGTCGTGGCAGAGGACTGGAGGGTTGTCAATGTTGCACCCTGACTAAAAAAGGAGAGGTGGAGTAAACTCTATATTTACTGTCACTGATGGGGAAATTTCTAGAGTTCACATCCCAGGACAAACGTATTTGATGCTGGAGAAAAGAAAAAAAAGCATGGACAACAAATGGCCAGCAGGAAGTATATGGTAAGACAAGTCATGTCTAGTAAATGTCAACAACAACAACTTATATTTATATAGTGCCTTTAATGTAATAAAACATCTCAAGATGCTTCACAGGAGCATTATGAAGCAACGTATGACACAGAGACACAACAGGAGATATGAGGTCAGATGACCAACAGCTTGGTCAAAGAGGAAGTTTTTATGTAGTATCTTAAGGGAGGAATGTGATGTAGCGTGTCAGTGAAAGTGGGATACTGGCAATCTCACCGAACTAGTAATCTAGAGGCGCAGGCTCATTCCCTGGGGACATGGGTTCAAAGCCCACCATAACTGATGGTGGAATTTAAAATTCAATTATGTAATGCATTCAATTGATGAATAAAAATCTGGAATTGAAATCTGGATTAATAATGTTACTATGAAGCCATCATCGATTTTTATAACAATCTATCTGGTTCACTAATGTCCTTTAGGGAAGGAGATCTACCATCCTTATCTGTTCTGGTCTCCATTTAACTCAATGTGGTTCACTTTTAACTGTCCTCTGAAATAGTCTAGCAAGCCACTCAGTGTCAAGAATAATTATGGATGGACAATAAAGATGTAGGAATGGTATTCCAGAGATTTTCATAAGGGTCGTTAACTAGTCTAGGACATAACTCTGGACACAGGTCTTTGTGTCTACATTCCTGGCAATGATAATGTGAAGCCTCATGTCCACATATATAAACAAATGTTGTTTATAAACTGTCTCGGACATAACTCTGGACACAGGTCTTTGTGTCTACATTCCTGGCAATGATAATGTGAAGCCTCATGTCCACATATATAAACAAATGTTGTTTATAAACTGTCTCGGACATAACTCTGGACACAGGTCTTTGTGTCTACATTCCTGACAATGATAATGTGAAGCCTCATGTCCACATATATAAACACATGTTGTTTATAAACTGTCTAGGACATAACTCTGGACACAGGTCTTTGTGTCTACATTCCTGGCAATGATAATGTGAAGCCTCATGTCCACATATATAAACAAATGTTGTTTATAAACTGTCCAGGACATAACTCTGGACACAGGTCTTTGTGTCTACATTCCTGACAATGATAATGTGAAGCCTCATGTCCACATATATAAACAAATGTTGTTTATAAACTGTCTAGGACATAACTCTGGACACAGGTCTTTGTGTCTACATTCCTGACAATGATAATGTGAAGCCTCATGTCCACATATATAAACAAATGTTGTTTATAAACTGTCTCGGACATAACTCTGGACACAGGTCTTTGTGTCTACATTCCTGGCAACGATAATGTGAAGCCTCATGTCCACATATATAAACAAATGTTGTTTATAAACTGTCCAGGACATAACTCTGGACACAGGTATTTGTGTCTACAATCCTGACAATGATAATGTGAAGCCTCATGTCCACATATATAAACAAATGTTGTTTATAAACTGTCTCGGACATAACTCTGGACACAGGTCTTTGTGTCTACATTCCTGACAATGATAATGTGAAGCCTCATGTCCACATATATAAACAAATGTTGTTTATCAACTGTCTCGGACATAACTCTGGACACAGGTCTTTGTGTCTACATTCCTGGCAATGATAATGTGAAGCCTCATGTCCACATATATAAACAAATGTTGTTTATAAACTGTCTCGGACATAACTCTGGACACAGGTCTTTGTGTCTACATTCCTGGCAATGATAATGTGAAGCCTCATGTCCACATATATAAACAAATGTTGTTTATAAACTGTCTAGGACATAATTCTGGACACAGGTCTTTGTGTCTACATTCCTGACAATGATAATGTGAAGCCTCATGTCCACATATATAAACAAATGTTGTTTATAAATTGTCTCGGACATAACTCTGGACAGAGGTCTTTGTGTCTACATTCCTGACAATGATAATGTGAAGCCTCATGTCCACATATATAAACAAATGTTGTTTATAAACTGTCTCGGACATAACTCTGGACACAGGTATTTGTGTCTACATTCCTGGCAATGATAATGTGAAGCCTCATGTCCACATATATAAACAAATGTTGTTTATAAACTGTCTCGGACATAACTCTGGACACAGGTATTTGTGTCTACATTCCTGGCAATGATAATGTGAAGCCTCATGTCCACATATATAAACAAATGTTGTTTATAAACTGTCTGGGACATAACTCTGGACACAGGTCTTTGTGTCTACATTCCTGACAATGATAATGTGAAGCCTCATGTCCACATATATAAACAAATGTTGTTTATAAACTGTCCAGGACATAACTCTGGACAGAGGTCTTTGTGTCTACATTCCTGACAATGATAATGTGAAGCCTCATGTCCACATATATAAACAAATGTTGTTTATAAACTGTCTCGGACATAAATCTGGACACAGGTCTTTGTGTCTACATTCCTGGCAATGATAATGTGAAGCCTCATGTCCACATATATAAACAAATGTTGTTTATAAACTGTCTCGGACATAACTCTGGACACAGGTCTTTGTGTCTACATTCCTGACAATGATAATGTGAAGCCTCATGTCCACATATATAAACAAATGTTGTTTATAAAGTGTCTGGTACATAACTCTGGACACAGGTCTTTGTGTCTACATTCATGACAATGATAATGTGAAGCCTCATGTCCACATATATAAACAAATGTTGTTTATAAACTGTCTGGGACATAACTCTGGACACAGGTCTTTGTGTCTACATTCCTAACAATGATAATGTGAAGCCTCATGTCCACATATATAAACAAATGTTGTTTATAAACTGTCTAGGACATAACTCTGGACACAGGTCTTTGTGTCTACATTCCTGGCAATGATAATGTGAAGCCTCATGTCCACATATATAAACAAATGTTGTTTATAAACTGTCTCGGACATAACTCTGGACACAGGTCTTTGTGTCTACATTCCTGGCAATGATAATGTGAAGCCTCATGTCCACATATATAAACAAATGTTGTTTATAAACTGTCTAGGACATAACGCTGGACACAGGTCTTTGTGTCTACATTCCTGACAATGATAATGTGAAGCCTCATGTCCACATATATAAACAAATGTTGTTTATAAACTGTCTAGGACATAACTCTGGACACAGGTCTTTGTGTCTACATTCCTGACAATGATAATGTGAAGCCTCATGTCCACATATATAAACAAATGTTGTTTATAAACTGTCTAGGACATAACTCTGGAGACAGGTCTTTGTGTCTACATTCCTGACAATGATAATGTGAAGCCTCATGTCCACATATATAAACAAATGTTGTTTATAAACTGTCTAGGACATAACTCTGGACACAGGTCTTTGTGTCTACATTCCTGACAATGATAATGTGAAGCCTCATGTCCACATATATAAACAAATGTTGTTTATAAACTGTCTCGGACATAACTCTGGACACAGGTCTTTGTGTCTACATTCCTGACAATGATAATGTGAAGCCTCATGTCCACATATATAAACAAATGTTGTTTATAAACTGTCTAGGACATAACTCTGGACACAGGTCTTTGTGTCTACATTTCTGACAATGATAATGTGAAGCCTCATGTCCACATATATAAACAAATGTTGTTTATAAACTGTCTCGGACATAACTCTCGACACAGGTCTTTGTGTCTACATTCCTGACAATGATAATGTGAAGCCTCATGTCCACATATATAAACAAATGTTGTTTATAAACTGTCTCGGACATAACTCTGGACACAGGTCTTTGTGTCTACATTCCTGGCAATGATAATGTGAAGCCTCATGTCCACATATATAAACAAATGTTGTTTATAAACTGTCTCGGACATAACTCTGGACACAGGTCTTTGTGTCTACATTCCTGACAATGATAATGTGAAGCCTCATGTCCACATATATAAACAAATGTTGTTTATAAACTGTCTCGGACATAACTCTGGACAGAGGTCTTTGTGTCTACATTCCTGACAATGATAATGTGAAGCCTCATGTCCACATATATAAACAAATGTTGTTTATAAACTGTCTAGGACATAACTCTGGACACAGGTCTTTGTGTCTACATTCCTGACAATGATAATGTGAAGCCTCATGTCCACATATATAAACAAATGTTGTTTATAAACTGTCTCGGACATAACTCTGGACACAGGTCTTTGTGTCTACATTCCTGACAATGATAATGTGAAGCCTCATGTCCACATATATAAACAAATGTTGTTTATAAACTGTCTCGGACATAACTCTGGACACAGGTCTTTGTGTCTACATTCCTGACAATGATAATGTGAAGCCTCATGTCCACATATATAAACAAATGTTGTTTATAAACTGTCTCGGACATAACTCTGGACACAGGTCTTTGTGTCTACATTCCTGACAATGATAATGTGAAGCCTCATGTCCACATATATAAACAAATGTTGTTTATAAACTGTCTAGGACATAACTCTGGACACAGGTCTTTGTGTCTACATTCCTGACAATGATAATGTGAAGCCTCATGTCCACATATATAAACAAATGTTGTTTATAAACTGTCTCGGACATAACTCTGGACACAGGTCTTTGTGTCTACATTCCTGACAATGATAATGTGAAGCCTCATGTCCACATATATAAACAAATGTTGTTTATAAACTGTCTCGGACATAACTCTGGACACAGGTCTTTGTGTCTACATTCCTGGCAATGATAATGTGAAGCCTCATGTCCACATATATAAACAAATGTTGTTTATAAACTGTCTCGGACATAACTCTGGACACAGGTCTTTGTGTCTACATTCCTGACAATGATAATGTGAAGCCTCATGTCCACATATATAAACAAATGTTGTTTATAAACTGTCTCGGACATAACTCAGGACAGAGGTCTTTGTGTCTACATTCCTGACAATGATAATGTGAAGCCTCATGTCCACATATATAAACAAATGTTGTTTATAAACTGTCTAGGACATAACTCTGGACACAGGTCTTTGTGTCTACATTCCTGACAATGATAATGTGAAGCCTCATGTCCACATATATAAACAAATGTTGTTTATAAACTGTCTAGGACATAACTCTGGACACAGGTCTTTGTGTCTACATTCCTGACAATGATAATGTGAAGCCTCATGTCCACATATATAAACAAATGTTGTTTATAAACTGTCTCGGACATAACTCTGGACAGAGGTCTTTGTGTCTACATTCCTGACAATGATAATGTGAAGCCTCATGTCCACATATATAAACAAATGTTGTTTATAAACTGTCTCGGACATAACTCTGGACACAGGTCTTTGTGTCTACATTCCTGACAATGATAATGTGAAGCCTCATGTCCACATATATAAACAAATGTTGTTTATAAACTGTCTCGGACATAACTCTGGACACAGGTCTTTGTGTCTACATTCCTGGCAATGATAATGTGAAGCCTCATGTCCACATATATAAACAAATGTTGTTTATAAACTGTCTCGGACATAACTCTGGACACAGGTCTTTGTGTCTACATTCCTGGCAATGATAATGTGAAGCCTCATGTCCACATATATAAACAAATGTTGTTTATAAACTGTCTAGGACATAACTCTGGACACAGGTCTTTGTGTCTACATTCCTGGCAATGACAATGTGAAGCCTCATGTCCACATATATAAACAAATGTTGTTTATAAACTGCCTCGGACATAACTCTGGACACAGGTCTTTGTGTCTACATTCCTGGCAATGATAATGTGAAGCCTCATGTCCACATATATAAACAAATGTTGTTTATAAACTGTCTGGGACATAACTCTGGACACAGGTCTTTGTGTCTACATTCCTGGCAATGATAATGTGAAGCCTCATGTCCACATATATAAACAAATGTTGTTTATAAACTGTCTGGGACATAACTCTGGGCACAGGTCTTTGTGTCTACATTCCTGACAATGATAATGTGAAGCCTCACGTCCACATATATAAACAAATGTTGTTTATAAACTGACTAGGACATAACTCTGGACACAGGTCTTTGTGTGTACATTCCTGGCAATGATAATGTGAAGCCTCATGTCCACATATATAAACAAATGTTGTTTATAAACTGTCTAGGACATAACTCTGGACACAGGTATTTGTGTCTACATTCCTGGCAATGATAATGTGAAGCCTCATGTCCACATATATAAACAAAAGTTGTTTATAAACTGTCTAGGACATAACTCTGGACACAGGTCTTTGTGTCTACATTCCTGGCAATGATAATGTGAAGACTCATGTCCACATATATAAACAAATGTTGTTTATAAACTGTCTGGGACATAACTCTGGACACAGGTCTTTGTGTCTACATTCCTGACAATGATAATGTGAAGCCTCATGTCCACATATATAAACAAATGTACTTTATAAACTGTCTAGGACATAACTCTGGACACAGGTCTTTGTGTCTACATTCCTGGCAATGATAATGTGAAGCCTCATGTCCACATATATAAACAAATGTTGTTTATAAACTGTCTAGGACATAACTCTGGACACAGGTCATAGTGTCTACATTGCTGACAATGATAATGTGAAGCCTCATGTCCACATATAAAAACAAATGTTGTGTATAAACTGTCTAGGACATAACTCTGGACACAGGTCTTTGTGTCTACATTCCTGACAATGATAATGTGAAGCCTCATGTCCACATATATAAACAAATGTTGTTTATAAACTGTCTCGGACATAACTCTGGACACAGGTCTTTGTGTCTACATTCCTGGCAATGATAATGTGAAGCCTCATGTCCACATATATAAACAAATGTTGTTTATAAACTGTCTGGGACATAACTCTGGACACAGGTCTTTGTGTCTACATTCCTGGCAATGATAATGTGAAGCCTCATGTCCACATATATAAACAAATGTTGTTTATAAACTGTCTCGGACATAACTCTGGACACAGGTCTTTGTGTCTACATTCCTGACAATGATAATGTGAAGCCTCATGTCCACATATATAAACAAATGTTGTTTATAAACTGCCTCGGACATAACTCTGGACACAGGTCTTTGTGTCTACATTACTGGCAATGATAATGTGAAGCCTCATGTCCACATATATAAACAAATGTTGTTTATAAACTGTCTTGGACATAACTCTGGACACAGGTCTTTGTGTCTACATTCCTGACAATGATAATGTGAAGCCTCATGTCCACATATATAAACAAATGTTGTTTATAAACTGTCTCGGACATAACTCTGGAGACAGGTCTTTGTGTCTACATTCCTGACAATGATAATGTGAAGCCTCATGTCCACATATATAAACAAATGTTGTTTATAAACTGTCTAGGACATAACTCTGGACACAGGTCTTTGTGTCTACATTCCTGACAATGATAATGTGAAGCCTCATGTCCACATATATAAACAAATGTTGTTTATAAACTGTCTGGGACATAACTCTGGACACAGGTCTTTGTGTCTACATTCCTGACAATGATAATGTGAAGCCTCATGTCCACATATAGAAACAAATGTTGTTTATAAACTGTCTCGGACATAACTCTGGACACAGGTCTTTGTGTCTAGATTCCTGGCAATGATAATGTGAAGCCTCATGTCCACATATATAAACAAATGCTGTTTATAAACTGTCTAGGACATAACTCTGGACACAGGTCTTTGTGTCTACATTCCTGGCAATGATAATGTGAAGCCTCATGTCCACATATATAAACAAATGTTGTTTATAAACTGTCTAGGACATAACTCTGGACACAGGTCTTTGTGTCAACATTCCTGACAATGATAATGTGAAGCCTCATGTCCACATATATAAACAAATGTTGTTTATAAACTGTCTCGGACATAACTCTGGACACAGGTCTTTGTGTCTACATTCCTGGCAATGATAATGTGACGCCTCATGTCCACATATATAAACAAATGTTGTTTATAAACTGTCTCGGACATAACTCTGGACACAGGTCTTTGTGTCTACATTCCTGGCAATGATAATGTGAAGCCTCATGTCCACATATATAAACAAATGTTGTTTATAAACTGTCTCGGACATAATTCTGGAGACAGGTCTTTGTGTCTACATTCCTGACAATGATAATGTGAAGCCTCATTTCCACATATATAAACAAATGTTGTTTATAAACTGTCTAGGACATAACTCTGGACACAGGTCTTTGTGTCTACATTCCTGGCAATGATAATGTGAAGCCTCATGTCCACATATATAAACAAATTTTGTTTATAAACTGTCTAGGACATAACTCTGGACACAGGTCTTTGTGTCTACATTCCTGACAATGATAATGTGAAGCCTCATGTCCACATATATAAACAAATGTTGTTTATAAACTGTCTCGGACATAACTCTGGACACAGGTCTTTGTGTCTACATTCCTGGCAATGATAATGTGACGCCTCATGTCCACATATATAAACAAATGTTGTTTATAAACTGTCTAGGACATAACTCTGGACACAGGTCTTTGTGTCTGCATTCCTGGCAATGATAATGTGAAGCCTCATGTCCACATATATAAACAAATGTTGTTTATAAACTGTCTCGGACATAACTCTGGACACAGGTCTTTGTGTCTACATTCCTGACAATGATAATGTGAAGCCTCATGTCCACATATATAAACAAATGTTGTTTATAAACTGTCTCGGACATAACTCTGGACACAGGTCTTTGTGTCTACATTCCTGACAATGATAATGTGAAGCCTCATGTCCATATATATAAACAAATTTTGTTTATAAACTGTCTAGGACATAACTCTGGACACAGGTCTTTGTGTCTACATTCCTGGCAATGATAATGTGAAGCCTCATGTCCACATATATAAACAAATGTTGTTTATAAACTGTCTAGGACATAACTCTGGACACAGGTCTTTGTGTCTACATTCCTGGCAATGATAATGTGAAGCCTCATGTCCACATATATAAACAAATGTTGTTTATAAACTGTCTCGGACATAACTCTGGACACAGGTCTTTGTGTCTACATTCCTGACAATGATAATGTGAAGCCTCATGTCCACATATATAAACAAATGTTGTTTATAAACTGTCTAGGACATAACTCTGGACACAGGTCTTTGTGTCTACATTCCTGGCAATGATAATGTGAAGCCTCATGTCCACATATATAAACAAATGTTGTTTATAAACTGTCTAGGTCATAACTCTGGACACAGGTCTTTGTGTCTACATTCCTGGCAATGATAATGTGAAGCCTCATGTCCACATATATAAACAAATGTTGTTTATAAACTGCCTCGGACATAACTCTGGACACAGGTCTTTGTGTCTACTTTCCTGGCAATGATAATGTGAAGCCTCATGTCCACATATATAAACAAATGTTGTTTATAAACTGTCTGGGACATAACTCTGGACACAGGTCTTTGTGTCTACATTCCTGGCAATGATAATGTGAAGCCTCATGTCCACATATATAAACAAATGTTGTTTATAAACTGTCTGGGACATAACTCTGGACACAGGTCTTTGTGTCTACATTCCTGACAATGATAATGTGAAGCCTCATGTCCACATATATAAACAAATGTTGTTTATAAACTGCCTAGGACATAACTCTGGACACAGGTCTTTGTGTCTACATTCCTGGCAATGATAATGTGAAGCCTCATGTCCACATATATAAACAAATGTTGTTTATAAACTGTCTAGGTCATAACTCTGGACACAGGTCTTTGTGTCTACATTCCTGGCAATGATAATGTGAAGCCTCATGTCCACATATATAAACAAATGTTGTTTATAAACTGTCTAGGACATAACTCTGGACACAGGTCTTTGTGTCTACATTCCTGGCAATGATAATGTGAAGACTCATGTCCACATATAGAAACAAATGTGGTTTATAAACTGTCTGGGACATAACTCTGGACACAGGTCTTTGTGTCTACATTCCTGACAATGATAATGTGAAGCCTCATGTCCACATATATAAACAAATGTTGTTTATAAACTGTCTAGGACATAACTCTGGACACAGGTCTTTGTGTCTACATTCCTGGCAATGATAATGTGAAGCCTCATGTCCACATATATAAACAAATGTTGTTTATAAACTGTCTAGGACATAACTCTGGACACAGGTCTTTGTGTCTACATTCCTGGCAATGATAATGTGAAGACTCATGTCCACATATAGAAACAAATGTTGTTTATAAACTGTCTAGGACATAACTCTGGACACAGGTCTTTGTGTCTACATTCCTGACAATGATAATGTGAAGCCTCATGTCCACATATAAAAACAAATGTTGTTTATAAACTGTCTAGGACATAACTCTGGACACAGGTCTTTGTGTCTACATTCCTGACAATGATAATGTGAAGCCTCATGTCCACATATATAAACAAATGTTGTTTATAAACTGTCTCGGACATAACTCTGGACACAGGTCTTTGTGTCTACATTCCTGGCAATGATAATGTGAAGCCTCATGTCCACATATATAAACAAATGTTGTTTATAAACTGTCTCGGACATAACTCTGGACACAGGTCTTTGTGTCTACATTCCTGACAATCATAATGTGAAGCCTCATGTCCACATATATAAACAAATGTTGTTTATAAACAGTCTCGGACATAACACTGGACACAGGTCTTTGTGTCTACATTCCTGACAATGATAATGTGAAGCCTCATGTCCACATATATAAACAAATGATGTTTATAAACTGTCTCGGACATAACTCTGGACACAGGTCTTTGTGTCTACATTCCTGACAATGATAATGTGAAGCCTCATGTCCACATATATAAACAAATGTTGTTTATAAACTGTCTAGGACATAACTCTGGACACAGGTCTTTGTGTCTACATTCCTGACAATGATAATGTGAAGCCTCATGTCCACATATATAAACAAATGTTGTTTATAAACTGTCTCGGACATAACTCTGGACACAGGTCTTTGTGTCTACATTCCTGACAATGATAATGTGAAGCCTCATGTCCATATATATAAACAAATGTTGTTTATAAACTGTCTAGGACATAACTCTGGACACAGGTCTTTGTGTCTACATTCCTGGCAATGATAATGTGAAGCCTCATGTCCACATATATAAACAAATGTTGTTTATAAACTGTCTAGGACATAACTCTGGACACAGGTCTTTGTGTCTACATTCCTGGCAATGATAATGTGAAGCCTCATGTCCACATATATAAACAAATGTTGTTTATAAACTGTCTCAGACATAACTCTGGACACAGGTCTTTGTGTCTACATTCCTGACAATGATAATGTGAAGCCTCATGTCCACATATATAAACAAATGTTGTTTATAAACTGTCTCGGACATAACTCTGGACACAGGTCTTTGTGTCTACATTCCTGACAATGATAATGTGAAGCCTCATGTCCACATATATAAACAAATGTTGTTTATAAACTGTCTCGGACATAACTCTGGACACAGGTCTTTGTGTCTACATTCCTGACAATGATAATGTGAAGCCTCATGTCCACATATATAAACAAATGTTGTTTATAAACTGTCTAGGACATAACTCTGGACACAGGTCTTTGTGTCTGCATTCCTGACAATGATAATGTGAAGCCTCATGTCCACATATAGAAACAAATGTTGTTTATAAACTGTCTCGGACATAACTCTGGACACAGGTCTTTGTGTCTAGATTCCTGGCAATGATAATGTGAAGCCTCATGTCCACATATATAAACAAATGCTGTTTATAAACTGTCTAGGACATAACTCTGGACACAGGTCTTTGTGTCTACATTCCTGGCAATGATAATGTGAAGCCTCATGTCCACATAAAAAACAAATGTTGTTTATAAACTGTCTAGGACATAACTCTGGACACAGGTCTTTGTGTCAACATTCCTGACAATGATAATGTGAAGCCTCATGTCCACATATATAAACAAATGTTGTTTATAAACTGTCTCGGACATAACTCTGGACACAGGTCTTTGTGTCTACATTCCTGGCAATGATAATGTGACGCCTCATGTCCACATATATAAACAAATGTTGTTTATAAACTGTCTCGGACATAACTCTGGACACAGGACTTTGTGTCTACATTCCTGGCAATGATAATGTGAAGCCTCATGTCCACATATATAAACAAATGTTGTTTATAAACTGTCTCGGACATAACTCTGGACACAGGTCTTTGTGTCTACATTCCTGACAATGATAATGTGAAGCCTCATGTCCACATATATAAACAAATGTTGTTTATAAACTGTCTCGGACATAACTCTGGACACAGGTCTTTGTGTCTACATTCCTGACAATGATAATGTGAAGCCTCATGTCCACATATATAAACAAATGTTGTTTATAAACTGTCTCGGACATAACTCTGGACACAGGTCTTTGTGTCTACATTCCTGACAATGATAATGTGAAGCCTCATGTCCATATATATAAACAAATGTTGTTTATAAACTGTCTAGGACATAACTCTGGACACAGGTCTTTGTGTCTACATTCCTGGCAATGATAATGTGAAGCCTCATGTCCACATATATAAACAAATGTTGTTTATAAACTGTCTCGGACATAACTCTGGACACAGGTCTTTGTGTCTACATTCCTGGCAATGATAATGTGAAGCCTCATGTCCACATATATAAACAAATGTTGTTTATAAACTGTCTCGGACATAACTCTGGACACAGGTCTTTGTGTCTACATTCCTGACAATGATAATGTGAAGCCTCATGTCCACATATATAAACAAATGTTGTTTATAAACTGTCTAGGACATAACTCTGGACACAGGTCTTTGTGTCTACATTCCTGGCAATGATAATGTGAAGCCTCATGTCCACATATATAAACAAATGTTGTTTATAAACTGTCTAGGACATAACTCTGGACACAGGTCTTTGTGTCTACATTCCTGGCAATGATAATGTGAAGCCTCATGTCCACATATATAAACAAATGTTGTTTATAAACTGCCTCGGACAAAGCTCTGGACACAGGTCTTTGTGTCTACATTCCTGGCAATGATAATGTGAAGCCTCATGTCCACATATATAAACAAATGTTGTTTATAAACTGTCTGGGACATAAATCTGGACACAGGTCTTTGTGTCTACATTCCTGGCAATGATAATGTGAAGCCTCATGTCCACATATATAAACAAATGTTGTTTATAAACTGTCTGGGACATAACTCTGGACACAGGTCTTTGTGTCTACATTCCTGACAATGATAATGTGAAGCCTCATGTCCACATATATAAACAAATGTTGTTTATAAACTGCCTAGGACATAACTCTGGACACAGGTCTTTGTGTCTACATTCCTGGCAATGATAATGTGAAGCCTCATGTCCACATATATAAACAAATGTTGTTTATAAACTGTCTAGGACATAACTCTGGACACAGGTCTTTGAGTCTACATTCCTGGCAATGATAATGTGAAGCCTCATGTCCACATATATAAACAAATGTTGTTTATAAACTGTCTAGGACATAACTCTGGACACAGGTCTTTGTGTCTACATTCCTGGCAATGATAATGTGAAGACTCATGTCCACATATAGAAACAAATGTGGTTTATAAACTGTCTGGGACATAACTCTGGACACAGGTCTTTGTGTCTACATTCCTGACAATGATAATGTGAAGCCTCATGTCCACATATATAAACAAATGTTGTTTATAAACTGTCTAGGACATAACTCTGGACACAGGTCTTTGTGTCTACATTCCTGGCAATGATAATGTGAAGCCTCATGTCCACATATATAAACAAATGTTGTTTATAAACTGTCTAGGACATAACTCTGGACACAGGTCTTTGTGTCTACATTCCTGACAATGATAATGTGAAGCCTCATGTCCACATATAAAAACAAATGTTGTTTATAAACTGTCTAGGACATAACTCTGGACACAGGTCTTTGTGTCTACATTCCTGACAATGATAATGTGAAGCCTCATGTCCATATATAAACACATGTTGTTTATAAACTGTCTCGGACATAACTCTGGACACAGGTCTTTGTGTCTACATTCCTGGCAATGATAATGTGAAGCCTCATGTCCACATATATAAACAAATGTTGTTTATAAACTGTCTGGGACATAACTCTGGACACAGGTCTTTGTGTCTACATTCCTGGCAATGATAATGTGAAGCCTCAGGTCCTCATATATAAACAAATGTTGTTTATAAACTGTCTCGGACATAACTCTGGACACAGGTCTTTGTGTCTACATTCCTGACAATGATAATGTGAAGCCTCATGTCCACATATATAAACAAATGTTGTTTATAAACTGCCTCGGACATAACTCTGGACACAGGTCTTTGTGTCTACATTCCTGGCAATGATAATGTGAAGCCTCATGTCCACATATATAAACAAATGTTGTTTATAAACTGTCTGGGACATAACTCTGGACACATGTCTTTGTGTCTACATTCCTGACAATGATAATGTGAAGCCTCATGTCCACATATATAAACAAATGTTGTTTATAAACTGCCTAGGACATAACTCTGGACACAGGTCTTTGTGTCTACATTCCTGGCAATGATAATGTGAAGCCTCATGTCCACATATATAAACAAATGTTGTTTATAAACTGTCTAGGACATAACTCTGGACACAGGTCTTTGTGTCTACATTCCTGGCAATGATAATGTGAAGCCTCATGTCCACATATATAAACAAATGTTGTTTATAAACTGTCTAGGACATAACTCTGGACACAGGTCTTTGTGTCTACATTCCTGACAATGATAATGTGAAGCCTCATGTCCACATATATAAACAAATGTTGTTTATAAACTGTCTAGGACATAACTCTGGACACAGGTCTTTGTGTCTACATTCCTGACAATGATAATGTGAAGCCTCATGTCCACATATAAAAACAAATGTTGTTTATAAACTGTCTAGGACATAACTCTGGACACAGGTCTTTGTGTCTACATTCCTGACAATGATAATGTGAAGCCTCATGTCCACATATATAAACAAATGTTGTTTATAAACTGTCTCGGACATAACTCTGGACACAGGTCTTTGTGTCTACATTCCTGGCAATGATAATGTGAAGCCTCATGTCCACATATATAAACAAATGTTGTTTATAAACTGTCTGGGACATAACTCTGGACACAGGTCTTTGTGTCTACATTCCTGGCAATGATAATGTGAAGCCTCATGTCCACATATATAAACAAATGTTGTTTATAAACTGTCTCGGACATAACTCTGGACACAGGTCGTTGTGTCTACATTCCTGACAATGATAATGTGAAGCCTCATGTCCACATATATAAACAAATGTTGTTTATAAACTGCCTCGGACATAACTCTGGACACAGGTCTTTGTGTCTACATTCCTGACAATGATAATGTGAAGCCTCATGTCCACATATATAAACAAATGTTGTTTATAAACTGTCCAGGACATAACTCTGGACACAGGTCTTTGTGTCTACATTCCTGGCAATGATAATGTGAAGCCTCATGTCCACATATATAAACAAATGTTGTTTATAAACTGTCTAGGACATAACTCTGGACACAGGTCTTTGTGTCTACATTCCTGACAATGATAATGTGAAGCCTCATGTCCACATATAGAAACAAATGTTGTTTATAAACTGTCTCGGACATAACTCTGGACACAGGTCTTTGTGTCTAGATTCCTGGCAATGATAATGTGAAGCCTCATGTCCACATATATAAACAAATGCTGTTTATAAACTGTCTAGGACATAACTCTGGACACAGGTCTTTGTGTCTACATTCCTGGCAATGATAATGTGAAGCCTCATGTCCACATATATAAACAAATGTTGTTTATAAACTGTCTAGGACATAACTCTGGACACAGGTCTTTGTGTCAACATTCCTGACAATGATAATGTGAAGCCTCATGTCCACATATATAAACAAATGTTGTTTATAAACTGTCTCGGACATAACTCTGGACACAGGTCTTTGTGTCTACATTCCTGGCAATGATAATGTGACGCCTCATGTCCACATATATAAACAAATGTTGTTTATAAACTGTCTAGGACATAACTCTGGACACAGGTCTTTGTGTCAACATTCCTGACAATGATAATGTGAAGCCTCATGTCCACATATATAAACAAATGTTGTTTATAAACTGTCTCGGACATAACTCTGGACACAGGTCTTTGTGTCTACATTCCTGGCAATGATAATGTGACGCCTCATGTCCACATATATAAACAAATGTTGTTTATAAACTGTCTCGGACATAACTCTGGACACAGGTCTTTGTGTCTACATTCCTGGCAATGATAATGTGAAGCCTCATGTCCACATATGTAAACAAATGTTGTTTATAAACTGTCTCGGACATAACTCTGGAGACAGGTCTTTGTGTCTACATTCCTGACAATGATAATGTGAAGCCTCATTTCCACATATATAAACAAATGTTGTTTATAAACTGTCTAGTACATAACTCTGGACACAGGTCTTTGTGTCTACATTCCTGGCAATGATAATGTGATGCCTCATGTCCACATATATAAACAAATTTTGTTTATAAACTGTCTAGGACATAACTCTGGACACAGGTCTTTGTGTCTACATTCCTGACAATGATAATGTGAAGCCTCATGTCCACATATATAAACAAATGTTGTTTATAAACTGTCTCGGACATAACTCTGGACACAGCTCTTTGTGTCAACATTCCTGACAAGGATAATGTGAAGCCTCATGTCCACATATATAAACAAATGTTGTTTATAAACTGTCTAGGACATAACTCTGGACACAGGTCTTTGTGTCTACATTCCTGGCAATGATAATGTGAAGCCTCATGTCCACATATATAAACAAATGTTGTTTATAAACTGTCTCGGACATAACTCTGGACACAGGTCTTTGTGTCTACATTCCTGACAATGATAATGTGAAGCCTCATGTCCACATATATAAACAAATGTTGTTTATAAACTGTCTAGGACATAACTCTGGACACAGGTCTTTGTGTCTACATTCCTGACAATGATAATGTGAAGCCTCATGTCCACATATAAAAACAAATGTTGTTTATAAACTGTCTAGGACATAACTCTGGACACAGGTCTTTGTGTCTACATTCCTGACAATGTTAATGTGAAGCCTCATGTCCACATATATAAACAAATGTTGTTTATAAACTGTCTCGGACATAACTCTGGACACAGGTCTTTGTGTCTACATTCCTGGCAATGATAATGTGAAGCCTCATGTCCACATATATAAACAAATGTTGTTTATAAACTGTCTCGGACATAACTCTGGACACAGGTCTTTGTGTCTACATTCCTGACAATCATAATGTGAAGCCTCATGTCCACATATATAAACAAATGTTGTTTATAAACTGTCTCGGACATAACACTGGACACAGGTCTTTGTGTCTACATTCCTGACAATGATAATGTGAAGCCTCATGTCCACATATATAAACAAATGTTGTTTATAAACTGTCTCGGACATAACTCTGGACACAGGTCTTTGTGTCTACATTCCTGACAATGATAATGTGAAGCCTCATGTCCACATATATAAACAAATGTTGTTTATAAACTGTCTAGGACATAACTCTGGACACAGGTCTTTGTGTCTACATTCCTGACAATGATAATGTGAAGCCTCATGTCCACATATATAAACAAATGTTGTTTATAAACTGTTTCGGACATAACTCTGGACACAGGTCTTTGTGTCTACATTCCTGACAATGATAATGTGAAGCCTCATGTCCATATATATAAACAAATGTTGTTTATAAACTGTCTAGGACATAACTCTGGACACAGGTCTTTGTGTCTACATTCCTGGCAATGATAATGTGAAGCCTCATGTCCACATATATAAACAAATGTTGTTTATAAACTGTCTAGGACATAACTCTGGACACAGGTCTTTGTGTCTACATTCCTGGCAATGATAATGTGAAGCCTCATGTCCACA
Source organism: Heterodontus francisci (assembly GCF_036365525.1). Classification (NCBI taxonomy): domain Eukaryota; kingdom Metazoa; phylum Chordata; class Chondrichthyes; order Heterodontiformes; family Heterodontidae; genus Heterodontus; species Heterodontus francisci. The sequence goes on from NW_027141111.1 coordinate 2,264,743, forward strand.
TATATAAACAAATGTTGTTTATAAACTGTCTCGGACATAACTCTGGACACAGGTCTTTGTGTCTACATTCCTGACAATGATAATGTGAAGCCTCATGTCCACATATATAAACAAATGTTGTTTATAAACTGTCTCGGACATAACTCTGGACACAGGTCTTTGTGTCTACATTCCTGACAATGATAATGTGAAGCCTCATGTCCACATATATAAACAAATGTTGTTTATAAACTGTCTAGGACATAACTCTGGACACAGGTCTTTGTGTCTACATTCCTGACAATGATAATGTGAAGCCTCATGTCCACATATATAAACAAATGTTGTTTATAAACTGTCTAGGACATAACTCTGGACACAGGTCATTGTGTCTGCATTCCTGACAATGATAATGTGAAGCCTCATGTCCACATATAGAAACAAATGTTGTTTATAAACTGTCTCGGACATAACTCTGGACACAGGTCTTTGTGTCTAGATTCCTGGCAATGATAATGTGAAGCCTCATGTCCACATATATAAACAAATGCTGTTTATAAACTGTCTAGGACATAACTCTGGACACAGGTCTTTGTGTCTACATTCCTGGCAATGATAATGTGAAGCCTCATGTCCACATAAAAAACAAATGTTGTTTATAAACTGTCTAGGACATAACTCTGGACACAGGTCTTTGTGTCAACATTCCTGACAATGATAATGTGAAGCCTCATGTCCACATATATAAACAAATGTTGTTTATAAACTGTCTCGGACATAACTCTGGACACAGGTCTTTGTGTCTACATTCCTGGCAATGATAATGTGACGCCTCATGTCCACATATATAAACAAATGTTGTTGAGAAACTGTCTCGGACATAACTCTGGACACAGGTCTTTGTGTCTACATTCCTGGCAATGATAATGTGAAGCCTCATGTCCACATATATAAACAAATGTTGTTTATAAACTGTCTCGGACATAACTCTGGACACAGGTCTTTGTGTCTACATTCCTGACAATGATAATGTGAAGCCTCATGTCCACATATATAAACAAATGTTGTTTATAAACTGTCTCGGACATAACTCTGGACACAGGTCTTTGTGTCTACATTCCTGACAATGATAATGTGAAGCCTCATGTCCACATATATAAACAAATGTTGTTTATAAACTGTCTCGGACATAACTCTGGACACAGGTCTTTGTGTCTACATTCCTGACAATGATAATGTGAAGCCTCATGTCCATATATATAAACAAATGTTGTTTATAAACTGTCTAGGACATAACTCTGGACACAGGTCTTTGTGTCTACATTCCTGGCAATGATAATGTGAAGCCTCATGTCCACATATATAAACAAATGTTGTTTATAAACTGTCTAGGACATAACTCTGGACACAGGTCTTTGTGTCTACATTCCTGGCAATGATAATGTGAAGCCTCATGTCCACATATATAAACAAATGTTGTTTATAAACTGTCTCGGACATAACTCTGGACACAGGTCTTTGTGTCTACATTCCTGACAATGATAATGTGAAGCCTCATGTCCACATATATAAACAAATGTTGTTTATAAACTGTCTAGGACATAACTCTGGACACAGGTCTTTGTGTCTACATTCCTGGCAATGATAATGTGAAGCCTCATGTCCACATATATAAACAAATGTTGTTTATAAACTGTCTAGGACATAACTCTGGACACAGGTCTTTGTGTCTACATTCCTGGCAATGATAATGTGAAGCCTCATGTCCACATATATAAACAAATGTTGTTTATAAACTGCCTCGGACAAAGCTCTGGACACAGGTCTTTGTGTCTACATTCCTGGCAATGATAATGTGAAGCCTCATGTCCACATATATAAACAAATGTTGTTTATAAACTGTCTGGGACATAAATCTGGACACAGGTCTTTGTGTCTACATTCCTGGCAATGATAATGTGAAGCCTCATGTCCACATATATAAACAAATGTTGTTTATAAACTGTCTGGGACATAACTCTGGACACAGGTCTTTGTGTCTACATTCCTGACAATGATAATGTGAAGCCTCATGTCCACATATATAAACAAATGTTGTTTATAAACTGCCTAGGACATAACTCTGGACACAGGTCTTTGTGTCTACATTCCTGGCAATGATAATGTGAAGCCTCATGTCCACATATATAAACAAATGTTGTTTATAAACTGTCTAGGACATAACTCTGGACACAGGTCTTTGAGTCTACATTCCTGGCAATGATAATGTGAAGCCTCATGTCCACATATATAAACAAATGTTGTTTATAAACTGTCTAGGACATAACTCTGGACACAGGTCTTTGTGTCTACATTCCTGGCAATGATAATGTGAAGACTCATGTCCACATATAGAAACAAATGTGGTTTATAAACAGTCTGGGACATAACTCTGGACACAGGTCTTTGTGTCTACATTCCTGACAATGATAATGTGAAGCCTCATGTCCACATATATAAACAAATGTTGTTTATAAACTGTCTAGGACATAACTCTGGACACAGGTCTTTGTGTCTACATTCCTGGCAATGATAATGTGAAGCCTCATGTCCACATATATAAACAAATGTTGTTTATAAACTGTCTAGGACATAACTCTGGACACAGGTCTTTGTGTCTACATTCCTGACAATGATAATGTGAAGCCTCATGTCCACATATAAAAACAAATGTTGTTTATAAACTGTCTAGGACATAACTCTGGACACAGGTCTTTGTGTCTACATTCCTGACAATGATAATGTGAAGCCTCATGTCCATATATAAACAAATGTTGTTTATAAACTGTCTCGGACATCACTCTGGACACAGGTCTTTGTGTCTACATTCCTGGCAATGATAATGTGAAGCCTCATGTCCACATATATAAACAAATGTTGTTTATAAACTGTCTGGGACATAACTCTGGACACAGGTCTTTGTGTCTACATTCCTGGCAATGATAATGTGAAGCCTCAGGTCCACATATATAAACAAATGTTGTTTATAAACTGTCTCGGACATAACTCTGGACACAGGTCTTTGTGTCTACATTCCTGACAATGATAATGTGAAGCCTCATGTCCACATATATAAACAAATGTTGTTTATAAACTGCCTCGGACATAACTCTGGACACAGGTCTTTGTGTCTACATTCCTGGCAATGATAATGTGAAGCCTCATGTCCACATATATAAACAAATGTTGTTTATAAACTGTCTGGGACATAACTCTGGACACAGGTCTTTGTGTCTACATTCCTGACAATGATAATGTGAAGCCTCATGTCCACATATATAAACAAATGTTGTTTATAAACTGCCTAGGACACAACTCTGGACACAGGTCTTTGTGTCTACATTCCTGGCAATGATAATGTGAAGCCTCATGTCCACATATATAAACAAATGTTGTTTATAAACTGTCTAGGACATAACTCTGGACACAGGTCTTTGTGTCTACATTCCTGGCAATGATAATGTGAAGCCTCATGTCCACATATATAAACAAATGTTGTTTATAAACTGTCTAGGACATAACTCTGGACACAGGTCTTTGTGTCTACATTCCTGACAATGATAATGTGAAGCCTCATGTCCACATATATAAACAAATGTTGTTTATAAACTGTCTAGGACATAACTCTGGACACAGGTCTTTGTGTCTACATTCCTGACAATGATAATGTGAAGCCTCATGTCCACATATAAAAACAAATGTTGTTTATAAACTGTCTAGGACATAACTCTGGACACAGGTCTTTGTGTCTACATTCCTGACAATGATAATGTGAAGCCTCATGTCCACATATATAAACAAATGTTGTTTATAAACTGTCTCGGACATAACTCTGGACACAGGTCTTTGTGTCTACATTCCTGGCAATGATAATGTGAAGCCTCATGTCCACATATATAAACAAATGTTGTTTATAAACTGTCTGGGACATAACTCTGGACACAGGTCTTTGTGTCTACATTCCTGGCAATGATAATGTGAAGCCTCATGTCCACATATATAAACAAATGTTGTTTATAAACTGTCTCGGACATAACTCTGGACACAGGTCGTTGTGTCTACATTCCTGACAATGATAATGTGAAGCCTCATGTCCACATATATAAACAAATGTTGTTTATAAACTGCCTCGGACATAACTCTGGACACAGGTCTTTGTGTCTACATTCCTGACAATGATAATGTGAAGCCTCATGTCCACATATATAAACAAATGTTGTTTATAAACTGTCCAGGACATAACTCTGGACACAGGTCTTTGTGTCTACATTCCTGGCAATGATAATGTGAAGCCTCATGTCCACATATATAAACAAATGTTGTTTATAAACTGTCTAGGACATAACTCTGGACACAGGTCTTTGTGTCTACATTCCTGACAATGATAATGTGAAGCCTCATGTCCACATATAGAAACAAATGTTGTTTATAAACTGTCTCGGACATAACTCTGGACACAGGTCTTTGTGTCTAGATTCCTGGCAATGATAATGTGAAGCCTCATGTCCACATATATAAACAAATGCTGTTTATAAACTGTCTAGGACATAACTCTGGACACAGGTCTTTGTGTCTACATTCCTGGCAATGATAATGTGAAGCCTCATGTCCACATATATAAACAAATGTTGTTTATAAACTGTCTAGGACATAACTCTGGACACAGGTCTTTGTGTCAACATTCCTGACAATGATAATGTGAAGCCTCATGTCCACATATATAAACAAATGTTGTTTATAAACTGTCTCGGACATAACTCTGGACACAGGTCATTGTGTCTACATTCCTGGCAATGATAATGTGACGCCTCATGTCCACATATATAAACAAATGTTGTTTATAAACTGTCTCGGACATAACTCTGGACACAGGTCTTTGTGTCTACATTCCTGGCAATGATAATGTGAAGCCTCATGTCCACATATGTAAACAAATGTTGTTTATAAACTGTCTCGGACATAACTCTGGAGACAGGTCTTTGTGTCTACATTCCTGACAATGATAATGTGAAGCCTCATTTCCACATATATAAACAAATGTTGTTTATAAACTGTCTAGTACATAACTCTGGACACAGGTCTTTGTGTCTACATTCCTGGCAATGATAATGTGATGCCTCATGTCCACATATATAAACAAATTTTGTTTATAAACTGTCTAGGACATAACTCTGGACACAGGTCTTTGTGTCTACATTCCTGACAATGATAATGTGAAGCCTCATGTCCACATATATAAACAAATGTTGTTTATAAACTGTCTCGGACATAACCCTGGACACAGGTATTTGTGTCTACATTCCTGACAATGATAATGTGAAGCCTCATGTCCACATATATAAACAAATGTTGTTTATAAACTGTCTAGGACATAACTCTGGACACAGGTCTTTGTGTCTACATTCCTGGCAATGATAATGTGAAGCCTCATGTCCACATATATAAACACATGTTGTTTATAAACTGTCTCGGACATAACTCTGGACACAGGTCTTTGTGTCTACATTCCTGACAATGATAATGTGAAGCCTCATGTCCACATATATAAACAAATGTTGTTTATAAACTGTCTCGGACATAACTCTGGACACAGGTATTTGTGTCTACATTCCTGACAATGATAATGTGAAGCCTCATGTCCACATATATAAACAAATGTTGTTTATAAACTGTCTCGGACATAACTCTGGACACAGGTCTTTGTGTCTACATTCCTGACAATGATAATGTGAAGCCTCATGTCCACATATATAAACAAATGTTGTTTATAAACTGTCTCGGACATAACTCTGGACACAGGTCTTTGTGTCTACATTCCTGACAATGATAATGTGAAGCCTCATGTCCACATATATAAACAAATGTTGTTTATAAACTGTCTCGGACATAACTCTGGACACAGGTCTTTGTGTCTACATTCCTGACAATGATAATGTGAAGCCTCATGTCCATATATATAAACAAATGTTGTTTATAAACTGTCTAGGACATAACTCTGGACACAGGTCTTTGTGTCTACATTCCTGGCAATGATAATGTGAAGCCTCATGTCCACATATATAAACAAATGTTGTTTATAAACTGTCTAGGACATAACTCTGGACACAGGTCTTTGTGTCTACATTCCTGGCAATGATAATGTGAAGCCTCATGTCCACATATATAAACAAATGTTGTTTATAAACTGTCTCGGACATAACTCTGGACACAGGTCTTTGTGTCTACATTCCTGACAATGATAATGTGAAGCCTCATGTCCACATATATAAACAAATGTTGTTTATAAACTGTCTCGGACATAACTCTGGACACAGGTCTTTGTGTCTACATTCCTGACAATGATAATGTGAAGCCTCATGTCCACATATATAAACAAATGTTGTTTATAAACTGTCTAGGACATAACTCTGGAAACAGGTCTTTGTGTCTACATTCCTGGCAATGATAATGTGAAGCCTCATGTCCACATATATAAACAAATGTTGTTTATAAACTGTCTCGGACATAACTCTGGACAGAGGTCTTTGTGTCTACATTCCTGACAATGATAATGTGAAGCCTCATGTCCACATATATAAACAAATGTTGTTTATAAACTGTCTAGGACATAACTCTGGACACAGGTCTTTGTGTCTACATTCCTGACAATGATAATGTGAAGCCTCATGTCCACATATAAAAACAAATGTTGTTTATAAACTGTCTAGGACATAACTCTGGACACAGGTCTTTGTGTCTACATTCCTGACAATGATAATGTGAAGCCTCATGTCCACATATATAAACAAATGTTGTTTATAAACTGTCTCGGACATAACTCTGGACACAGGTCTTTGTGTCTACATTCCTGGCAATGATAATGTGAAGCCTCATGTCCACATATATAAACAAATGTTGTTTATAAACTGTCTGGGACATAACTCTGGACACAGGTCTTTGTGTCTACATTCCTGGCAATGATAATGTGAAGCCTCATGTCCACATATATAAACAAATGTTGTTTATAAACTGTCTCGGACATAACTCTGGACACAGGTCGTTGTGTCTACATTCCTGACAATGATAATGTGAAGCCTCATGTCCACATATATAAACAAATGTTGTTTATAAACTGCCTCGGACATAACTCTGGACACAGGTCTTTGTGTCTACATTCCTGACAATGATAATGTGAAGCCTCATGTCCACATATATAAACAAATGTTGTTTATAAACTGTCCAGGACATAACTCTGGACACAGGTCTTTGTGTCTACATTCCTGGCAATGATAATGTGAAGCCTCATGTCCACATATATAAACAAATGTTGTTTATAAACTGTCTAGGACATAACTCTGGACACAGGTCTTTGTGTCTACATTCCTGACAATGATAATGTGAAGCCTCATGTCCACATATAGAAACAAATGTTGTTTATAAACTGTCTAGTACATAACTCTGGACACAGGTCTTTGTGTCTACATTCCTGGCAATGATAATGTGATGCCTCATGTCCACATATATAAACAAATTTTGTTTATAAACTGTCTAGGACATAACTCTGGACACAGGTCTTTGTGTCTACATTCCTGACAATGATAATGTGAAGCCTCATGTCCACATATATAAACAAATGTTGTTTATAAACTGTCTCGGACATAACCCTGGACACAGGTATTTGTGTCTACATTCCTGACAATGATAATGTGAAGCCTCATGTCCACATATATAAACAAATGTTGTTTATAAACTGTCTAGGACATAACTCTGGACACAGGTCTTTGTGTCTACATTCCTGGCAATGATAATGTGAAGCCTCATGTCCACATATATAAACACATGTTGTTTATAAACTGTCTCGGACATAACTCTGGACACAGGTCTTTGTGTCTACATTCCTGACAATGATAATGTGAAGCCTCATGTCCACATATATAAACAAATGTTGTTTATAAACTGTCTCGGACATAACTCTGGACACAGGTATTTGTGTCTACATTCCTGACAATGATAATGTGAAGCCTCATGTCCACATATATAAACAAATGTTGTTTATAAACTGTCTCGGACATAACTCTGGACACAGGTCTTTGTGTCTACATTCCTGACAATGATAATGTGAAGCCTCATGTCCACATATATAAACAAATGTTGTTTATAAACTGTCTCGGACATAACTCTGGACACAGGTCTTTGTGTCTACATTCCTGACAATGATAATGTGAAGCCTCATGTCCACATATATAAACAAATGTTGTTTATAAACTGTCTCGGACATAACTCTGGACACAGGTCTTTGTGTCTACATTCCTGACAATGATAATGTGAAGCCTCATGTCCATATATATAAACAAATGTTGTTTATAAACTGTCTAGGACATAACTCTGGACACAGGTCTTTGTGTCTACATTCCTGGCAATGATAATGTGAAGCCTCATGTCCACATATATAAACAAATGTTGTTTATAAACTGTCTAGGACATAACTCTGGACACAGGTCTTTGTGTCTACATTCCTGGCAATGATAATGTGAAGCCTCATGTCCACATATATAAACAAATGTTGTTTATAAACTGTCTCGGACATAACTCTGGACACAGGTCTTTGTGTCTACATTCCTGACAATGATAATGTGAAGCCTCATGTCCACATATATAAACAAATGTTGTTTATAAACTGTCTCGGACATAACTCTGGACACAGGTCTTTGTGTCTACATTCCTGACAATGATAATGTGAAGCCTCATGTCCACATATATAAACAAATGTTGTTTATAAACTGTCTAGGACATAACTCTGGAAACAGGTCTTTGTGTCTACATTCCTGGCAATGATAATGTGAAGCCTCATGTCCACATATATAAACAAATGTTGTTTATAAACTGTCTCGGACATAACTCTGGACAGAGGTCTTTGTGTCTACATTCCTGACAATGATAATGTGAAGCCTCATGTCCACATATATAAACAAATGTTGTTTATAAACTGTCTAGGACATAACTCTGGACACAGGTCTTTGTGTCTACATTCCTGACAATGATAATGTGAAGCCTCATGTCCACATATAAAAACAAATGTTGTTTATAAACTGTCTAGGACATAACTCTGGACACAGGTCTTTGTGTCTACATTCCTGACAATGATAATGTGAAGCCTCATGTCCACATATATAAACAAATGTTGTTTATAAACTGTCTCGGACATAACTCTGGACACAGGTCTTTGTGTCTACATTCCTGGCAATGATAATGTGAAGCCTCATGTCCACATATATAAACAAATGTTGTTTATAAACTGTCTGGGACATAACTCTGGACACAGGTCTTTGTGTCTACATTCCTGGCAATGATAATGTGAAGCCTCATGTCCACATATATAAACAAATGTTGTTTATAAACTGTCTCGGACATAACTCTGGACACAGGTCGTTGTGTCTACATTCCTGACAATGATAATGTGAAGCCTCATGTCCACATATATAAACAAATGTTGTTTATAAACTGCCTCGGACATAACTCTGGACACAGGTCTTTGTGTCTACATTCCTGACAATGATAATGTGAAGCCTCATGTCCACATATATAAACAAATGTTGTTTATAAACTGTCCAGGACATAACTCTGGACACAGGTCTTTGTGTCTACATTCCTGGCAATGATAATGTGAAGCCTCATGTCCACATATATAAACAAATGTTGTTTATAAACTGTCTAGGACATAACTCTGGACACAGGTCTTTGTGTCTACATTCCTGACAATGATAATGTGAAGCCTCATGTCCACATATAGAAACAAATGTTGTTTATAAACTGTCTCGGACATAACTCTGGACACAGGTCTTTGTGTCTAGATTCCTGGCAATGATAATGTGAAGCCTCATGTCCACATATATAAACAAATGCTGTTTATAAACTGTCTCGGACATAACTCTGGACACAGGTCTTTGTGTCTACATTTCTGGCAATGATAATGTGAAGCCTCATGTCCACATATATAAACAAATGTTGTTTATAAACTGTCTAGGACATAACTCTGGACACAGGTCTTTGTGTCAACATTCCTGACAATGATAATGTGAAGCCTCATGTCCACATATATAAACAAATGTTGTTTATAAACTGTCTCGGACATAACTCTGGACACAGGTCTTTGTGTCTACATTCCTGGCAATGATAATGTGACGCCTCATGTCCACATATATAAACAAATGTTGTTTATAAACTGTCTCGGACATAACTCTGGACACAGGTCTTTGTGTCTACATTCCTGGCAATGATAATGTGAAGCCTCATGTCCACATATGTAAACAAATGTTGTTTATAAACTGTCTCGGACATAACTCTGGACACAGGTCTTTGTGTCTACATTCCTGACAATGATAATGTGAAGCCTCATTTCTACATATATAAACAAATGTTGTTTATAAACTGTCTAGTACATAACTCTGGACACAGGTCTTTGTGTCTACATTCCTGGCAATGATAATGTGATGCCTCATGTCCACATATATAAACAAATTTTGTTTATAAACTGTCTAGGACATAACTCTGGACACAGGTCTTTGTGTCTACATTCCTGACAATGATAATGTGAAGCCTCATGTCCACATATATAAACAAATGTTGTTTATAAACTGTCTCGGACATAACTCTGGACACAGGTATTTGTGTCTACATTCCTGACAATGATAATGTGAAGCCTCATGTCCACATATATAAACAAATGTTGTTTATAAACTGTCTAGGACATAACTCTGGACACAGGTCTTTGTGTCTACATTCCTGGCAATGATAATGTGAAGCCTCATGTCCACATATATAAACAAATGTTGTTTATAAACTGTCTCGGACATAACTCTGGACACAGGTCTTTGTGTCTACATTCCTGACAATGATAATGTGAAGCCTCATGTCCACATATATAAACAAATGTTGTTTATAAACTGTCTCGGACATAACTCTGGACACAGGTATTTGTGTCTACATTCCTGACAATGATAATGTGAAGCCTCATGTCCACATATATAAACAAATGTTGTTTATAAACTGTCTCGGACATAACTCTGGACACAGGTCTTTGTGTCTACATTCCTGACAATGATAATGTGAAGCCTCATGTCCACATATATAAACAAATGTTGTTTATAAACTGTCTCGGACATAACTCTGGACACAGGTCTTTGTGTCTACATTCCTGACAATGATAATGTGAAGCCTCATGTCCACATATATAAACAAATGTTGTTTATAAACTGTCTCGGACATAACTCTGGACACAGGTCTTTGTGTCTACATTCCTGACAATGATAATGTGAAGCCTCATGTCCATATATATAAACAAATGTTGTTTATAAACTGTCTAGGACATAACTCTGGACACAGGTCTTTGTGTCTACATTCCTGGCAATGATAATGTGAAGCCTCATGTCCACATATATAAACAAATGTTGTTTATAAACTGTCTAGGACATAACTCTGGACACAGGTCTTTGTGTCTACATTCCTGGCAATGATAATGTGAAGCCTCATGTCCACATATATAAACAAATGTTGTTTATAAACTGTCTCGGACATAACTCTGGACACAGGTCTTTGTGTCTACATTCCTGACAATGATAATGTGAAGCCTCATGTCCACATATATAAACAAATGTTGTTTATAAACTGTCTCGGACATAACTCTGGACACAGGTCTTTGTGTCTACATTCCTGACAATGATAATGTGAAGCCTCATGTCCACATATATAAACAAATGTTGTTTATAAACTGTCTCGGACATAACTCTGGACACAGGTCTTTGTGTCTACATTCCTGACAATGATAATGTGAAGCCTCATGTCCACATATATAAACAAATGTTGTTTATAAACTGTCTCGGACATAACTCTGGACACAGGTCTTTGTGTCTACATTCCTGACAATGATAATGTGAAGCCTCATGTCCATATATATAAACAAATGTTGTTTATAAACTGTCTAGGACATAACTCTGGACACAGGTCTTTGTGTCTACATTCCTGGCAATGATAATGTGAAGCCTCATGTCCACATATATAAACAAATGTTGTTTATAAACTGTCTAGGACATAACTCTGGACACAGGTCTTTGTGTCTACATTCCTGGCAATGATAATGTGAATCCTCATGTCCACATATATAAACAAATGTTGTTTATAAACTGTCTCGGACATAACTCTGGACACAGGTCTTTGTGTCTACATTCCTGACAATGATAATGTGAAGCCTCATGTCCACATATATAAACAAATGTTGTTTATAAACTGTCTCGGACATAACTCTGGACACAGGTCTTTGTGTCTACATTCCTGACAATGATAATGTGAAGCCTCATGTCCACATATATAAACAAATGTTGTTTATAAACTGTCTAGGACATAACTCTGGAAACAGGTCTTTGTGTCTACATTCCTGGCAATGATAATGTGAAGCCTCATGTCCACATATATAAACAAATGTTGTTTATAAACTGTCTCGGACATAACTCTGGACAGAGGTCTTTGTGTCTACATTCCTGACAATGATAATGTGAAGCCTCATGTCCACATATATAAACAAATGTTGTTTATAAACTGTCTAGGACATAACTCTGGACACAGGTCTTTGTGTCTACATTCCTGACAATGATAATGTGAAGCCTCATGTCCACATATAGAAACAAATGTTGTTTATAAACTGTCTAGGACATAACTCTGGACACAGGTCTTTGTGTCAACATTCCTGACAATGATAATGTGAAGCCTCATGTCCACATATATAAACAAATGTTGTTTATAAACTGCCTCGGACATAACTCTGGACACAGGTCTTTGTGTCTACATTCCTGGCAATGATAATGTGACGCCTCATGTCCACATATATAAACAAATGTTGTTTATAAACTGTCTCGGACATAACTCTGGACACAGGTCTTTGTGTCTACATTCCTGGCAATGATAATGTGACGCCTCATGTCCACATATATAAACAAATGTTGTTTATAAACTGTCTCGGACATAACTCTGGACACAGGTCTTTGTGTCTACATTCCTGGCAATGATAATGTGAAGCCTCATGTCCACATATATAAACAAATGTTGTTTATAAACTGTCTCGGACATAACTCTGGACACAGGTCTTTGTGTCTACATTCCTGACAATGATAATGTGAAGCCTCATGTCCACATATATAAACAAATGTTGTTTATAAACTGTCTCGGACATAACTCTGGACACAGGTCTTTGTGTCTACATTCCTGACAATGATAATGTGAAGCCTCATGTCCACATATATAAACAAATGTTGTTTATAAACTGTCTCGGACAGAACTCTGGACACAGGTCTTTGTGTCTACATTCCTGACAATGATAATGTGAAGCCTCATGTCCATATATATAAACAAATGTTGTTTATAAACTGTCTCGGACATAACTCTGGACAGAGGTCTTTGTGTCTACATTCCTGACAATGATAATGTGAAGCCTCATGTCCACATATATAAAAAAATGTTGTTTATAAACTGTCTAGGACATAACTCTGGAAACAGGTCTTTGTGTCTACATTCCTGGCAATGATAATGTGAAGCCTCATGTCCACATATATAAACAAATGTTGTTTATAAACTGTCTCGGACATAACTCTGGACAGAGGTCTTTGTGTCTACATTCCTGACAATGATAATGTGAAGCCTCATGTCCACATATATAAACAAATGTTGTTTATAAACTGTCTAGGACATAACTCTGGACACAGGTCTTTGTGTCTACATTCCTGACAATGATAATGTGAAGCCTCATGTCCACATATATAAACAAATGTTGTTTATAAACTGTCTAGGACATACCTCTGGACACAGATCTTTGTGTCAACATTCCTGACAATGATAATGTGAAGCCTCATGTCCACATATATAAACAAATGTTGTTTATAAACTGTCTAGGACATAACTCTGGACACAGGTCTTTGTGTCTACATTCCTGGCAATGATAATGTGAAGCCTCATGTCCACATATATAAACAAATGTTGTTTATAAACTGTCTAGGACATAACTCTGGACACAGGTCTTTGTGTCGACATTCCTGACAATGATAATGTGAAGCCTCATGTCCACATATATAAACAAATGTTGTTTATAAACTGTCTAGGACATAACTCTGGAAACAGGTCTTTGTGTCTACATTCCTGGCAATGATAATGTGAAGCCTCATGTCCACATATATAAACAAATGTTGTTTATAAACTGTCTCGGACATAACTCTGGACAGAGGTCTTTGTGTCTACATTCCTGACAATGATAATGTGAAGCCTCATGTCCACATATATAAACAAATGTTGTTTATAAACTGTCTAGGACATAACTCTGGACACAGGTCTTTGTGTCTACATTCCTGACAATGATAATGTGAAGCCTCATGTCCACATATAAAAACAAATGTTGTTTATAAACTGTCTAGGACATAACTCTGGACACAGGTCTTTGTGTCTACATTCCTGACAATGATAATGTGAAGCCTCATGTCCACATATATAAACAAATGTTGTTTATAAACTGTCTCGGACATAACTCTGGACACAGGTCTTTGTGTCTACATTCCTGGCAATGATAATGTGAAGCCTCATGTCCACATATATAAACAAATGTTGTTTATAAACTGTCTGGGACATAACTCTGGACACAGGTCTTTGTGTCTACATTCCTGGCAATGATAATGTGAAGCCTCATGTCCACATATATAAACAAATGTTGTTTATAAACTGACTCGGACATAACTCTGGACACAGGTCGTTGTGTCTACATTCCTGACAATGATAATGTGAAGCCTCATGTCCACATATATAAACAAATGTTGTTTATAAACTGCCTCGGACATAACTCTGGACACAGGTCTTTGTGTCTACATTCCTGACAATGATAATGTGAAGCCTCATGTCCACATATATAAACAAATGTTGTTTATAAACTGTCCAGGACATAACTCTGGACACAGGTCTTTGTGTCTACATTCCTGGCAATGATAATGTGAAGCCTCATGTCCACATATATAAACAAATGTTGTTTATAAACTGTCTAGGACATAACTCTGGACACAGGTCTTTGTGTCTACATTCCTGACAATGATAATGTGAAGCCTCATGTCCACATATAGAAACAAATGTTGTTTATAAACTGTCTCGGACATAACTCTGGACACAGGTCTTTGTGTCTAGATTCCTGGCAATGATAATGTGAAGCCTCATGTCCACATATATAAACAAATGCTGTTTATAAACTGTCTCGGACATAACTCTGGACACAGGTCTTTGTGTCTACATTTCTGGCAATGATAATGTGAAGCCTCATGTCCACATATATAAACAAATGTTGTTTATAAACTGTCTAGGACATAACTCTGGACACAGGTCTTTGTGTCAACATTCCTGACAATGATAATGTGAAGCCTCATGTCCACATATATAAACAAATGTTGTTTATAAACTGTCTCGGACATAACTCTGGACACAGGTCTTTGTGTCTACATTCCTGGCAATGATAATGTGACGCCTCATGTCCACATATATAAACAAATGTTGTTTATAAACTGTCTCGGACATAACTCTGGACACAGGTCTTTGTGTCTACATTCCTGGCAATGATAATGTGAAGCCTCATGTCCACATATGTAAACAAATGTTGTTTATAAACTGTCTCGGACATAACTCTGGACACAGGTCTTTGTGTCTACATTCCTGACAATGATAATGTGAAGCCTCATTTCTACATATATAAACAAATGTTGTTTATAAACTGTCTAGTACATAACTCTGGACACAGGTCTTTGTGTCTACATTCCTGGCAATGATAATGTGATGCCTCATGTCCACATATATAAACAAATTTTGTTTATAAACTGTCTAGGACATAACTCTGGACACAGGTCTTTGTGTCTACATTCCTGACAATGATAATGTGAAGCCTCATGTCCACATATATAAACAAATGTTGTTTATAAACTGTCTCGGACATAACTCTGGACACAGGTATTTGTGTCTACATTCCTGACAATGATAATGTGAAGCCTCATGTCCACATATATAAACAAATGTTGTTTATAAACTGTCTAGGACATAACTCTGGACACAGGTCTTTGTGTCTACATTCCTGGCAATGATAATGTGAAGCCTCATGTACACATATATAAACAAATGTTGTTTATAAACTGTCTCGGACATAACTCTGGACACAGGTCTTTGTGTCTACATTCCTGACAATGATAATGTGAAGCCTCATGTCCACATATATAAACAAATGTTGTTTATAAACTGTCTCGGACATAACTCTGGACACAGGTATTTGTGTCTACATTCCTGACAATGATAATGTGAAGCCTCATGTCCACATATATAAACAAATGTTGTTTATAAACTGTCTCGGACATAACTCTGGACACAGGTCTTTGTGTCTACATTCCTGACAATGATAATGTGAAGCCTCATGTCCACATATATAAACAAATGTTGTTTATAAACTGTCTCGGACATAACTCTGGACACAGGTCTTTGTGTCTACATTCCTGACAATGATAATGTGAAGCCTCATGTCCACATATATAAACAAATGTTGTTTATAAACTGTCTCGGACATAACTCTGGACACAGGTCTTTGTGTCTACATTCCTGACAATGATAATGTGAAGCCTCATGTCCATATATATAAACAAATGTTGTTTATAAACTGTCTAGGACATAACTCTGGACACAGGTCTTTGTGTCTACATTCCTGGCAATGATAATGTGAAGCCTCATGTCCACATATATAAACAAATGTTGTTTATAAACTGTCTAGGACATAACTCTGGACACAGGTCTTTGTGTCTACATTCCTGGCAATGATAATGTGAAGCCTCATGTCCACATATATAAACAAATGTTGTTTATAAACTGTCTCGGACATAACTCTGGACACAGGTCTTTGTGTCTACATTCCTGACAATGATAATGTGAAGCCTCATGTCCACATATATAAACAAATGTTGTTTATAAACTGTCTCGGACATAACTCTGGACACAGGTCTTTGTGTCTACATTCCTGACAATGATAATGTGAAGCCTCATGTCCACATATATAAACAAATGTTGTTTATAAACTGTCTCGGACATAACTCTGGACACAGGTCTTTGTGTCTACATTCCTGACAATGATAATGTGAAGCCTCATGTCCACATATATAAACAAATGTTGTTTATAAACTGTCTCGGACATAACTCTGGACACAGGTCTTTGTGTCTACATTCCTGACAATGATAATGTGAAGCCTCATGTCCATATATATAAACAAATGTTGTTTATAAACTGTCTAGGACATAACTCTGGACACAGGTCTTTGTGTCTACATTCCTGGCAATGATAATGTGAAGCCTCATGTCCACATATATAAACAAATGTTGTTTATAAACTGTCTAGGACATAACTCTGGACACAGGTCTTTGTGTCTACATTCCTGGCAATGATAATGTGAAGCCTCATGTCCACATATATAAACAAATGTTGTTTATAAACTGTCTCGGACATAACTCTGGACACAGGTCTTTGTGTCTACATTCCTGACAATGATAATGTGAAGCCTCATGTCCACATATATAAACAAATGTTGTTTATAAACTGTCTCGGACATAACTCTGGACACAGGTCTTTGTGTCTACATTCCTGACAATGATAATGTGAAGCCTCATGTCCACATATATAAACAAATGTTGTTTATAAACTGTCTAGGACATAACTCTGGAAACAGGTCTTTGTGTCTACATTCCTGGCAATGATAATGTGAAGCCTCATGTCCACATATATAAACAAATGTTGTTTATAAACTGTCTCGGACATAACTCTGGACAGAGGTCTTTGTGTCTACATTCCTGACAATGATAATGTGAAGCCTCATGTCCACATATATAAACAAATGTTGTTTATAAACTGTCTAGGACATAACTCTGGACACAGGTCTTTGTGTCTACATTCCTGACAATGATAATGTGAAGCCTCATGTCCACATATATAAACAAATGTTGTTTATAAACTGTCTAGGACATAACTCTGGACACAGGTCTTTGTGTCAACATTCCTGACAATGATAATGTGAAGCCTCATGTCCACATATATAAACAAATGTTGTTTATAAACTGCCTCGGACATAACTCTGGACACAGGTCTTTGTGTCTACATTCCTGGCAATGATAATGTGACGCCTCATGTCCACATATATAAACAAATGTTGTTTATAAACTGTCTCGGACATAACTCTGGACACAGGTCTTTGTGTCTACATTCCTGGCAATGATAATGTGACGCCTCATGTCCACATATATAAACAAATGTTGTTTATAAACTGTCTCGGACATAACTCTGGACACAGGTCTTTGTGTCTACATTCCTGGCAATGATAATGTGAAGCCTCATGTCCACATATATAAACAAATGTTGTTTATAAACTGTCTCGGACATAACTCTGGACACAGGTCTTTGTGTCTACATTCCTGACAATGATAATGTGAAGCCTCATGTCCACATATATAAACAAATGTTGTTTATAAACTGTCTCGGACATAACTCTGGACACAGGTCTTTGTGTCTACATTCCTGACAATGATAATGTGAAGCCTCATGTCCACATATATAAACAAATGTTGTTTATAAACTGTCTCGGACAGAACTCTGGACACAGGTCTTTGTGTCTACATTCCTGACAATGATAATGTGAAGCCTCATGTCCATATATATAAACAAATGTTGTTTATAAACTGTCTCGGACATAACTCTGGACAGAGGTCTTTGTGTCTACATTCCTGACAATGATAATGTGAAGCCTCATGTCCACATATATAAAAAAATGTTGTTTATAAACTGTCTAGGACATAACTCTGGAAACAGGTCTTTGTGTCTACATTCCTGGCAATGATAATGTGAAGCCTCATGTCCACATATATAAACAAATGTTGTTTATAAACTGTCTCGGACATAACTCTGGACAGAGGTCTTTGTGTCTACATTCCTGACAATGATAATGTGAAGCCTCATGTCCACATATATAAACAAATGTTGTTTATAAACTGTCTAGGACATAACTCTGGACACAGGTCTTTGTGTCTACATTCCTGACAATGATAATGTGAAGCCTCATGTCCACATATATAAACAAATGTTGTTTATAAACTGTCTAGGACATACCTCTGGACACAGATCTTTGTGTCAACATTCCTGACAATGATAATGTGAAGCCTCATGTCCACATATATAAACAAATGTTGTTTATAAACTGTCTAGGACATAACTCTGGACACAGGTCTTTGTGTCTACATTCCTGGCAATGATAATGTGAAGCCTCATGTCCACATATATAAACAAATGTTGTTTATAAACTGTCTAGGACATAACTCTGGACACAGGTCTTTGTGTCGACATTCCTGACAATGATAATGTGAAGCCTCATGTCCACATATATAAACAAATGTTGTTTATAAACTGTCTAGGACATAACTCTGGACACAGGTCTTTGTGTCTACATTCCTGACAATGATAATGTGAAGCCTCATGTCCACATATAAAAACAAATGTTGTTTATAAACTGTCTAGGACATAACTCTGGACACAGGTCTTTGTGTCTACATTCCTGACAATGATAATGTGAAGCCTCATGTCCACATATATAAACAAATGTTGTTTATAAACTGTCTCGGACATAACTCTGGACACAGGTCTTTGTTTCTACATTCCTGGCAATGATAAAGTGAAGCCTCATGTCCACATATATAAACAAATGTTGTTTATAAACTGTCTGGGACATAACTCTGGACACAGGTCTTTGTGTCTACATTCCTGGCAATGATAATGTGAAGCCTCATGTCCACATATATAAACAAATGTTGTTTATAAACTGTCTCGGACATAACTCTGGACACAGGTCGTTGTGTCTACATTCCTGACAATGATAATGTGAAGCCTCATGTCCACATATATAAACAAATGTTGTTTATAAACTGTCTCGGACATAACTCTGGACACAGGTATTTGTGTCTACATTCCTGACAATGATAATGTGAAGCCTCATGTCCACATATATAAACAAATGTTGTTTATAAACTGTCTCGGACATAACTCTGGACACAGGTCTTTGTGTCTACATTCCTGACAATGATAATGTGAAGCCTCATGTCCACATATATAAACAAATGTTGTTTATAAACTGTCTCGGACATAACTCTGGACACAGGTCTTTGTGTCTACATTCCTGACAATGATAATGTGAAGCCTCATGTCCACATATATAAACAAATGTTGTTTATAAACTGTCCAGGACATAACTCTGGACACAGGTCTTTGTGTCTACATTCCTGGCAATGATAATGTGAAGCCTCATGTCCACATATATAAACAAATGTTGTTTATAAACTGTCTAGGACATAACTCTGGACACAGGTCTTTGTGTCTACATTCCTGACAATGATAATGTGAAGCCTCATGTCCACATATAGAAACAAATGTTGTTTATAAACTGTCTCGGACATAACTCTGGACACAGGTCTTTGTGTCTAGATTCCTGGCAATGATAATGTGAAGCCTCATGTCCACATATATAAACAAATGCTGTTTATAAACTGTCTAGGACATAACTCTGGACACAGGTCTTTGTGTCTACATTCCTGGCAATGATAATGTGAAGCCTCATGTCCACATATATAAACAAATGTTGTTTATAAACTGTCTAGGACATAACTCTGGACACAGGTCTTTGTGTCAACATTCCTGACAATGATAATGTGAAGCCTCATGTCCACATATATAAACAAATGTTGTTTATAAACTGTCTTGGACATAACTCTGGACACAGGTCTTTTGTGTCTACATTCCTGGCAATGATAATGTGACGCCTCATGTCCACATATATAAACAAATGTTGTTTATAAACTGTCTCGGACATAACTCTGGACACAGGTCTTTGTGTCTACATTCCTGGCAATGATAATGTGAAGCCTCATGTCCACATATGTAAACAAAAGTTGTTTATAAACTGTCTCGGACATAACTCTGGAGACAGGTCTTTGTGTCTACATTCCTGACAATGATAATGTGAAGCCTCATTTCCACATATATAAACAAATGTTGTTTATAAACTGTCTAGGACATAACTCTGGACACAGGTCTTTGTGTCTACATTCCTGGCAATGATAATGTGAAGCCTCATGTCCACATATATAAACAAATTTTGTTTATAAACTGTCTAGGACATAACTCTGGACACAGGTCTTTGTGTCTACATTCCTGACAATGATAATGTGAAGCCTCATGTCCACATATATAAACAAATGTTGTTTATAAACTGTCTCGGACATAACTCTGGACACAGGTCTTTGTGTCTACATTCCTGGCAATGATAATGTGAAGCCTCATGTCCACATATATAAACAAATTTTGTTTATAAACTGTCTAGGACATAACTCTGGACACAGGTCTTTGTGTCTACATTCCTGACAATGATAATGTGAAGCCTCATGTCCACATATAGAAACAAATGTTGTTTATAAACTGTCTCGGACATAACTCTGGACACAGGTCTTTGTGTCTAGATTCCTGGCAATGATAATGTGAAGCCTCATGTCCACATATATAAACAAATGCTGTTTATAAACTGTCTAGGACATAACTCTGGACACAGGTCTTTGTGTCTACATTCCTGGCAATGATAATGTGAAGCCTCATGTCCACATATATAAACAAATGTTGTTTATAAACTGTCTAGGACATAACTCTGGACACAGGTCTTTGTGTCAACATTCCTGACAATGATAATGTGAAGCCTCATGTCCACATATATAAACAAATGTTGTTTATAAACTGTCTTGGACATAACTCTGGACACAGGTCTTTTGTGTCTACATTCCTGGCAATGATAATGTGACGCCTCATGTCCACATATATAAACAAATGTTGTTTATAAACTGTCTCGGACATAACTCTGGACACAGGTCTTTGTGTCTACATTCCTGGCAATGATAATGTGAAGCCTCATGTCCACATATGTAAACAAATGTTGTTTATAAACTGTCTCGGACATAACTCTGGAGACAGGTCTTTGTGTCTACATTCCTGACAATGATAATGTGAAGCCTCATTTCCACATATATAAACAAATGTTGTTTATAAACTGTCTAGGACATAACTCTGGACACAGGTCTTTGTGTCTACATTCCTGGCAATGATAATGTGAAGCCTCATGTCCACATATATAAACAAATTTTGTTTATAAACTGTCTAGGACATAACTCTGGACACAGGTCTTTGTGTCTACATTCCTGACAATGATAATGTGAAGCCTCATGTCCACATATATAAACAAATGTTGTTTATAAACTGTCTCGGACATAACTCTGGACACAGGTATTTGTGTCTACATTCCTGACAATGATAATGTGAAGCCTCATGTCCACATATATAAACAAATGTTGTTTATAAACTGTCTAGGACATAACTCTGGACACAGGTCTTTGTGTCTACATTCCTGGCAATGATAATGTGAAGCCTCATGTCCACATATATAAACAAATGTTGTTTATAAACTGTCTCGGACATAACTCTGGACACAGGTCTTTGTGTCTACATTCCTGACAATGATAATGTGAAGCCTCATGTCCACATATATAAACAAATGTTGTTTATAAACTGTCTCGGACATAACTCTGGACACAGGTATTTGTGTCTACATTCCTGACAATGATAATGTGAAGCCTCATGTCCACATATATAAACAAATGTTGTTTATAAACTGTCTCGGACATAACTCTGGACACAGGTCTTTGTGTCTACATTCCTGACAATGATAATGTGAAGCCTCATGTCCACATATATAAACAAATGTTGTTTATAAACAGTCTCGGACATAACTCTGGACACAGGTCTTTGTGTCTACATTCCTGACAATGATAATGTGAAGCCTCATGTCCACATATATAAACAAATGTTGTTTATAAACTGTCTCGGACATAACTCTGGACACAGGTCTTTGTGTCTACATTCCTGACAATGATAATGTGAAGCCTCATGTCCATATATATAAACAAATGTTGTTTATAAACTGTCTAGGACATAACTCTGGACACAGGTCTTTGTGTCTACATTCCTGGCAATGATAATGTGAAGCCTCATGTCCACATATATAAACAAATGTTGTTTATAAACTGTCTAGGACATAACTCTGGACACAGGTCTTTGTGTCTACATTCCTGGCAATGATAATGTGAAGCCTCATGTCCACATATATAAACAAATGTTGTTTATAAACTGTCTCGGACATAACTCTGGACACAGGTCTTTGTGTCTACATTCCTGACAATGATAATGTGAAGCCTCATGTCCACATATATAAACAAATGTTGTTTATAAACTGTCTCGGACATAACTCTGGACACAGGTCTTTGTGTCTACATTCCTGACAATGATAATGTGAAGCCTCATGTCCACATATATAAACAAATGTTGTTTATAAACTGTCTCGGACATAACTCTGGACACAGGTCTTTGTGTCTACATTCCTGACAATGATAATGTGAAGCCTCATGTCCACATATATAAACAAATGTTGTTTATAAACTGTCTCTGACATAACTCTGGACACAGGTCTTTGTGTCTACATTCCTGACAATTATAATGTGAAGCCTCATGTCCTTATATATAAACAAATGTTGTTTATAAACTGTCTAGGACATAACTCTGGACACAGGTCTTTGTGTCTACATTCCTGGCAATGATAATGTGAAGCCTCATGTCCACATATATAAACGAATGTTGTTTATAAACTGTCTAGGACATAACTCTGGACACAGGTCTTTGTGTCTACATTCCTGGCAATGATAATGTGAAGCCTCATGTCCACATATATAAACAAATGTTGTTTATAAACTGTCTCGGACATAACTCTGGACACAGGTCTTTGTGTCTACATTCCTGACAATGATAATGTGAAGCCTCATGTCCACATATATAAACAAATGTTGTTTATAAACTGTCTCGGACATAACTCTGGACACAGGTCTTTGTGTCTACATTCCTGACAATGATAATGTGAAGCCTCATGTCCACATATATAAACAAATGTTGTTTATAAACTGTCTAGGACATATCTCTGGAAACAGGTCTTTGTGTCTACATTCCTGGCAATGATAATGTGAAGCCTCATGTCCACATATATAAACAAATGTTGTTTATAAACTGTCTCGGACATAACTCTGGACAGAGGTCTTTGTGTCTACATTCCTGACAATGATAATGTGAAGCCTCATGTCCACATATATAAACAAATGTTGTTTACAAACTGTCTAGGACATAACTCTGGACACAGGTCTTTGTGTCTACATTCCTGACAATGATAATGTGAAGCCTCATGTCCACATATATAAACAAATGTTGTTTATAAACTGTCTAGGACATAACTCTGGACACAGGTCTTTGTGTCAACATTCCTGACAATGATAATGTGAAGCCTCATGTCCACATATATAAACAAATGTTGTTTATAAACTGTCTCGGACATAACTCTGGACACAGGTCTTTGTGTCTACATTCCTGGCAATGATAATGTGACGCCTCATGTCCACATATATAAACAAATGTTGTTTATAAACTGTCTCGGACATAACTCTGGACACAGGTCTTTGTGTCTACATTCCTGGCAATGATAATGTGACGCCTCATGTCCACATATATAAACAAATGTTGTTTATAAACTGTCTCGGACATAACTCTGGACACAGGTCTTTGTGTCTACATTCCTGGCAATGATAATGTGAAGCCTCATGTCCACATATATAAACAAATGTTGTTTATAAACTGTCTCGGACATAACTCTGGACACAGGTCTTTGTGTCTACATTCCTGACAATGATAATGTGAAGCCTCATGTCCACATATATAAACAAATGTTGTTTATAAACTGTCTCGGACATAACTCTGGACACAGGTCTTTGTGTCTACATTCCTGACAATGATAATGTGAAGCCTCATGTCCACATATATAAACAAATGTTGTTTATAAACTGTCTCGGACATAACTCTGGACACAGGTCTTTGTGTCTACATTCCTGACAATGATAATGTGAAGCCTCATGTCCATATATATAAACAAATGTTGTTTATAAACTGTCTAGGACATAACTCTGGACACAGGTCTTTGTGTCTACATTCCTGGCAATGATAATGTGAAGCCTCATGTCCACATATATAAACAAATGTTGTTTATAAACTGTCTTGGACATAACTCTGGACACAGGTCTTTGTGTCTACATTCCTGGCAATGATAATGTGAAGCCTCATGTCCACATATATAAACAAATGTTGTTTATAAACTGTCTCGGACATAACTCTGGACACAGGTCTTTGTGTCTACATTCCTGACAATGATAATGTGAAGCCTCATGTCCACATATATAAACAAATGTTGTTTATAAACTGTCTAGGACATAACTCTGGAAACAGGTCTTTGTGTCTACATTCCTGGCAATGATAATGTGAAGCCTCATGTCCACATATATAAACAAATGTTGTTTATAAACTGTCTCGGACATAACTCTGGACAGAGGTCTTTGTGTCTACATTCCTGACAATGATAATGTGAAGCCTCATGTCCACATATATAAACAAATGTTGTTTATAAACTGTCTAGGACATAACTCTGGACACATTTCTTTGTGTCTACATTCCTGACAATGATAATGTGAAGCCTCATGTCCACATATATAAACAAATGTTGTTTATAAACTGTCTAGGACATAACTCTGGACACAGGTCTTTGTGTCAACATTCCTGACAATGATAATGTGAAGCCTCATGTCCACATATATAAACAAATGTTGTTTATAAACTGTCTCGGACATAACTCTGGACACAGGTCTTTGTGTCTACATTCCTGGCAATGATAATGTGACGCCTCATGTCCACATATATTAGCAAATGTTGTTTATAAACTGTCTCGGACATAACTCTGGACACAGGTCTTTGTGTCTACATTCCTGGCAATGATAATGTGAAGCCTCATGTCCACATATATAAACAAATGTTGTTTATAAACTGTCTCGGACATAACTCTGGACACAGGTCTTTGTGTCTACATTCCTGACAATGATAATGTGAAGCCTCATGTCCACATATATAAACAAAATGTTGTTTATAAACTGTCTCGGACATAACTCTGGACACAGGTCTTTGTGTCTACATTCCTGACAATGATAATGTGAAGCCTCATGTCCACATATATAAACAAATGTTGTTTATAAACTGTCTCGGACATAACTCTGGACACAGGTCTTTGTGTCTACATTCCTGACAATGATAATGTGAAGCCTCATGTCCATATATATAAACAAATGTTGTTTATAAACTGTCTAGGACATAACTCTGGACACAGGTCTTTGTGTCTACATTCCTGGCAATGATAATGTGAAGCCTCATGTCCACATATATAAACAAATGTTGTTTATAAACTGTCTCGGACATAACTCTGGACACAGGTCTTTGTGTCTACATTCCTGGCAATGATAATGTGAAGCCTCATGTCCACATATATAAACAAATGTTGTTTATAAACTGTCTCGGACATAACTCTGGACACAGGTCTTTGTGTCTACATTCCTGACAATGATAATGTGAAGCCTCATGTCCACATATATAAACAAATGTTGTTTATAAACTGTCTAGGACATAACTCTGGAAACAGGTCTTTGTGTCTACATTCCTGGCAATGATAATGTGAAGCCTCATGTCCACATATATAAACAAATGTTGTTTATAAACTGTCTCGGACATAACTCTGGACAGAGGTCTTTGTGTCTACATTCCTGACAATGATAATGTGAAGCCTCATGTCCACATATATAAACAAATGTTGTTTATAAACTGTCTAGGACATAACTCTGGACACAGGTCTTTGTGTCTACATTCCTGGCAATGATAATGTGAAGCCTCATGTCCACATATATAAACAAATGTTGTTTATAAACTGTCTCGGACATAACTCTGGACAGAGGTCTTTGTGTCTACATTCCTGACAATGATAATGTGAAGCCTCATGTCCACATATATAAACAAATGTTGTTTATAAACTGTCTAGGACATAACTCTGGACACAGGTCTTTGTGTCTACATTCCTGACAATGATAATGTGAAGTCTCATGTCCACATATATAAACAAATGTTGTTTATAAACTGTCTCGGACATAACTCTGGACAGAGGTCTTTGTGTCTACATTCCTGGCAATGATAATGTGAAGCCTCATGTCCACATATATAAACAAATGTTGTTTATAAACTGTCTCGGACATAACTCTGGACACAGGTCTTTGTGTCTACATTCCTGGCAATGATAATGTGAAGCCTCATGTCCACATATATAAACAAATGTTGTTTATAAACTGTCTAGGACATAACTCTGGACACAGGTCTTTGTGTCAACATTCCTGACAATGATAATGTGAAGCCTCATGTCCACATATATAAACAAATGTTGTTTATAAACTGTCTCGGACATAACTCTGGACACAGGTCTTTGTGTCTACATTCCTGGCAATGATAATGTGACGCCTCATGTCCACATATATAAACAAATGTTGTTTATAAACTGTCTCGGACATAAATCTGGACACAGGTCTTTGTGTCTACATTCCTGGCAATGATAATGTGAAGCCTCATGTCCACATATATAAACAAATGTTGTTTATAAACTGTCTCGGACATAACTCTGGAGACAGGTCTTTGTGTCTACATTCCTGACAATGATAATGTGAAGCCTCATTTCCACATATATAAACAAATGTTGTTTATAAACTGTCGAGGACATAACTCTGGACACAGGTCTTTGTGTCTACATTCCTGGCAATGATAATGTGAAGCCTCATGTCCACATATATAAACAAATTGTGTTTATAAACTGTCTAGGACATAGCTCTGGACACAGGTCTTTGTGTCTACATTCCTGACAATGATCATGTGAAGCCTCATGTCCACATATATAAACAAATGTTGTTTATAAACTGTCTCGGACATAACTCTGGACACAGGTATTTGTGTCTACATTCCTGACAATGATAATGTGAAGCCTCATGTCCACATATATAAACAAATGTTGTTTATAAACTGTCTGGGACATAACTCTGGACACAGGTCTTTGTGTCTACATTCCTGGCAATGATAATGTGAAGCCTCATGTCCACATATATAAACAAATGTTGTTTATAAACTGTCTCGGACATAACTCTGGACACAGGTCTTTGTGTCTACATTCCTGACAATGATAATGTGAAGCCTCATGTCCACATATATAAACAAATGTTGTTTATAAACTGTCTCGGACATAACTCTGGACACAGGTCTTTGTGTCTACATGCCTGACAATGATAATGTGAAGCCTCATGTCCACAAATAGAAACAAATGCTGTTTATAAACTGTCTCGGACATAACTCTGGACACAGGTCTTTGTGTCTACATTCCTGACAATGATAATGTGAAGCCTCATGTCCACATATATAAACAAATGTTGTTTATAAACTGTCTAGGACATAACTCTGGACACAGGTCTGTGTGTCTACATTCCTGACAATGATAATGTGAAGCCTCATGTCCACATATATAAACAAATGTTGTTTATAAACTGTCTCGGACATAACTCTGGACACAGGTCTTTGTGTCTACATTCCTGACAATGATAATGTGAAGCCTCATGTCCATATATATAAACAAATGTTGTTTATTAACTGTCTAGGACATAACTCTGGACACAGGTCTTTGTGTCGACATTCCTGGCAATGATAATGTGAAGCCTCATGTCCACATATATAAACAAATGTTGTTTATAAACTGTCTCGGACATAACTCTGGACACAGGTCTTTGTGTCTACATTCCTGGCAATGATAATGTGACGCCTCATGTCCACATATATAAACAAATGTTGTTTATAAACTGTCTCGGACATAACTCTGGACACAGGTCTTTGTGTCTACATTCCTGGCAATGATAATGTGACGCCTCATGTCCACATATATAAACAAATGTTGTTTATAAACTGTCTCGGACATAACTCTGGACACAGGTCTTTGTGTCTACATTCCTGGCAATGATAATGTGAAGCCTCATGTCCACATATATAAACAAATGTTGTTTATAAACTGTCTCGGACATAACTCTGGACACAGGTCTTTGTGTCTACATTCCTGACAATGATAATGTGAAGCCTCATGTCCACATATATAAACAAATGTTGTTTATAAACTGTCTCGGACATAACTCTGGACACAGGTCTTTGTGTCTACATTCCTGACAATGATAATGTGAAGCCTCATGTCCACATATATAAACAAATGTTGTTTATAAACTGTCTCGGACATAACTCTGGACACAGGTCTTTGTGTCTACATTCCTGACAATGATAATGTGAAGCCTCATGTCCATATATATAAACAAATGTTGTTTATAAACTGTCTAGGACATAACTCTGGACACAGGTCTTTGTGTCTACATTCCTGGCAATGATAATGTGAAGCCTCATGTCCACATATATAAACAAATGTTGTTTATAAACTGTCTTGGACATAACTCTGGACACAGGTCTTTGTGTCTACATTCCTGGCAATGATAATGTGAAGCCTCATGTCCACATATATAAACAAATGTTGTTTATAAACTGTCTCGGACATAACTCTGGACACAGGTCTTTGTGTCTACATTCCTGACAATGATAATGTGAAGCCTCATGTCCACATATATAAACAAATGTTGTTTATAAACTGTCTAGGACATAACTCTGGAAACAGGTCTTTGTGTCTACATTCCTGGCAATGATAATGTGAAGCCTCATGTCCACATATATAAACAAATGTTGTTTATAAACTGTCTCGGACATAACTCTGGACAGAGGTCTTTGTGTCTACATTCCTGACAATGATAATGTGAAGCCTCATGTCCACATATATAAACAAATGTTGTTTATAAACTGTCTAGGACATAACTCTGGACACATTTCTTTGTGTCTACATTCCTGACAATGATAATGTGAAGCCTCATGTCCACATATATAAACAAATGTTGTTTATAAACTGTCTAGGACATAACTCTGGACACAGGTCTTTGTGTCAACATTCCTGACAATGATAATGTGAAGCCTCATGTCCACATATATAAACAAATGTTGTTTATAAACTGTCTCGGACATAACTCTGGACACAGGTCTTTGTGTCTACATTCCTGGCAATGATAATGTGACGCCTCATGTCCACATATATTAGCAAATGTTGTTTATAAACTGTCTCGGACATAACTCTGGACACAGGTCTTTGTGTCTACATTCCTGGCAATGATAATGTGAAGCCTCATGTCCACATATATAAACAAATGTTGTTTATAAACTGTCTCGGACATAACTCTGGACACAGGTCTTTGTGTCTACATTCCTGACAATGATAATGTGAAGCCTCATGTCCACATATATAAACAAAATGTTGTTTATAAACTGTCTCGGACATAACTCTGGACACAGGTCTTTGTGTCTACATTCCTGACAATGATAATGTGAAGCCTCATGTCCACATATATAAACAAATGTTGTTTATAAACTGTCTCGGACATAACTCTGGACACAGGTCTTTGTGTCTACATTCCTGACAATGATAATGTGAAGCCTCATGTCCATATATATAAACAAATGTTGTTTATAAACTGTCTAGGACATAACTCTGGACACAGGTCTTTGTGTCTACATTCCTGGCAATGATAATGTGAAGCCTCATGTCCACATATATAAACAAATGTTGTTTATAAACTGTCTCGGACATAACTCTGGACACAGGTCTTTGTGTCTACATTCCTGGCAATGATAATGTGAAGCCTCATGTCCACATATATAAACAAATGTTGTTTATAAACTGTCTCGGACATAACTCTGGACACAGGTCTTTGTGTCTACATTCCTGACAATGATAATGTGAAGCCTCATGTCCACATATATAAACAAATGTTGTTTATAAACTGTCTAGGACATAACTCTGGAAACAGGTCTTTGTGTCTACATTCCTGGCAATGATAATGTGAAGCCTCATGTCCACATATATAAACAAATGTTGTTTATAAACTGTCTCGGACATAACTCTGGACAGAGGTCTTTGTGTCTACATTCCTGACAATGATAATGTGAAGCCTCATGTCCACATATATAAACAAATGTTGTTTATAAACTGTCTAGGACATAACTCTGGACACAGGTCTTTGTGTCTACATTCCTGGCAATGATAATGTGAAGCCTCATGTCCACATATATAAACAAATGTTGTTTATAAACTGTCTCGGACATAACTCTGGACAGAGGTCTTTGTGTCTACATTCCTGACAATGATAATGTGAAGCCTCATGTCCACATATATAAACAAATGTTGTTTATAAACTGTCTAGGACATAACTCTGGACACAGGTCTTTGTGTCTACATTCCTGACAATGATAATGTGAAGTCTCATGTCCACATATATAAACAAATGTTGTTTATAAACTGTCTCGGACATAACTCTGGACAGAGGTCTTTGTGTCTACATTCCTGGCAATGATAATGTGAAGCCTCATGTCCACATATATAAACAAATGTTGTTTATAAACTGTCTCGGACATAACTCTGGACACAGGTCTTTGTGTCTACATTCCTGGCAATGATAATGTGAAGCCTCATGTCCACATATATAAACAAATGTTGTTTATAAACTGTCTAGGACATAACTCTGGACACAGGTCTTTGTGTCAACATTCCTGACAATGATAATGTGAAGCCTCATGTCCACATATATAAACAAATGTTGTTTATAAACTGTCTCGGACATAACTCTGGACACAGGTCTTTGTGTCTACATTCCTGGCAATGATAATGTGACGCCTCATGTCCACATATATAAACAAATGTTGTTTATAAACTGTCTCGGACATAAATCTGGACACAGGTCTTTGTGTCTACATTCCTGGCAATGATAATGTGAAGCCTCATGTCCACATATATAAACAAATGTTGTTTATAAACTGTCTCGGACATAACTCTGGAGACAGGTCTTTGTGTCTACATTCCTGACAATGATAATGTGAAGCCTCATTTCCACATATATAAACAAATGTTGTTTATAAACTGTCGAGGACATAACTCTGGACACAGGTCTTTGTGTCTACATTCCTGGCAATGATAATGTGAAGCCTCATGTCCACATATATAAACAAATTGTGTTTATAAACTGTCTAGGACATAGCTCTGGACACAGGTCTTTGTGTCTACATTCCTGACAATGATCATGTGAAGCCTCATGTCCACATATATAAACAAATGTTGTTTATAAACTGTCTCGGACATAACTCTGGACACAGGTATTTGTGTCTACATTCCTGACAATGATAATGTGAAGCCTCATGTCCACATATATAAACAAATGTTGTTTATAAACTGTCTGGGACATAACTCTGGACACAGGTCTTTGTGTCTACATTCCTGGCAATGATAATGTGAAGCCTCATGTCCACATATATAAACAAATGTTGTTTATAAACTGTCTCGGACATAACTCTGGACACAGGTCTTTGTGTCTACATTCCTGACAATGATAATGTGAAGCCTCATGTCCACATATATAAACAAATGTTGTTTATAAACTGTCTCGGACATAACTCTGGACACAGGTCTTTGTGTCTACATGCCTGACAATGATAATGTGAAGCCTCATGTCCACAAATAGAAACAAATGCTGTTTATAAACTGTCTCGGACATAACTCTGGACACAGGTCTTTGTGTCTACATTCCTGACAATGATAATGTGAAGCCTCATGTCCACATATATAAACAAATGTTGTTTATAAACTGTCTAGGACATAACTCTGGACACAGGTCTGTGTGTCTACATTCCTGACAATGATAATGTGAAGCCTCATGTCCACATATATAAACAAATGTTGTTTATAAACTGTCTCGGACATAACTCTGGACACAGGTCTTTGTGTCTACATTCCTGACAATGATAATGTGAAGCCTCATGTCCATATATATAAACAAATGTTGTTTATTAACTGTCTAGGACATAACTCTGGACACAGGTCTTTGTGTCGACATTCCTGGCAATGATAATGTGAAGCCTCATGTCCACATATATAAACAAATGTTGTTTATAAACTGTCTAGGACATAACTCTGGACACAGGTCTTTGTGTCTACATGCCTGGCAATGATAATGTGAAGCCTCATGTCCACATATATAAACAAATGTTGTTTATAAACTGTCTCGGACATAACTCTGGACACAGGTCTTTGTGTCTACATTCCTGACAATGATAATGTGAAGCCTCATTTCCACATATATAAACAAATGTTGTTTATAAACTGTCTCGGACATAACTCTGGACACAAGTCTTTGTGTCTACATTACTGACAATGATAATGTGAAGCCTCATGTCCACATATATAAACAAATGTTGTTTATAAACTGTCTAGGACATAACTCTGGACACAGGTCTTTGTGTCTACATTCCTGACAATGATAATGTGAAGCCTCATGTCCACATATATAAACAAATGTTGTTTATAAACTGTCTAGGCCATTACTCTGGACACAGGTCTTTGTGTCTACATTCCTGACAATGATAATGTGAAGCCTCATGTCCACATATAGAAACAAATGTTGTTTATAAACTGTCTCGGACATAACTCTGGACACAGGTCTTTGTGTCTAGATTCCTGGCAATGATAATGTGAAGCCTCATGTCCACATATATAAACAAATGCTGTTTATAAACTGTCTAGGACATAACTCTGGACACAGGTCTTTGTGTCTACATTCCTGGCAATGATAATGTGAAGCCTCATGTCCACATATATAAACAAATGTTGTTTATAAACTGTCTAGGACATAACTCTGGACACAGGTCTTTGTGTCTACATGCCTGGCAATGATAATGTGAAGCCTCATGTCCACATATATAAACAAATGTTGTTTATAAACTGTCTCGGACATAACTCTGGACACAGGTCTTTGTGTCTACATTCCTGACAATGATAATGTGAAGCCTCATGTCCACATATATAAACAAATGTTGTTTATAAACTGTCTCGGACATAACTCTGGACACAGGTCTTTGTGTCTACATTACTGACAATGATAATGTGAAGCCTCATGTCCACATATATAAACAAATGTTGTTTATAAACTGTCTAGGACATAACTCTGGACACAGGTCTTTGTGTCTACATTCCTGACAATGATAATGTGAAGCCTCATGTCCACATATATAAACAAATGTTGTTTATAAACTGTCTAGGCCATTACTCTGGACACAGGTCTTTGTGTCTACATTCCTGACAATGATAATGTGAAGCCTCATGTCCACATATAGAAACAAATGTTGTTTATAAACTGTCTCGGACATAACTCTGGACACAGGTCTTTGTGTCTACATTCCTGACAATGATAATGTGAAGCCTCATGTCCACATATATAAACAAATGTTGTTTATAAACTGTCTCGGACATAACTCTGGACACAGGTCTTTGTGTCTACATTACTGACAATGATAATGTGAAGCCTCATGTCCACATATATAAACAAATGTTGTTTATAAACTGTCTAGGACATAACTCTGGACACAGGTCTTTGTGTCTACATTCCTGACAATGATAATGTGAAGCCTCATGTCCACATATATAAACAAATGTTGTTTATAAACTGTCTAGGCCATTACTCTGGACACAGGTCTTTGTGTCTACATTCCTGACAATGATAATGTGAAGCCTCATGTCCACATATAGAAACAAATGTTGTTTATAAACTGTCTCGGACATAACTCTGGACACAGGTCTTTGTGTCTAGATTCCTGGCAATGATAATGTGAAGCCTCATGTCCACATATATAAACAAATGCTGTTTATAAACTGTCTAGGACATAACTCTGGACACAGGTCTTTGTGTCTACATTCCTGGCAATGATAATGTGAAGCCTCATGTCCACATATATAAACAAATGTTGTTTATAAACTGTCTAGGACATAACTCTGGACACAGGTAATTGTGTCAACATTCCTGACAATGATAATGTGAAGCCTCATGTCCACATATATAAACAAATGTTGTTTATAAACTGTCTCGGACATAACTCTGGACACAGGTCTTTGTGTCTACATTCCTGGCAATGATAATGTGACGCCTCATGTCCACATATATAAACAAATGTTGTTTATAAACTGTCTCGGACATAACTCTGGACACAGGTCTTTGTGTCTACATTCCTGGCAATGATAATGTGAAGCCTCATGTCCACATATATAAACAAATGTTGTTTATAAACTGTCTCGGACATAACTCTGGACACAGGTCTTTGTGTCTACATTCCTGACAATGATAATGTGAAGCCTCATGTCCACATATATAAACAAATGTTGTTTATAAACTGTCTCGGACATAACTCTGGACACAGGTCTTTGTGTCTACATTCCTGACAATGATAATGTGAAGCCTCATGTCCATATATATAAACAAATGTTGTTTATAAACTGTCTAGGACATAACTCTGGACACAGGTCTTTGTGTCTACATTCCTGGCAATGATAATGTGAAGCCTCATGTCCACATATATAAACAAATGTTGTTTATAAACTGTCTAGGACATAACTCTGGACACAGGTCTTTGTGTCTACATTCCTGGCAATGATAATGTGAACCCTCATGTCCACATATATAAACAAATGTTGTTTATAAACTGTCTAGGACATAACTCTGGACACAGGTCTTTGTGTCTACATTCCTGACAATGATAATGTGAAGCCTCATGTCCACATATATAAACAAATGTTGTTTATAAACTGTCTAGGACATAACTCTGGACACAGGTCTTTGTGTCTACATTCCTGGCAATGATAATGTGAAGCCTCATGTCCACATATATAAACAAATGTTGTTTATAAACTGTCTCGGACATAACTCTGGACAGAGGTCTTTGTGTCTACATTCCTGACAATGATAATGTGAAGCCTCATGTCCACATATATAAACAAATGTTGTTTATAAACTGTCTAGGACATAACTCTGGACACAGGTCTTTGTGTCTACATTCCTGGCAATGATAATGTGAAGCCTCATGTCCACATATATAAACAAATGTTGTTTATAAACTTTCTCGGACATAACTCTGGACACAGGTATTTGTGTCTACATTCCTGACAATGATTATGTGAAGCCTCATGTCCACATATATAAACAAATGTTGTTTATAAACTGTCTAGGACATAACTCTGGACACAGGTCTTTGTGCCTACATTCCTGACAATGATAATGTGAAGCCTCATGTCCACACACATAAACAAATGTTGTTTATAAACTGTCTAGGACATAACTCTGGACACAGGTCTTTGTGCCTACATTCCTGACAATGATAATGTGAAGCCTCATGTCCACATATATAAACAAATGTTGTTTATAAACTGTCTCGGACATAACTCTGGACACAGGTCTTTGTGTCTACATTCCTGACAATGATAATGTGAAGCCTCATGTCCACATATATAAACAAATGTTGTTTATAAACTGTCTCGGACATAACTCTGGACACAGGTCTTTGTGTCTACATTACTGACAATGATAATGTGAAGCCTCATGTCCACATATATAAACAAATGTTGTTTATAAACTGTCTAGGACATAACTCTGGACACAGGTCTTTGTGTCTACATTCCTGACAATGATAATGTGAAGCCTCATGTCCACATATATAAACAAATGTTGTTTATAAACTGTCTAGGCCATTACTCTGGACACAGGTCTTTGTGTCTACATTCCTGACAATGATAATGTGAAGCATCATGTCCACATATAGAAACAAATGTTGTTTATAAACTGTCTCGGACATAACTCTGGACACAGGTCTTTGTGTCTACATTCCTGACAATGATAATGTGAAGCCTCATGTCCACATATATAAACAAATGTTGTTTATAAACTGTCTCGGACATAACTCT
This sequence comes from Heterodontus francisci, assembly GCF_036365525.1. Lineage (NCBI taxonomy): Eukaryota > Metazoa > Chordata > Chondrichthyes > Heterodontiformes > Heterodontidae > Heterodontus > Heterodontus francisci. The sequence goes on from NW_027141111.1 coordinate 2,301,765, forward strand.
GGACACAGGTCTTTGTGTCTACATTACTGACAATGATAATGTGAAGCCTCATGTCCACATATATAAACAAATGTTGTTTATAAACTGTCTAGGACATAACTCTGGACACAGGTCTTTGTGTCTACATTCCTGACAATGATAATGTGAAGCCTCATGTCCACATATATAAACAAATGTTGTTTATAAACTGTCTAGGCCATTACTCTGGACACAGGTCTTTGTGTCTACATTCCTGACAATGATAATGTGAAGCCTCATGTCCACATATAGAAAAAAATGTTGTTTATAAACTGTCTCGGACATAACTCTGGACACAGGTCTTTGTGTCTAGATTCCTGGCAATGATAATGTGAAGCCTCATGTCCACATATATAAACAAATGCTGTTTATAAACTGTCTAGGACATAACTCTGGACACAGGTCTTTGTGTCTACATTCCTGGCAATGATAATGTGAAGCCTCATGTCCACATATATAAACAAATGTTGTTTATAAACTGTCTAGGACATAACTCTGGACACAGGTAATTGTGTCAACATTCCTGACAATGATAATGTGAAGCCTCATGTCCACATATATAAACAAATGTTGTTTATAAACTGTCTCGGACATAACTCTGGACACAGGTCTTTGTGTCTACATTCCTGGCAATGATAATGTGACGCCTCATGTCCACATATATAAACAAATGTTGTTTATAAACTGTCTCGGACATAACTCTGGACACAGGTCTTTGTGTCTACATTCCTGGCAATGATAATGTGAAGCCTCATGTCCACATATATAAACAAATGTTGTTTATAAACTGTCTCGGACATAACTCTGGACACAGGTCTTTGTGTCTACATTCCTGACAATGATAATGTGAAGCCTCATGTCCACATATATAAACAAATGTTGTTTATAAACTGTCTCGGACATAACTCTGGACACAGGTCTTTGTGTCTACATTCCTGACAATGATAATGTGAAGCCTCATGTCCACATATATAAACAAATGTTGTTTATAAACTGTCTCGGACATAACTCTGGACACAGGTCTTTGTGTCTACATTCCTGACAATGATAATGTGAAGCCTCATGTCCATATATATAAACAAATGTTGTTTATAAACTGTCTAGGACATAACTCTGGACACAGGTCTTTGTGTCTACATTCCTGGCAATGATAATGTGAAGCCTCATGTCCACATATATAAACAAATGTTGTTTATAAACTGTCTAGGACATAACTCTGGACACAGGTCTTTGTGTCTACATTCCTGGCAATGATAATGTGAACCCTCATGTCCACATATATAAACAAATGTTGTTTATAAACTGTCTAGGACATAACTCTGGACACAGGTCTTTGTGTCTACATTCCTGACAATGATAATGTGAAGCCTCATGTCCACATATATAAACAAATGTTGTTTATAAACTGTCTAGGACATAACTCTGGACACAGGTCTTTGTGTCTACATTCCTGGCAATGATAATGTGAAGCCTCATGTCCACATATATAAACAAATGTTGTTTATAAACTGTCTCGGACATAACTCTGGACAGAGGTCTTTGTGTCTACATTCCTGACAATGATAATGTGAAGCCTCATGTCCACATATATAAACAAATGTTGTTTATAAACTGTCTAGGACATAACTCTGGACACAGGTCTTTGTGTCTACATTCCTGGCAATGATAATGTGAAGCCTCATGTCCACATATATAAACAAATGTTGTTTATAAACTTTCTCGGACATAACTCTGGACACAGGTATTTGTGTCTACATTCCTGACAATGATTATGTGAAGCCTCATGTCCACATATATAAACAAATGTTGTTTATAAACTGTCTAGGACATAACTCTGGACACAGGTCTTTGTGCCTACATTCCTGACAATGATAATGTGAAGCCTCATGTCCACACACATAAACAAATGTTGTTTATAAACTGTCTAGGACATAACTCTGGACACAGGTCTTTGTGCCTACATTCCTGACAATGATAATGTGAAGCCTCATGTCCACATATATAAACAAATGTTGTTTATAAACTGTCTAGGACATAACTCTGGACACAGGTCTTTGTGTCTACATTCCTGGCAATGATAATGTGAAGCCTCATGTCCACATATATAAACAAATGTTGTTTATAAACTGTCTCGGACATAACTCTGGACAGAGGTCTTTGTGTCTACATTCCTGACAATGATAATGTGAAGCCTCATGTCCACATATATAAACAAATGTTGTTTATAAACTGTCTAGGACATAACTCTGGACACAGGTCTTTGTGTCTACATTCCTGACAATGATAATGTGAAGCCTCATGTCCACATATATAAACAAATGTTGTTTATAAACTTTCTCGGACATAACTCTGGACACAGGTATTTGTGTCTACATTCCTGACAATGATTATGTGAAGCCTCATGTCCACACACATAAACAAATGTTGTTTATAAACTGTCTCGGACATAACTCTGGACACAGGTCTTTGTGTCTACATTACTGACAATGATAATGTGAAGCCTCATGTCCACATATATAAACAAATGTTGTTTATAAACTGTCTAGGACATAACTCTGGACACAGGTCTTTGTGTCTACATTCCTGACAATGATAATGTGAAGCCTCATGTCCACATATATAAACAAATGTTGTTTATAAACTGTCTAGGCCATTACTCTGGACACAGGTCTTTGTGTCTACATTCCTGACAATGATAATGTGAAGCCTCATGTCCACATATAGAAACAAATGTTGTTTATAAACTGTCTCGGACATAACTCTGGACACAGGTCTTTGTGTCTAGATTCCTGGCAATGATAATGTGAAGCCTCATGTCCACATATATAAACAAATGTTGTTTATAAACTGTCTAGGACATAACTCTGGACACAGGTCTTTGTGTCTACATTCCTGGCAATGATAATGTGAAGCCTCATGTCCACATATATAAACAAATGTTGTTTATAAACTGTCTAGGACATAACTCTGGACACAGGTAATTGTGTCAACATTCCTGACAATGATAATGTGAAGCCTCATGTCCACATATATAAACAAATGTTGTTTATAAACTGTCTCGGACATAACTCTGGACACAGGTCTTTGTGTCTACATTCCTGGCAATGATAATGTGACGCCTCATGTCCACATATATAAACAAATGTTGTTTATAAACTGTCTCGGACATAACTCTGGACACAGGTCTTTGTGTCTACATTCCTGGCAATGATAATGTGAAGCCTCATGTCCACATATATAAACAAATGTTGTTTATAAACTGTCTCGGACATAACTCTGGACACAGGTCTTTGTGTCTACATTCCTGACAATGATAATGTGAAGCCTCATGTCCACATATATAAACAAATGTTGTTTATAAACTGTCTCGGACATAACTCTGGACACAGGTCTTTGTGTCTACATTCCTGACAATGATAATGTGAAGCCTCATGTCCACATATATAAACAAATGTTGTTTATAAACTGTCTCGGACATAACTCTGGACACAGGTCTTTGTGTCTACATTCCTGACAATGATAATGTGAAGCCTCATGTCCATATATATAAACAAATGTTGTTTATAAACTGTCTAGGACATAACTCTGGACACAGGTCTTTGTGTCTACATTCCTGGCAATGATAATGTGAAGCCTCATGTCCACATATATAAACAAATGTTGTTTATAAACTGTCTAGGACATAACTCTGGACACAGGTCTTTGTGTCTACATTCCTGGCAATGATAATGTGAACCCTCATGTCCACATATATAAACAAATGTTGTTTATAAACTGTCCATGACATAACTCTGGACACAGGTCTTTGTGTCAACATTCCTGACAATGATAATGTGAAGCCTCATGTCCACATATATAAACAAATGTTGTTTATAAACTGTCTCGGTCATGACTCTGGACACAGGTCTTTGTGTCAACATTCCCGACAATGATAATGTGAAGCCTCATGTCCACATATATAAACAAATGTTGTTTATAAACTGTCTTGGACATAACTCTGGACAGAGGTCTTTGTGTCTACATTCCTGACAATGATAATGTGAAGCCTCATGTCCACATATATAAACAAATGTTGTTTATAAACTGTCCATGACATAACTCTGGACACAGGTCTTTGTGTCTACATTCCTGGCAATGATAATGTGAACCCTCATGTCCATATATATAAACAAATGTTGTTTATAAACTGTCCATGACATAACTCTGGACACAGGTCTTTGTGTCAACATTCCTGACAATGATAATGTGAAGCCTCATGTCCACATATATAAACAAATGTTGTTTATAAACTGTCTCGGTCATGACTCTGGACACAGGTCTTTGTGTCAACATTCCCGACAATGATAATGTGAAGCCTCATGTCCACATATATAAACAAATGTTGTTTATAAACTGTCTTGGACATAACTCTGGACAGAGGTCTTTGTGTCTACATTCCTGACAATGATAATGTGAAGCCTCATGTCCACATATATAAACAAATGTTGTTTATAAACTGTCCATGACATAACTCTGGACACAGGTCTTTGTGTCTACATTCCTGGCAACGATAATGTGAAGCCTCATGTCCACGTATATAAACAAATGTTGTTTAGAAACTGTCTAGGACATAACTCTGGACACAGGTCTTTGTGTCTACATTCCTGACAATGATAATGTGAAGCCTCATGTCCACATATATAAACAAATGTTGTTTATAAACTGTCTAGGACATAACTCTGGACACAGGTCTTTGTATCTACATTCCTGACAATGATAATGTGAAGCCTCATGTCCACATATATAAACAAATGTTGTTTATAAACTGTCTCGGACATAACTCTGGACACAGGTCTTTGTGTCTACATTCCTGGCAATGATAATGTGAAGCCTCATGTCCACATATATAAACAAATGTTGTTTATAAACTGTCTCGGACATAACTCTGGACACAGGTCTTTGTGTCAACATTCCTGGCAATGATAATGTGAAGCCTCATGTCCACATATATAAACAAATGTTGTTTATAAACTGTCTAGGACATAACTCTGGACACAGGTCTTTGTGTCTACATTAATGGCAATGATAATGTGAAGCCTCATGTCCACATATAGAAACAAATGTTGTTTATAAACTGTCTAGGACATAACTCTGGACAGAGGTCTTTGTGTCTACATTCCTGGCAATGATAATGTGAAGCCTCATGTCCACATATATAAACAAATGTTGTTTATAAACTGTCCAGGACATAACTCTGGACACAGGTCTTTGTGTCTACATTCCTGACAATGATAATGTGAAGCCTCATGTCCACATATATAAACAAATGTTGTTTATAAACTGTCTAGGACATAACTCTGGACACAGGTCTGTGTGTCTACATTCCTGGCAATGATAATGTGAAGCCTCATGTCCACATATATAAACAAATGTTGTTTATAAACTGTCTAGGACATAACTCTGGACACAGGTCTTTGTGTCTACATTCCTGGCAATGATAATGTGAAGCCTCATGACCACATATATAAACAAATGTTGTTTATAAACTGTCTAGGACATAACTCTGGACACAGGTCTTTGTGTCTACATTCCTGACAATAATAATGTGAAGCCTCATGTCCACATTTATAAACAAATGTTGTTTATAAACTATCTCGGACATAACTCTGGACACAGGTCTTTGTGTCAACATTCCTGAAAATGATAATGTAAAGCCACATGTCCACATATATAAACAAATGTTGTTTATAAACTGTCTAGGACATAACTCTGGACACAGGTCTTTGTGTCTACATTCCTGGCAATGATAATGTGAAGCCTCGTGTCCACATATATAAACAAATGTTGTTTATAAACTGTCTAGGACATAACTCTGGACACAGGTCTTTGTGTCTACATTCCTGACAATGATAATGTGAAGCCTCATGTCCACATATATAAACAAATGTTGTTTATAAACTGTCTCGGACATAACTCTGGACACAGGTCTTTGTGTCTACATTCCTGGCAATGATAATGTGAAGCCTCATGTCCAAATATATAAACAAATGTTGTTTATAAACTGTCCAGGACATAACTCTGGAGACAGGTCTTTGTGTCTACATTCCTGACAATGATAATGTGAAGCCTCATGTCCACATATATAAACAAATGTTGTTTTAAACTGTCTCGGACATAACTCTGGACACAGGGCTTTGTGTCTACATTCCTGACAATGATAATGTGATGCCTCATGTCCATATATATAAACAAATGTTGTTTATAAACTGTCTAGGACATAACTCTGGACACAGGTCTTTGTGTCTACATTCCTGACAATGATAATGTGAAGCCTCATGTCCACATATATAAACAAATGTTGTTTATAAACTGTCTCGGACATAACTCTGGACACAGGTCTTTGTGTCTACATTCCTGACAATGATAATGTGAAGCCTCATGTCCACATATATAAACAAATGGTGTTTATAAACTGTCTAGGACATAACTCTGGACACAGGTCTTTGTGTCTACATTCCTGACAATGATAATGTGAAGCCTCATGTCCACATATATAAACAAATGTTGTTTATAAACTGTCTAGGACATATCTCTGGACACAGGTCTTTGTGTCTACATTCCTGACAATGATAATGTGAAGCCTCATGTCCACATATATAAACAAATGTTGTTTATAAACTGTCCAGGATATAACTCTGGACACAGGTCTTTGTGTCTACATTCCTGGCAATGATAATGTGAAGCCTCATGTCCACATATAAAAACAAATGTTGTTTATAAACTTTCCATGACATAACTCTGGACACAGGTCTTTGTGTCAACATTCCTGACAATGATAATGTGAAGCCTCATGTCCACATATATAAACAAATGTTGTTTATAAACTGTCTCGGTCATAACTCTGGACACAGGTCTTTGTGTCAACATTCCTGACAATGATAATGTGAAGCCTCATGTCCACATATATAAACAAATGTTGTTTATAAACTGTCTTGGACATAACTCTGGACAGAGGTCTTTGTGTCTACATTCCTGACAATGATAATGTGAAGCCTCATGTCCACATATATAAACAAATGTTGTTTATAAACTGTCTCGGACATAACTCTGGACACAGGTCTTTGTGTCTACATTCCTGGCAACGATAATGTGAAGCCTCATGTCCACGTATATAAACAAATGTTGTTTATAAACTGTCTAGGACATAACTCTGGACAGAGGTCTTTGTGTCTACATTCCTGGCAATGATAATGTGAAGCCTCATGTCCACATATATAAACAAATGTTGTTTATAAACTGTCTAGGACATAACTCTGGACACAGGTCTTTGTGTCTACATTCCTGACAATGATAATGTGAAGCCTCATGTCCACATATATAAACAAATGTTGTTTATAAACGGTCTCGGACATATCTCTGGACACAGGTCTTTGTGTCTACATTCCTGGCAATGATAATGTGAAGCCTCATGTCCACATATATAAACAAATGTTGTTTATAAACTGTCTAGGACATAACTCTGGACACAGGTCGTTGTGTCTACATTCCTGACAATGATAATGTGAAGCCTCATGTCCACATATATAAACAAATGTTGTTTATAAACTGTCTCGGACATAACTCTGGACACAGGTCTTTGTGGCTACATTCCTGACAATGATAATGTGAAGCCTCATGTCCACATATATAAACAAATGTTGTTTATAAACTGTCTCGGACATAACTCTGGACACAGGTCTTTGTGTCTACATTCCTGGCAATGATAATGTGAAGCCTCATGTCCACATATATAAACAAATGTTGTTTATAAACTGTCTAGGACATAACTCTGGACACAGGTCTTTGTGTCTACATTCCTGACAATGATAATGTGAAGCCTCATGTCCACATATATAAACAAATGTTGTTTATAAACTGTCTAGGACATAACTCTGGACACAGGTCTTTGTATCTACATTCCTGACAATGATAATGTGAAGCCTCATGTCCACATATATAAACAAATGTTGTTTATAAACTGTCTCGGACATAACTCTGGACACAGGTCTTTGTGTCTACATTCCTGGCAATGATAATGTGAAGCCTCATGTCCACATATATAAACAAATGTTGTTTATAAACTGTCTAGGACATAACTCTGGACACAGGTCTTTGTGTCTACATTAATGGCAATGATAATGTGAAGCCTCATGTCCACATATAGAAACAAATGTTGTTTATAAACTGTCTAGGACATAACTCTGGACAGAGGTCTTTGCGTCTACATTCCTGGCAATGATAATGTGAAGCCTCATGTCCACATATATAAACAAATGTTGTTTATAAACTGTCCAGGACATAACTCTGGACACAGGTCTTTGTGTCTACATTCCTGACAATGATAATGTGAAGCCTCATGTCCACATATATAAACAAATGTTGTTTATAAACTGTCTAGGACATAACTCTGGACACAGGTCTATGTGTCTACATTCCTGGCAATGATAATGTGAAGCCTCATGTCCACATATATAAACAAATGTTGTTTATAAACTGTCTAGGACATAACTCTGGACACAGGTCTTTGTGTCTACATTCCTGGCAATGATAATGTGAAGCCTCATGACCACATATATAAACAAATGTTGTTTATAAACTGTCTAGGACATAACTCTGGACACAGGTCTTTGTGTCTACATTCCTGGCAATAATAATGTGAAGCCTCATGTCCACATTTATAAACAAATGTTGTTTATAAACTGTCTCGGACATAACTCTGGACACAGGTCTTTGTGTCAACATTCCTGAAAATGATAATGTAAAGCCTCATGTCCACATATATAAACAAATGTTGTTTATAAACTGTCTAGGACATAACTCTGGACACAGGTCTTTGTGTCTACATTCCTGGCAATGATAATGTGAAGCCTCGTGTCCACATATATAAACAAATGTTGTTTATAAACTGTCTAGGACATAACTCTGGACACAGGTCTTTGTGTCTACATTCCTGACAATGATAATGTGAAGCCTCATGTCCACATATATAAACAAATGTTGTTTATAAACTGTCTCGGACATAACTCTGGACACAGGTCTTTGTGTCTACATTCCTGGCAATGATAATGTGAAGCCTCATGTCCACATATATAAACAAATGTTGTTTATAAACTGTCCAGGACATAACTCTGGAGACAGGTCTTTGTGTCTACATTCCTGACAATGATAATGTGAAGCCTCATGTCCACATATATAAACAAATGTTGTTTTAAACTGTCTCGGACATAACTCTGGACACAGGGCTTTGTGTCTACATTCCTGACAATGATAATGTGAAGCCTCATGTCCATATATATAAACAAATGTTGTTTATAAACTGTCTAGGACATAACTCTGGACACAGGTCTTTGTGTCTACATTCCTGACAATGATAATGTGAAGCCTCATGTCCACATATATAAACAAATGTTGTTTATAAACTGTCTCGGACATAACTCTGGACACAGGTCTTTGTGTCTACATTCCTGACAATGATAATGTGAAGCCTCATGTCCACATATATAAACAGATGGTGTTTATAAACTGTCTAGGACATAACTCAGGACACAGGTCTTTGTGTCTACATTCCTGACAATGATAATGTGAAGCCTCATGTCCACATATATAAACAAATGTTGTTTATAAACTGTCTAGGACATATCTCTGGACACAGGTCTTTGTGTCTACATTCCTGACAATGATAATGTGAAGCCTCATGTCCATATATATAAACAAATGTTGTTTATAAACTGTCTCGGACATAACTCTGGACACAGGTCTTTTTGTCTACATTCCTGGCAATGATAATGCGAAGCCTCATGTCCACATATATAAACAAATGTTGTTTATAAACTGTCTAGGACATAACTCTGGACACAGGTCTTTGTGTCTACATTCCTGACAATGATAATGTGAAGCCTCATGTCCACATATATAAACAAATGTTGTTTATAAACTGACTCGGACATAACTCTGGACACAGGTCTTTGTGTCTACATTCCTGACAATGATAATGTGAAGCCTCATGTCCACATATATAAACAAATGTTGTTTATAAACTGTCTAGGACATAACTCTGGACACAGGTCTTTGTGTCTGCATTCCTGACAATGATAATGTGAAGCCTCATGTCCACATATATAAACAAATGTTGATTATAAACTGTCTAGGACATAACTCTGGACAGAGGTCTTTGTGTCTACATTCCTGACAATGATAATGTGAAGCCTCATGTCCACATATATAAACAAATGTTGTTTATAAACTGTCTGGGACATAACTCTGGACACAGGTCTTTGTGTCTACATTCCTGACAATGATAATGTGAAGCCTCATGTCCACATATATAAACAAATGTTGTTTATAAACTGTCTAGGACATAACTCTGGACACAGGTCTTTGTGTCTACATTCCTGACAATGATAATGTGAAGCCTCATGTCCACATATATAAACAAATGTTGTTTATAAACTGACTCGGACATAACTCTGGACACAGGTCTTTGTGTCTACATTCCTGACAATGATAATGTGAAGCCTCATGTCCACATATATAAACAAATGTTGTTTATAAACTGTCTAGGACATAACTCTGGACACAGGTCTTTGTGTCTGCATTCCTGACAATGATAATGTGAAGCCTCATGTCCACATATATAAACAAATGTTGATTATAAACTGTCTAGGACATAACTCTGGACAGAGGTCTTTGTGTCTACATTCCTGACAATGATAATGTGAAGCCTCATGTCCACATATATAAACAAATGTTGTTTATAAACTGTCTGGGACATAACTCTGGACACAGGTCTTTGTGTCTACATTCCTGACAATGATAATGTGAAGCCTCATGTCCACATATATAAACAAATGTTGTTTATAAACTGTCTAGGACATAACTCTGGACACAGGTCTTTGTGTCTACATTCCTGACAATGATAATGTGAAGCCTCATGTCCACATATATAAACAAATGTTGTTTATAAACTGTCTAGGACATAACTCTGGACAGAGGTCTTTGTGTCTACATTCCTGACAATGATAATGTGAAGCCTCATGTCCACATATATAAACAAATGTTGTTTATAAACTGTCTAGGACATAACTCTGGACACAGGTCTTTGTGTCTACATTCCTGACAATGATAATGTGAAGCCTCATGTCCACATATATAAACAAATCTTGTTTATAAACTGTCTCGGACATAACTCTGGACACAGGTCTTTGTGTCTACATTCCTGGCAATGATAATGTGAAGCCTCATGTCCACATATATAAACAAATGCTGTTTATAAACTGTCTAGGACATAACTCTGGACACAGGTCTTTGTGTCTACATTCCTGGCAATGATAATGTGAAGCCTCATGTCCACATATATAAACAAATGTTGTTTATAAACTGTCTCGGACATAACTCTGGACACAGGTCTTTGTGTCTACATTCCTGACAATGATAATGTGAAGCCTCATGTCCACATATATAAACAAATGTTGTTTATAAACTGTCTAGGACATAACTCTGGACACAGGTCTTTGTGTCTACATTCCTGGCAATGATAATGTGAAGCCTCATGTCCACATATATAAACAAATGTTGTTTATAAACTGTCTAGGACATAACTCTGGACACAGGTCTTTGTGTCTACATTCCTGACAATGATAATGTGAAGCCTCATGTCCACATATATAAACAAATGTTGTTTATAAACTGTCTAGGACATAACTCTGGACACAGGTCTTTGTCTCTACATTGCTGACAATGATAATGTGAAGCCTCATGTCCACATATATAAACAAATGTTGTTTATAAACTGTCCAGGACATAACTCTGGACACAGGTCTTTGTGTCTACATTCCTGACAATGATAATGTGAAGCCTCATGTCCACATATATAAACAAATGTTGTTTATAAACTGTCTAGGACATAACTCTGGACACAGGTCTTTGTGTCTACATTCCTGACAATGATAATGTGAAGCCTCATGTCCACATATATAAACAAATGTTGTTTATAAACTGTCTAGGACATAACTCTGGACACAGGTATTTGTGTCTACATTCCTGACAATGATAATGTGAAGCCTCATGTCCACATATATAAACAAATGTTGTTTATAAACTGTCTCGGACATAACTCTGGACACAGGTCTTTGTGTCTACATTCCTGACAATGATAATGTGATGCCTCATGTCCACATATATAAACAAATGTTGTTTATAAACTGTCTAGGACATAACTCTGGACACAGGTCTTTGTGTCTACATTCCTGACAATGATAATGTGAAGCCTCATGTCCACATATATAAACAAATGTTGTTTATAAACTGTCTAGGACATAACTCTGGACACAGGTATTTGTGTCTACATTCCTGACAATGATAATGTGAAGCCTCATGTCCACATATATAAACAAATGTTGTTTATAAACTGTCTCGGACATAACTCTAGACACAGGTCTTTGTGTCTACATTCCTGACAATGATAATGTGAAGCCTCATGTCCACATATATAAACAAATGTTGTTTATAAACTGTCTCGGACATAATTCTGGACACAGGTCTTTGTGTCTACATTCCTGACAATGATAATGTGAAGCCTCATGTCCACATATATAAACAAATGTTGTTTATAAACAGTCTAGGACATAACTCTGGACACAGGTCTTTGAGTCTACATTCCTGACAATGATAATGTGAAGCCTCATGTCCACATATATAAACAAATGTTGTTTATAAACTGTCTCGGACATAACTCTGGACACAGGTCTTTGTGTCTACATTCCTGGCAATGATAATGTGAAGCCTCATGTCCACATATATAAACAAATGTTGTTTATAAACTGTCTCGGACATAACTCTGGACACAGGTCTTTGTGTCTACATTCCTGACAATGATAATGTGAAGCCTCATGTCCACATATATAAACAAATGTTGTTTATAAACTGTCTAGGACATAACTCTGGACACAGGTCTTTGTGTCTACATTCCTGGCAATGATAATGTGAAGCCTCATGTCCACATATATAAACAAATGTTGTTTATAAACTGTCTCGGACATAACTCTGGACACAGGTTTTTGTGTCTGCATTCCTGACAATGATAATGTGAAGCCTCATGTCCACATATATAAACAAATGTTGTTTATAAACTGTCTCGGACATAACTCTGGACACAGGTCTTTGTGTCTACATTCCTGACAATGATAATGTGAAGCCTCATGTCCACATATATAAACAAATGTTGTTTATAAACTTTCTAGGACATAACTCTGGACACAGGACTTTGTGTCGACATTCCTGACAATGATAATGTGAAGCCTCATGTCCACATATATAAACAAATGTTGTTTATAAACTGTCTGGGACATAACTCTGGACAGAGGTCTTTGTGTCTACATTCCTGACAATGATAATGTGAAGCCTCATGTCCACATATATAAACAAATGTTGTTTATAAAATGTCTAGGACATAACTCTGGACACATGTCTTTGTGTCTACATTCCTGGCAATGATAATGTGAAGCCTCATGTCCACATATATAAACAAATGTTGTTTATAAACTTCTAGGACATAACTCTGGACACAGGTCTTTGTGTCTACATTCCTGACAATGATAATGTGAAGCCTCATGTCCACATATATAAACAAATGTTGTTTATAAACTGTCTAGGACATAACTCTGGACACAGGTTTTGTGTCTACATTCCTGACAATGATAATGTGAAGCCTCATGTCCACATATATAAACAAATGTTGTTTATAAACTGTCTCGGACATAACTCTGGACACAGGTCTTTGTGTCTACATTCCTGACAATGATAATGTGAAGCCTCATGTCCACATATATAAACAAATGTTGTTTATAAACTGTCTAGGACATAACTCTGGACACAGGTCGTTGTGTCTACATTCCTGACAATGATAATGTGAAGCCTCATGTCCACATATATAAACAAATGTTGTTTATAAACTGTCTAGGACATAACTCTGGACACAGGTCTTTGTGTCTACATTCCTGACAATGATAATGTGAAGCCTCATGTCCACATATATAAACAAATGTTGTTTATAAACTGTCTCGGACATAACTCTGGACACAGGTCTTTGTGCCTACATTCCTGACAATGATAATGTGAAGCCTCATGTCCACATATATAAACAAATGTTGTTTATAAACTGTCTCGGACATAACTCTGGACACAGGTCTTTGTGTCTACATTCCTGTCAATGATAATGTGAAGCCTCATGTCCACATATATAAACAAATGTTGTTTATAAACTGTCTCGGACATAACTCTGGACACAGGTCTTTGTGTCTACATTCCTGGCAATGATAATGTGAAGCCTCATGTCCACATATATAATCAAATGTTGTTTATAAACTGTCTCGGACATAACTCTGGACACAGGTCTTTGTGTCTACATTCCTGACAATGATAATGTGAAGCCTCATGTCCACATATATAAACAAATGTTGTTTATAAACTGTCTCGGACATAACTCTGGACACAGGTCTTTGTGTCTACATTCCTGACAATGAAAATGTGAAGCCTCATGTCCACATATATAAACAAATGTTGTTTATAAACTGTCTCGGACATAACTCTGGACACAGGTCTTTGTGTCTACATTCCTGGCAATGATAATGTGAAGCCTCATGTCCACATATATAAACAAATGTTGTTTATAAACTGTCTCGGACATAACTCTGGACACAGGTCTTTCTGTCTACATTCCTGGCAATGATAATGTGAAGCCTCATGTCCACATATATAAACAAAAGTTGTTTATAAACTGTCTCGGACATAACTCTGGACACAGGTCTTTGTGCCTACATTCCTGGAAATGATAATGTGAAGCCTCATGTCCATATATATAAACAAATGTTGTTTATAAACTGTCCAGGACACAACTCTGGACACAGGTCTTTGTGTCTACATTCCTGGAAATGATAATGTGAAGCCTCATGTCCACATATATAAACAAATGTTGTTTATAAACTGTCTAGGACATAACTCTGGACACAGGTCTTTGTGTCTACATTCCTGGAAATGATAATGTGAAGCCTCATGTCCACATATATAAACAAATGTTGTTTATAAACTGTCTCGGACATAACTCTAGACACAGGTCTTTGTGTCTACATTCCTGGCAATGATAATGTGAAGCCTCATGTCCACATATATAAACAAATGTTGTTTATAAAGTGTCCATGACATAACTCTGGACACAGGTCTTTGTGTCTACATTCCTGACAATGATAATGTGAAGCCTCATGTCCACATATATAAACAAATGTTGTTTATAAGCTGTCTCGGACATAACTCTGGACACAGGTCTTTGTGTCTACATTCCAGACAATGATAATGTGAAGCCTCATGTCCACATATATAAACAAATGTTGTTTATAAACTGTCTCGGACATAACTCTGGACACAGGTCTTTGTGTCTACATTCCTGGCAATGATAATGTGAAGCCTCATGTCCACATATATAAACAAATGTTGTTTATAAACTGTCTCGGACATAACTCTGGACACAGGTCTTTGTGTCTACATTCCAGACAATGATAATGTGAAGCCTCATGTCCACATATATAAACAAATGTTGTTTATAAACTGTCCAGGACATAACTCTGGACACAGGTCTTTGTGTCTCCATTCCTGACAATGATAATGTGAAGCCTCATGTCCACATATATAAACAAATGTTGTTTATAAACTGTCTCGGACATAACTCTGGACACAGGTCTTTGTGTCTACATTCCTGGCAATGATAATGTGAAGCCTCATGTCCACATATATAAACAAATGGTGTTTATAAACTGTCTAGGACATAACTCTGGAGACAGGTCTTTGTGTCTACATTCCTGACAATGATAATGTGAAGCCTCATGTCCACATATATAAACAAATGTTGTTTATAAACTGTCTCTGACATAACTCTGGACACAGGTCTTTGTGTCTACATTCCTGACAATGATAATGTGAAGCCTCATGTCCACATATATAAACAAATGTTGTTTATAAACTGTCTCGGACATAACTCTGGACACAGGTCTTTGTGTCTACATTCCTGGCAATGATAATGTGAAGCCTCATGTCCACATATATAAACAAATGTTGTTTATAAACTGTCTCGGACATAACTCTGGACACAGGTCTTTGTGTCTACATTCCTGACAATGATAATGCGAAGCCTCATGTCCACATATATAAACAAATGTTGTTTATAAACTGTCTCGGACATAACTCTGGACACAGGTCTTTGTGTCTACATTCCTGGCAATGATAATGTGAAGCCTCATGTCCACATATATAAACAAATGTTGTTTATAAACTGTCCAGGACATAACTCTGGACACAGGTCTTGGTGTCTACATTCCTGGCAATGATAATGTGAAGCCTCATGTCCACATATATAAACAAATGTTGTTTATAAACTGTCTCGGACATAACTCTGGACACAGGTCTTTGTGTCTACATTCCTGACAATGATAATGTGAAGCCTCATGTCCACATATATAAACAAATGTTGTTTATAAACTGTCTCGGACATAACTCTGGACACAGGTCTTTGTGTCTACATTCATGGCAATGATAATGTGAAGCCTCATGTCCACATATATAAACAAATGTTGTTTATAAACTGTCTCGGACATAACTCTGGACACAGGTCTTTGTGTCTACATTCCTGACAATGATAATGTGAATCCTCATGTCCACATATATAAACAAATGTTGTTTATAAACTGTCTAGGACATAACTCTGGACACAGGTCTTTGTGTCTACATTCCTGACAATGATAATGTGAAGCCTCATGTCCACATATATAAACAAATGTTGTTTATAAACTGTCTAGGACATAACTCTGGACACAGGTCTTTGTGTCTACATTCCTGACAATGATAATGTGAAGCCTCATGTCCACATATATAAACAAATGTTGTTTATAAACTGTCTCGGACATAACTCGGGATACGGTCTTTGTGCCTACATTCCTGGCAATGATAATGTGAAGCCTCATGTCAACATATATAAACAAATGTTGTTTATAAACTGTCTAGGACATAACTCTGGACACAGGTCTTTGTGTCTACATTCCTGGCAATGATAATGTGAAGCCTCATGTCCACATATATAAACAAATGTTGTTTATAAACTGTCTCGGACATAACTCTGGACACAGGTCTTTGTGTCTACATTCCTGGCAATGATAATGTGAAGCCTCATGTCCACATATATAAACAAATGTTGTTTATAAACTGTCTAGGACATAACTCTGGACACAGGTCTTTGTGTTTACATTCCTGGCAATGATAATGTGAAGCCTCATGTCCACATATATAAACAAATGTTGTTTATAAACTGTCTAGGACATAACTCTGGACACAGGTATTTGTGTCTACATTCCTGACAATGATAATCTGAAGCCTCATGTCCACATATATAAACAAATGTTGTTTATAAACTGTCTAGGACATAACTCTGGACACAGGTCTTTGTGTCTACATTCCTGGCAATGATAATGTGAAGCCTCATGTCCACATATATAAACAAATGTTGTTTATAAACTGTCTAGGACATAACTCTGGACACAGGTCTTTGTGTCTACATTCCTGGCAATGATAATGTGAAGCCTCATGTCCCCATGTATAAACAAATGTTGTTTATAAACTGTCTCGGACATAACTCTGGACACAGGTCTTTGTGTCTACATTCCTGACAATGATAATGTGAAGCCTCATGTCCACATATATAAACAAATGTTGTTTATAAACTGTCTAGGACATAACTCTGGACACAGGTCTTTGTGTCTATATTCCTGGCAATGATAATGTGAAGCCTCATGTCCACATATATAAAGAAATGTTGTTTATAAACTGTCTGGGACATAACTCTGGACACAGGTCTTTGTGCCTACATTCCTGGCAATGATAATGTGAAGCCTCATGTCCACATATATAAACAAATGTTGTTTATAAACTGTCTCGGACATAACTCTGGACACAGGTCTTTGTGTCTACATTCCTGACAATGATAATGTGAAGCCTCATGTCCACATATATAAACAAATGTTGTTTATAAACTGTCTCGGACATAACTCTGGACACAGGTCTTTGTGTCTACATTCCTGGCAATGATAATGTGAAGCCTCATGTCCACATATATAAACAAATGTTGTTTATAAACTGTCTAGGACATAACTCTGGACACAGGTCTTTGTGTCTACATTCCTGGCAATGATAATGTGAAGCCTCATGTCCACATATATAAACAAATGTTGTTTATAAACTGTCTCGGACATAACTCTGGACACAGGACTTTGTGTCTACATTCCTGGCAATGATAATGTGAAGCCTCATGTCCACATATATAAACAAATGTTGTTTATAAACTGTCTCGGACATAACTCTGGACACAGGTCTTTGTGTCTACATTCCTGACAATGATAAGGTGAAGCCTCATGTCCACATATATAAACAAATGTTGTTTATAAACTGTCTAGGACATAACTCTGGACACAGGTCTTTGTGTCTACATTCCTGACAATGATAATGTGAAGCCTCATGTCCACATATATAAACAAATGTTG
The DNA here is from genome assembly GCF_036365525.1 of Heterodontus francisci. NCBI lineage: Eukaryota > Metazoa > Chordata > Chondrichthyes > Heterodontiformes > Heterodontidae > Heterodontus > Heterodontus francisci. The sequence goes on from NW_027141111.1 coordinate 2,320,376, forward strand.
TTTATAAACTGTCTCGGACATAACTCTGGACACAGGTCTTTGTGTCTACAATCCTGGCAATGATAATGTGAAGCCTCAGGTCCACATATATAAACAAATGTTGTTTATAAACTGTCTCGGACATAACTCTGGACACAGGTCTTTGTGTCTACATTCCTGACAATGATAATGTGAAGCCTCATGTCCACATATATAAACAAATGTTGTTTATAAACTGTCTAGGACATAACTCTGGACACAGGTCTTTGTGTCTATATTCCTGGCAATGATAATGTGAAGCCTCATGTCCACATATATAAAGAAATGTTGTTTATAAACTGTCTGGGACATAACTCTGGACACAGGTCTTTGTGCCTACATTCCTGGCAATGATAATGTGAAGCCTCATGTCCACATATATAAACAAATGTTGTTTATAAACTGTCTCGGACATAACTCTGGACACAGGTCTTTGTGTCTACATTCCTGACAATGATAATGTGAAGCCTCATGTCCACATATATAAACAAATGTTGTTTATAAACTGTCTCGGACATAACTCTGGACACAGGTCTTTGTGTCTACATTCCTGGCAATGATAATGTGAAGCCTCATGTCCACATATATAAACAAATGTTGTTTATAAACTGTCTAGGACATAACTGTGGACACAGGTCTTTGTGTCTACATTCCTGGCAATGATAATGTGAAGCCTCATGTCCACATATATAAACAAATGTTGTTTATAAACTGTCTCGGACATAACTCTGGACACAGGACTTTGTGTCTACATTCCTGGCAATGATAATGTGAAGCCTCATGTCCACATATATAAACAAATGTTGTTTATAAACTGTCTCGGACATAACTCTGGACACAGGTCTTTGTGTCTACATTCCTGACAATGATAATGTGAAGCCTCATGTCCACATATATAAACAAATGTTGTTTATAAACTGTCTAGGACATAACTCTGGACACAGGTCTTTGTGTCTACATTCCTGACAATGATAATGTGAAGCCTCATGTCCACATATATAAACAAGTGTTGTTTATAAACTGTCTCGGACATAACTCTGGACACAGGTCTTTGTGTCTACAATCCTGGCAATGATAATGTGAAGCCTCAGGTCCACATATATAAACAAATGTTGTTTATAAACTGTCTCGGACATAACTCTGGACACAGGTCTTTGTGTCTACATTCCTGACAATGATAATGTGAAGCCTCATGTCCACATATATAAACAAATGTTGTTTATAAACTGTCTAGGACAGAACTCTGGACCCAGGTCTTTGTGTCCACATTCCTGACAATGATAATGTGAAGCCTCATGTCCACATATATAAACAAATGTTGTTTATAAACTGTCTCGGACATAACTCTGGACACAGGTCTTTGTGTCTACATTCCTGACAATGATAATATGAAGCCTCATGTCCACATATATAAACAAATGTTGTTTATAAACTGTCTAGGACATAACTCTGGACACAGGTCTTTGTGTCTACATTCCTGACAATGATAATGTGAAGCCTCATGTCCACAAATATGAACAAATGTTGTTTATAAACTGTCTAGGACATAACTCTGGACACAGGTCTTTGTGTCAACATTCCTGGCAATGATAATGTGAAGCCTCATGTCCACATATATAAACAAATGTTGTTTATAAACTGTCTCGGACATAACTCTGGACACAGGTATTTGTGTCTACATTCCTGGCAATGATAATGTGAAGCCTCATGTCCACATATATAAACAAATGTTGTTTATAAACTGTCTCGGACATAACTCTGGACACAGGTCTTTGTGTCTACATTCCTGACAATGATAATGTGAAGCCTCATGTCCACATATATAAACAAATGTTGTTTATAAACTGTCTAGGACATAACTCTGGACACAGGTCTTTGTGTCTACATTCCTGACAATGATAATGTGAAGCCTCATGTCCACATATATAAACAAATGTTGTTTATAAACTGTCTAGGACATAACTCTGGACACAGGTCTTTGTGTCTACATTCCTGACAATGATAATGTGAAGCCTCATGTCCACATATATAAACAAATGTTGTTTATAAACTGTCTCGGACATAACTCGGGATACAGGTCTTTGTGCCTACATTCCTGGCAATGATAATGTGAAGCCTCATGTCCACATATATAAACAAATGTTGTTTATAAACTGTCTAGGACATAACTCTGGACACAGGTCTTTGTGTCTACATTCCTGACAATGATAATGTGAAGCCTCATGTCCACATATATAAACAAATGTTGTTTATAAACTGTCTCGGACATAACTCTGGACACAGGTCTTTGTGTCTACATTCCTGACAATGATAATGTGAAGCCTCATGTCCACATATATAAACAAATGTTGTTTATAAACTGTCTAGGACATAACTCTGGACACAGGTCTTTGTGTCTACATTCCTGACAATGATAATGTGAGGCCTCATGTCCACATATATAAACAAATGTTGTTTATAAACTGTCTCGGACATAACTCTGGACACAGGTCTTTGTGTCTACAATCCTGGCAATGATAATGTGAAGCCTCAGGTCCACATATATAAACAAATGTTGTTTATAAACTGTCTGGGACATAACTCTGGACACAGGTCTTTGTGTCTACATTCCTGACAATGATAATGTGAAGCCTCATGTCCACATATATAAACAAATGTTGTTTATAAACTGTCTCGGACATAACTCTGGACACAGGTCTTTGTGTCTACATTCCTGACAATGATAATGTGAAGCCTCATGTCCACATATATAAACAAATGTTGTTTATAAACTGTCTCGGACATAACTCTGGACACAGGTCTTTGTGTCTACATTCCTGGCAATGATAATGTGAAGCCTCATGTCCACATATATAAACAAATGTTGTTTATAAACTGTCTAGGACATAACTCTGGACACAGGTCTTTGTGTCTACATTCCTGGCAATGATAATGTGAAGCCTCATGTCCACATATATAAACAAATGTTGTTTATAAACTGTCTCGGACATAACTCTGGACACAGGACTTTGTGTCTACATTCCTGGCAATGATAATGTGAAGCCTCATGTCCACATATATAAACAAATGTTGTTTATAAACTGTCTCGGACATAACTCTGGACACAGGTCTTTGTGTCTACATTCCTGACAATGATAAGGTGAAGCCTCATGTCCACATATATAAACAAATGTTGTTTATAAACTGTCTCGGACATAACTCTGGACACAGGTCTTTGTGTCTACATTCCTGACAATGATAATGTGAAGCCTCATGTCCACATATATAAACAAATGTTGTTTATAAACTGTCTCGGACATAACTCTGGACACAGGTCTTTGTGTCTACAATCCTGGCAATGATAATGTGAAGCCTCAGGTCCACATATATAAACAAATGTTGTTTATAAACTGTCTCGGACATAACTCTGGACACAGGTCTTTGTGTCTACATTCCTGACAATGATAATGTGAAGCCTCATGTCCACATATATAAACAAATGTTGTTTATAAACTGTCTAGGACAGAACTCTGGACCCAGGTCTTTGTGTCTACATTCCTGACAATGATAATGTGAAGCCTCATGTCCACATATATAAACAAATGTTGTTTATAAACTGTCTCGGACATAACTCTGGACACAGGTCTTTGTGTCTACATTCCTGACAATGATAATATGAATCCTCATGTCCACATATATAAACAAATGTTGTTTATAAACTGTCTAGGACATAACTCTGGACACAGGTCTTTGTGTCTACATTCCTGACAATGATAATGTGAAGCCTCATGTCCACAAATATGAACAAATGTTGTTTATAAACTGTCTAGGACATAACTCTGGACACAGGTCTTTGTGTCTACATTCCTGACAATGATAATGTGAAGCCTCATGTCCACATATATAAACAAATGTTGTTTATAAACTGTCTCGGACATAACTCGGGATACAGGTCTTTGTGCCTACATTCCTGGCAATGATAATGTGAAGCCTCATGTCCACATATATAAACAAATGTTGTTTATAAACTGTCTAGGACATAACTCTGGACACAGGTCTTTGTGTCTACATTCCTGACAATGATAATGTGAAGCCTCATGTCCACATATATAAACAAATGTTGTTTATAAACTGTCTAGGACATAACTCTGGACACAGGTCCTTGTGTCTACATTCCTGGCAATGATAATGTGAAGCCTCATGTCCACATATATAAACAAATGTTGTTTATAAACTGTCTCGGACATAACTCTGGACAGAGGTCTTTGTGTCTACATTCCTGACAATGATAATGTGAAGCCTCATGTCCACATATATAAACAAATGTTGTTTATAAACTGTCTAGGACATAACTCTGGACAGAGGTCTTTGTGTCAACATTCCTGGCAATGATAATGTGAAGCCTCATGTCCACATATATAAACAAATGTTGTTTATAAACTGTCTCGGACATAACTCTGGACACAGGTATTTGTGTCTACATTCCTGACAATGATAATGTGAAGCCTCATGTCCACATATATAAACAAATGTTGTTTATAAACTGTCTCGGACATAACTCTGGACACAGGTATTTGTGTCTACATTCCTGGCAATGATAATGTGAAGCCTCATGTCCACATATATAAACAAATGTTGTTTATAAACTGTCTCGGACATAACTCTGGACACAGGTCTTTGTGTCTACATTCCTGACAATGATAATGTGAAGCCTCATGTCCACATATATAAACAAATGTTGTTTATAAACTGTCTAGGACATAACTCTGGACACAGGTCTTTGTGTCTACATTCCTGACAATGATAATGTGAAGCCTCATGTCCACATATATAAACAAATGTTGTTTATAAACTGTCTCGGACATAACTCGGGATACAGGTCTTTGTGCCTACATTCCTGGCAATGATAATGTGAAGCCTCATGTCCACATATATAAACAAATGTTGTTTATAAACTGTCTAGGACATAACTCTGGACACAGGTCTTTGTGTCTACATTCCTGGCAATGATAATGTGAAGCCTCATGTCCACATATATAAACAAATGTTGTTTATAAACTGTCTCGGACATAACTCTGGACACAGGTCTTTGTGTCTACATTCCTGGCAATGATAATGTGAAGCCTCATGTCCACATATCTTAACAAATGTTGTTTATAAACTGTCTAGGACATAACTCTGGACACAGGTCTTTGTGTTTACATTCCTGGCAATGATAATGTGAAGCCTCATGTCCACATATATAAACAAATGTTGTTTATAAACTGTCTAGGACATAACTCTGGACACAGGTATTTGTGTCTACATTCCTGACAATGATAATGTGAAGCCTCATGTCCACATATATAAACAAATGTTGTTTATAAACTGTCTAGGACATAACTCTGGACACAGGTCTTTGTGTCTACATTCCTGGCATTGATAATGTGAAGCCTCATGTCCACATATATAAACAAATGTTGTTTATAAACTGTCTAGGACATAACTCTGGACACAGGTCTTTGTGTCTACATTCCTGGCAATGATAATGTGAAGCCTCATGTCCACATGTATAAACAAATGTTGTTTATAAACTGTCTCGGACATAACTCTGGACAGAGGTCTTTGTGTCTACATTCCTGACAATGATAATGTGAAGCCTCATGTCCACATATATAAACAAATGTTGTTTATAAACTGTCTAGGACATAACTCTGGACAGAGGTCTTTGTGTCAACATTCCTGGCAATGATAATGTGAAGCCTCATGTCCACATATATAAACAAATGTTGTTTATAAACTGTCTCGGACATAACTCTGGACACAGGTATTTGTGTCTACATTCCTGACAATGATAATGTGAAGCCTCATGTCCACATATATAAACAAATGTTGTTTATAAACTGTCTCGGACATAACTCTGGACACAGGTATTTGTGTCTACATTCCTGGCAATGATAATGTGAAGCCTCATGTCCACATATATAAACAAATGTTGTTTATAAACTGTCTCGGACATAACTCTGGACACAGGTCTTTGTGTCTACATTCCTGACAATGATAATGTGAAGCCTCATGTCCACATATATAAACAAATGTTGTTTATAAACTGTCTAGGACATAACTCTGGACACAGGTCTTTGTGTCTACATTCCTGACAATGATAATGTGAAGCCTCATGTCCACATATATAAACAAATGTTGTTTATAAACTGTCTCGGACATAACTCGGGATACAGGTCTTTGTGCCTACATTCCTGGCAATGATAATGTGAAGCCTCATGTCCACATATATAAACAAATGTTGTTTATAAACTGTCTAGGACATAACTCTGGACACAGGTCTTTGTGTCTACATTCCTGGCAATGATAATGTGAAGCCTCATGTCCACATATATAAACAAATGTTGTTTATAAACTGTCTCGGACATAACTCTGGACACAGGTCTTTGTGTCTACATTCCTGGCAATGATAATGTGAAGCCTCATGTCCACATATCTTAACAAATGTTGTTTATAAACTGTCTAGGACATAACTCTGGACACAGGTCTTTGTGTTTACATTCCTGGCAATGATAATGTGAAGCCTCATGTCCACATATATAAACAAATGTTGTTTATAAACTGTCTAGGACATAACTCTGGACACAGGTATTTGTGTCTACATTCCTGACAATGATAATGTGAAGCCTCATGTCCACATATATAAACAAATGTTGTTTATAAACTGTCTAGGACATAACTCTGGACACAGGTCTTTGTGTCTACATTCCTGGCATTGATAATGTGAAGCCTCATGTCCACATATATAAACAAATGTTGTTTATAAACTGTCTAGGACATAACTCTGGACACAGGTCTTTGTGTCTACATTCCTGGCAATGATAATGTGAAGCCTCATGTCCACATGTATAAACAAATGTTGTTTATAAACTGTCTCGGACATAACTCTGGACACAGGTCTTTGTGTCTACATTCCTGGCAATGATAATGTGAAGCCTCATGTCCACATATAAAAACAAATGTTGTTTATAAACTGTCTCGGACATAACTCTGGACACAGGTCTTTGTGTCTACATTCCTGACAATGATAATGTGAAGCCTCATGTCCACATATATAAACAAATGTTGTTTATAAAATGTCTAGGACATAACTCTGGACACAGGTCTTTGTGTCTACATTCCTGACAATGATAATGTGAAGCCTCATGTCCACATATATAAACAAATGTTGTTTATAAACTGTCTAGTACATAACTCTGGACACAGGTCTTTGTGTCTACATTCCTGGCAATGATAATGTGAAGCCTCATGTCCACATATATAAACAAATGTTGTTTATAAACTGTCTCGGACATAACTCTGGACACAGGTCTTTGTGTCTACATTCCTGACAATGATAAGGTGAAGCCTCATGTCCACATATATCAACAAATGTTGTTTATAAACTGTCTAGGACATAACTCTGGACACAGGTCTTTGTGTCTAGATTGCTGTTAATGATAATGTGAAGCCTCATGTCCACATATATAAACAAATGTGGTTTATAAACTGTCTCGGACATAACTCTGGAAAGAGGTCTTTGTGTCTACATTCCTGACAATGATAATGTGAAGCCTCATGTCCACATATATAAACAAATGTTGTTTATAAACTGTCTCGGACATAACTCTGGACACAGGTCTTTGTGTCTACATTCCTGACAATGATAATGTGAAGCCTCATGTCCACATATATAAACAAATGTTGTTTATAAACTGTCTCGGACATAACTCTGGACACAGGTCTTTGTGTCTACATTCCTGACAATGATAATGTGAAGCCTCATGTCCACATATATAAACAAATGTTGTTTATAAACTGTCTCGGACATAACTCTGGACACAGGTCTTTGTGTCTACATTCCTGACAATGATAATGTGAAGCCTCATGTCCACATATATAAACAAATGTTGTTTCTAAACTGTCTAGGACATAACTCTGGACGGAGGTCTTTGTGTCTACATTCCTGACAATGATAATGTGAAGCCTCATGTCCACATATATAAACAAATGTTGTTTATAAACTGTCTCGGACATAACTCTGGACACAGGTCTTTGTGTCTACATTCCTGACAATGATAATGTGAAGCCTCATGTCCACATATATAAACAAATGTTGTTTATAAACTGTCTCGGACATAACTCTGGACACAGGTCTTTGTGTCTACATTCCTGACAATGATAATGTGAAGCATCATGTCCACATATATAAACAAATGTTGTTTATAAACAGTCTAGGACATAACTCTGGACACAGGTCTTTGTGTCTACATTCCTGACAATGATAATGTGAAGCCTCATGTCCACATATATAAACAAATGTTGTTTATAAACTGTCTAGGACATAACTCTGGACACAGGTCTTTGTGTCTACATTCCTGGCAATGATAATGTGAAGCCTCATGTCCACATATATAAACAAATGTTGTTTATAAACTGTCTCGGACGTAACTCTGGAGACAGGTCTTTGTGTCTACATTCCTGACCATGATAATGTGAAGCCTCATGTCCACATATATAAACAAATGTAGTTTATAAACTGTCTAGGACATAACTCTGGACACAGGTCTTTGTGTCTACATTCCTGGCAATGATAATGTGAAGCCTCATGTCCACATATATAAACAAATGGTGTTTATAAACTGTCTAGGACATAACTCTGGACACAGGTCTTTGTGTCTACATTCCTGGCAATGATAATGTGAAGCCTCATGTCCACATATATAAACAAATGTTGTTTATAAACTGTCTAGGACATAACTCTGGACACAGGTCTTTGTGTCTACATTCCTGGCAATGATAATGTGAAGCCTCATGTCCACATATATAAACAAATGTTGTTTATAAACTGTCTAGGACATAACTCTGGACACAGGTCTTTGTGTCTACATTCCTGACAATGATAATGTGAAGCCTCATGTCCACATATATAAACAAATGTTGTTTATAAACTGTCTCGGACATAAATCTGGACACAGGTCTTTGTGTCTACATTCCTGACAATGATAATGTGAAGCCTCATGTCCACATATATAAACAAATGTTGTTTATAAACTGTCTAGGACATATCTCTGGACACAGGTCTTTGTGTCTACATTCCTGACGATGATAGTGTGAAGCCTCATGTCCACATATATAAACAAATGTTGTTTATAAACTGTCTCGGACATAACTCTGGACACAGGTCTTTGTGTCTACATTCCTGGCAATGATAATGTGAAGCCTCATGTCCACATATATAAACAAATGTTGTTTATAAACTGTCTCGGACATAACTCTGGACACAGGTCTTTGTGTCTACATTCCTGACAATGATAATGTGAAGCCTCATGTCCACATATATAAACAAATGTTGTTTATAAACTGTCTAGGACATAACTCTGGACACAGGTCTTTGTGTCTACATTCCTGACAATGATAATGTGAAGCCTCATGTCCACATATATAAACAAATGTTGTTTATAAACTGTCTCGGACATAACTCTGGACACAGGTCTTTGTGTCGACATTCCTGACAATGATAATGTGAAGCCTCATGTCCACATATATAAACAAATGTTGTTTATAAACTGTCTAGGACATAACTCTGGACAGAGGTCTTTGTGTCTACATTCCTGACAATGATAATGTGAAGCCTCATGTCCACATATATAAACAAATGTTGTTTATAAACTGTCTAGGACATAACTCTGGACACAGGTCTTTGTGTCTACATTCCTGACAATGATAATGTGAAGCCTCATGTCCACATATATAAACAACTGTTGTTTATAAACTGTCTCGGACATAACTCTGGACACAGGTCTTTGTGTCTACATTCCTGACAATGATAATGTGAAGCCTCATGTCCACATATATAAACAAATGTTGTTTATAAACTGTCTAGGACATAACTCTGGATACAGGTCTTTGTGTCTACATTCCTGACAATGATAATGTGAAGCCTCATGTCCACATATATAAACAAATGTTGTTTATAAACTGTCTAGGACATAACTCTGGACACAGGTCTTTGTGTCTACATTCCTGACAATGATAATGTGAAGCCTCATGTCCACATATATAAACAAATGTTGTTTATAAACTTTCTAGGACATAACTCTGGACACAGGTCTTTGTGTCTACATTCCTGACAATGATAATGTGAAGCCTCATGTCCACATATATAAACAAATGTTGTTTCTAAACTGTCTAGGACATAACTCTGGACGGAGGTCTTTGTGTCTACATTCCTGACAATGATAATGTGAAGCCTCATGTCCACATATATAAACAAATGTTGTTTATAAACTGTCTCGGACATAACTCTGGACACAGGTCTTTGTGTCTACATTCCTGACAATGATAATGTGAAGCCTCATGTCCACATATATAAACAAATGTTGTTTATAAACTGTCTCGGACATAACTCTGGACACAGGTCTTTGTGTCTACATTCCTGACAATGATAATGTGAAGCATCATGTCCACATATATAAACAAATGTTGTTTATAAACAGTCTAGGACATAACTCTGGACACAGGTCTTTGTGTCTACATTCCTGACAATGATAATGTGAAGCCTCATGTCCACATATATAAACAAATGTTGTTTATAAACTGTCTAGGACATAACTCTGGACACAGGTCTTTGTGTCTACATTCCTGGCAATGATAATGTGAAGCCTCATGTCCACATATATAAACAAATGTTGTTTATAAACTGTCTCGGACATAACTCTGGACACAGGTCTTTGTGTCTACATTCCTGGCAATGATAATGTGAAGCCTCATGTCCACATATATAAACAAATGTTGTTTATAAACTGTCTAGGACATAACTCTGGACACAGGTCTTTGTGTCTACATTCCTGGCAATGATAATGTGAAGCCTCATGTCCACATATATAAACAAATGTTGTTTATAAACTGTCTAGGACATAACTCTGGACACAGGTCTTTGTGTCTACATTCCTGACAATGATAATGTGAAGCCTCATGTCCACATATATAAACAAATGTTGTTTATAAACTGTCTCGGACATAAATCTGGACACAGGTCTTTGTGTCTACATTCCTGACAATGATAATGTGAAGCCTCATGTCCACATATATAAACAAATGTTGTTTATAAACTGTCTAGGACATATCTCTGGACACAGGTCTTTGTGTCTACATTCCTGACAATGATAGTGTGAAGCCTCATGTCCACATATATAAACAAATGTTGTTTATAAACTGTCTCGGACATAACTCTGGACACAGGTCTTTGTGTCTACATTCCTGGCAATGATAATGTGAAGCCTCATGTCCACATATATAAACAAATGTTGTTTATAAACTGTCTCGGACATAACTCTGGACACAGGTCTTTGTGTCTACATTCCTGACAATGATAATGTGAAGCCTCATGTCCACATATATAAACAAATGTTGTTTATAAACTGTCTAGGACATAACTCTGGACACAGGTCTTTGTGTCTACATTCCTGACAATGATAATGTGAAGCCTCATGTCCACATATATAAACAAATGTTGTTTATAAACTGTCTCGGACATAACTCTGGACACAGGTCTTTGTGTCGACATTCCTGACAATGATAATGTGAAGCCTCATGTCCACATATATAAACAAATGTTGTTTATAAACTGTCTAGGACATAACTCTGGACAGAGGTCTTTGTGTCTACATTCCTGACAATGATAATGTGAAGCCTCATGTCCACATATATAAACAAATGTTGTTTATAAACTGTCTAGGACATAACTCTGGACACAGGTCTTTGTGTCTACATTCCTGACAATGATAATGTGAAGCCTCATGTCCACATATATAAACAACTGTTGTTTATAAACTGTCTCGGACATAACTCTGGACACAGGTCTTTGTGTTTACATTCCTGACAATGATAATGTGAAGCCTCATGTCCACATATATAAACAAATGTTGTTTATAAACTGTCTAGGACATAACTCTGGATACAGGTCTTTGTGTCTACATTCCTGACAATGATAATGTGAAGCCTCATGTCCACATATATAAACAAATGTTGTTTATAAACTGTCTAGGACATAACTCTGGACACAGGTCTTTGTGTCTACATTCCTGACAATGATAATGTGAAGCCTCATGTCCACATATATAAACAAATGTTGTTTATAAACTTTCTAGGACATAACTCTGGACACAGGTCTTTGTGTCTACATTCCTGACAATGATAATGTGAAGCTTCATGTCCACATATATAAACAAATGTTGTTTATAAACTGTCTCGGACATAACTCTGGACACAGGTCTTTGTGTCTACATTCCTGACAATGATAATGTGAAGCCTCATGTCCACATATATAAACAAATGTTGTTTATAAACTGTCTAGGACATAACTCTGGACACAGGTCTTTGTGCCTACATTCCTGACAATGATAATGTGAAGCCTCATGTCCACATATATAAACAAATGTTGTTTATAAACTGTCTAGGACATAACTCTGGACACAGGTCTTTGTGCCTACATTCCTGACAATGATAATGTGAAGCCTCATGTCCACATATATAAACAAATGTTGTTTATAAACTGTCTCGGACATAACTCTGGACACAGCTCTTTGTGTCTACATTCCTGACAATGATAATGTGAAGCCTCATGTCCACAGATATAAACAAATGTTGTTTATAAACTGTCTAGGACATAACTCTGGACACAGGTCTTTGTGTTTACATTCCTGGCAATGATAATGTGAAGCCTCATGTCCACAGATATAAACAAATGTTGTTTATAAACTGTCTAGGACATAACTCTGGACACAGGTCTTTGTGTTTACATTCCTGGCAATGATAATGTGAAGCCTCATGTCCACATATATAAACAAATGTTGTTTATAAACTGTCTAGGACATAACTCTGGACACAGGTCTTTGTGTCTACATTCCTGACAATGATAATGTGAAGCCTCATGTCCACATATATAAACAAATGTTGTTTATAAACTGTCCAGGACATAACTCTGGACGCAGGTCTTTGTGTCTACATTCCTGGCAATGATAATGTGAAGCCTCATGTCCACATATATAAACAACATTTGTTTATAAACTGTCTAGGACATAAATCTGGACACAGGTCTTTGTGTCCACATTCCTGACAATGATAATGTGAAGCCTCATGTCCACATATATAAACAAATGTTGTTTATAAACTGTCTAGGACATAACTCTGGACACAGGTCTTTGTGCCTACATTCCTGACAATGATAATGTGAAGCCGCATGTCCACATATATAAACAAATGTTGTTTATAAACTGTCTCGGACATAACTCTGGACACAGGTCTTTGTGTCTACATTCCTGGCAATGAGAATGTGAAGCCTCATGTCCACATATATAAACAAATGTTGTTTATAAACTGTCTCGGACATAACTCTGGACACAGGTATTTGTGTCTACATTCCTGGCAATGATAATGTGAAGCCTCATGTCCACATATATAAACAAATGTTGTTTATAAACTGTCTCGGACATAACTCTGGACACAAGTATTTGTGTCTACATTCCTGGCAATGATAATGTGAAGCCTCATGTCCACATATATAAACAAATGTTGTTTATAAACTGTCCAGGACATGACTCTGGACACAGGTCTTTGTGTCTACATTCCTGACAAGGGTAATGTGAAGCCTCATGTCCACATATATAAACAAATGTTGTTTATAAACTGTCTCGGACATAACTCTGGACACAGGTCTTTGTGTCTACATTCCTGGCAATGATAATGTGAAGCCTCATGTCCACATATATAAACAAATATTGTTTATAAACTGTCTAGGACATAACTCTGGACACAGGCCTTTGTGTCTACATTCCTGACAATGATAATGTGAAGCCTCATGTCCACATATATAAACAAATGTTGTTTATAAACTGTCTCGGACATAACTCTGGACACAGGCCTTTGTGTCTACATTCCTGACAATGATAATGTGAAGCCTCATGTCCACATATATAAACAAATGTTGTTTATAAACTGTCTCGGACATAACTCTGGACACAGGTCTTTGTGTCTACATTCCTGGCAATGATAATGTGAAGCCTCATGTCCACATATATAAACAAATGTTGTTTATAAACTGTCCAGGACATAACTCTGGACACAGGTCTTTGTGTCTACATTCCTGACAATGATAATGTGAAGCCTCATGTCCACATATATAAACAAATGTTGTTTATAAACTGTCTAGGACATAACTCTAGACACAGGTCTTTGTGTCTACATTCCTGACAATGATAATGTGAAGCCTCATGTCCACATATATAAACAAATGTTGTTTATAAACTGTCCAGGACATAACTCTGGACACAGGTCTTTGTGTCTACATTCCTGACAATGATAATGTGAAGCCTCATGTCCACATATATAAGCAAATGTTGTTTATAAACTGTCCAAGACATAACTCTGGACACAGGTCTTTGTGTCTACATTCCTGGCAATGATAATGTGAAGCCTCATGTCCACATATATAAACAAATGTTGTTTATAAACTGTCTCGGACATAACTCTGGACACAGGTCTTTGTGTCTACATTCCTGACAATGATAATGTGAAGCCTCATATCCACATATATAAACAAATGTTGTTTATAAACTGTCTCGGACATAACTCTGGACACAGGTTTTGTGTCTACATTCCTGGCAATGATAATGTGAAGCCTCATGTCCACATATATAAACAAATGTTGTTTATAAACTGTCTAGGACATAACTCTGGACACAGGTCTTTGTGTCTACATTCCTGACAATGATAATGTGAAGCCTCATGTCCACATATATAAACAAATGTTGTTTATAAACTGTCTAGGACATAACTCTGGACACAGGTTTTGTGTCTACATTCCTGGCAATGATAATGTGAAGCCTCATGTCCACATATATAAACAAATGTTGTTTATAAACTGTCTAGGACATAACTCTGGACACAGGTCTTTGTGTCTACATTCCTGACAATGATAATGTGAAGCCTCATGTCCACATATATAAACAAATGTTGTTTATAAACTGTCTAGGACATAACTCTGGAGACAGGTTTTGTGTCTACATTCCTGGCAATGATAATGTGAAGCCTCATGTCCACATATATAAACAAATGTTGTTTATAAACTGTCTAGGACATAACTCTGGACACAGGTCTTTGTGTCTACATTCCTAGCAATGATAATGTGAAGCCTCATGTCCACATATATAAACAAATGTTGTTTATAAACTGTCCATGACATAACTCTGGACACAGGTCTTTGTGTCTACATTCCTGACAATGATAATGTGAAGCCTCATGTCCACATATATAAACAAATGTTGTTTATAAACTGTCTCGGACATAACTCTGGACACAGGTCTTTGTGTCTACATTCCTGACAATGATAATGTGAAGCCTCATGTCCACATATATAAACAAATGTTGTTTATAAACTGTCTCGGACATAACTCTGGACACAGGTCTTTGTGTCTACATTCCTGGCAATGATAATGTGAAGCGTCATGTCCACATATATAAACAAATGTTGTTTATAAACTGTCTCGGACATAACTCTGGACACAGGTCTTTGTGTCTACATTCCTGACAATGATAATGTGAAGCCTCATGTCCACATAAATAAACAAATGTTGTTTATAAACTGTCTAGGACATAACTCTGGACACAGTTCTTTGTGTCTACATTCCTGGCAATGATAATGTGAAGCCTCATGTCCACATATATAAACAAATGTTGTTTATAAACTGTCTAGGACATAACTCTGGACACAGGTCTTTGTGTCTACATTCCTGGCAATGATAATGTGAAGCCTCATGTCCACATATATAAACAAATGTTGTTTATAAACTGTCCATGACATAACTCTGGACACAGGTCTTTGTGTCTACATTCCTGACAATGATAATGTGAAGCCTCATGTCCACATATATAAACAAATGTTGTTTTTAAACTGTCTCGGACATAACTCTGGACACAGGTCTTTGTGTCTACATTCCTGGCAATGATAATGTGAAGCCTCATGTCCACATATATAAACAGATGTTGTTTATAAACTGTCTAGGACATAACTCTGGACACAGGTCTTTGTGTCTACATTCCTGACAATGATAATGTGAAGCCTCATGTCCACATATATAAACAAATGTTGTTTATAAACTATCTC
Source organism: Heterodontus francisci (assembly GCF_036365525.1). NCBI lineage: Eukaryota > Metazoa > Chordata > Chondrichthyes > Heterodontiformes > Heterodontidae > Heterodontus > Heterodontus francisci. Next base: position 2,336,559 of record NW_027141111.1, read on the forward strand.
GGACATAACTCTGGACACAGGTCTTTGTGTCTACATTCATGACAATGATAATGTGAAGCCTCATGTCCACATATAAAAACAAATGTTGTTTATAAACTGTCTCGGACATAACTCTGGACACAGGTCTTTGTGTCTACATTCCTGGCAATGATAATGTGAAGCCTCATGTCCACATATATAAACAAATGGTGTTTATAAACTGTCTAGGACATAACTCTGGACACAGGTATTTGTGTCTACATTCCTGACAATGATAATGTGAAACCTCATGTCCACATATATAAACAAATGTTGTTTATAAACTGTCTCGGACATAACTCTGGACACAGGTCTTTGTGTCTACATTCCTGGCAATGATAATGTGAAGCCTCATGTCCACATATATAAACAAATGTTGTTTATAAACTGTCTCGGACATAACTCTGGACACAGGTCTTTGTGTCTACATTCCTGACAATGATAATGTGAAGCCTCATGTCCACATATATAAACAAATGTTGTTTATAAACTGTCTAGGACATAACTCTGGACACAGGTCTTTGTGTCTACATTCCTGACAATGATAATGTGAAGCCTCATGTCCACATATATAAACAAATGTTGTTTATAAACTGTCTTGGACATAACTCTGGACACAGGTCTTTGTGTCTACATTCCTGGCAATGATAATGTGAAGCCTCATGTCCACATATATAAACAAATGTTGTTTATAAACTGTCTCAGACATAACTCTGGACACAGGTCTTTGTGTCTACATTCCTGGCAATGATAATGTGAAGCCTCATGTCCACATATATAAACAAATGGTGTTTGTAAACTGTCTAGGACATAACTCTGGACACAGGTCTTTGTGTCTACATTCCTGGCAATGATAATGTGAAGCCTCATGTCCACATATATAAACAAATGTTGTTTATAAACTGTCTCGGACATAACTCTGGACACAGGTCTTTGTGTCTACATTCCTGGCAATGATAATGTGAAGCCTCATGTCCACATATATAAACAAATGTTGTTTATAAACTGTCCAGGACATAACTCTGGACACAGGTCTTTGTGTCTACATTCCTGGCAATGATAATGTGAAGCCTCATGTCCACATATATAAACAAATGGTGTTTATAAACTGTCTAGGACATAACTCTGGACACAGGTCTTTGTGTCTACATTCCTGGCAATGATAATGTGAAGCCTCATGTCCACATATATAAACAAATGTTGTTTATAAACTGTCTCGGACATAACTCTGGACACAGGTCTTTGTGTCTACATTCCTGGCAATGATAATGTGAAGCCTCATGTCCACATATATAAACAAATGGTGTTTATAAACAGTCTAGGACATAACTCTGGACACAGGTCTTTGTGTCTACATTCCTGGCAATGATAATGTGAAGCCTCATGTCCACATATATAAACAAATGTTGTTTATAAACTGTCTCGGACATAACTCTGGACACAGGTCTTTGTGTCTACATTCCTGACAATGATAATGTGAAGCCTCATGTCCACATATATAAACAAATGTTGTTTATAAACTGTTTCGGACATAACTCTGGACACAGGTCTTTGTGTCTACATTCCTGACAATGATAATGTGAAGCCTCATGTCCACATATATAAACAAATGTTGTTTATAAACTGTCTCGGACATAACTCTGGACACAGGTCTTTGTGTCTACATTCCTGACAATGATAATGTGAAGCCTCATGTCCACATATATAAACAAATGTTGTTTATAAACTGTCTCGGACATAACTCTGGACACAGGTCTTTGTGTCTACATTCCTGACAATGATAATGTGAAGCCTCATGTCCACATATATAAACAAATGTTGTTTATAAACTGTCTCGGACATAACTCTGGACACAGGTCTTTGTGTCTACATTCCTGACAATGATAATGTGAAGCCTCATTTCCACATATATAAACAAATGTTGTTTAATAAACTGTCTCGGACATAACTCTGGACACAGGTCTTTGTGTCTACATTCCTGACAATGATAATGTGAAGCCTCATGTCCACATATATAAACAAATGGTGTTTATAAACTGTCTCGGACATAACTCTGGACACAGGTATTTGTGTCTACATTCCTGACAATGATAATGTGAAGCCTCATGTCCACATATATAAACAAATGTTGTTTATAAACTGTCTCGGACATAACTCTGAACACAGGTCTTTGTGTCTACATTCCTGACAATGATAATGTGAAGCCTCATGTCCACATATATAAACAAATGTTGTTTATAAACTGTTTCGGACATAACTCTGGACACAGGTCTTTGTGTCTACATTCCTGACAATGATAATGTGAAGCCTCATGTCCACATATATAAACAAATGTTGTTTATAAACTGTCTCGGACATAACTCTGGACACAGGTCTTTGTGTCTACATTCCTGACAATGATAATGTGAAGCCTCATGTCCACATATATAAACAAATGTTGTTTATAAACTGTCTCGGACATAACTCTGGACACAGGTCTTTGTGTCTACATTCCTGACAATGATAATGTGAAGCCTCATGTCCACATATATAAACAAATGTTGTTTATAAACTGTCTCGGACATAACTCTGGACACAGGTCTTTGTGTCTACATTCCTGACAATGATAATGTGAAGCCTCATGTCCACATATATAAACAAATGTTGTTTAATAAACTGTCTCGGACATAACTCTGGACACAGGTCTTTGTGTCTACATTCCTGACAATGATAATGTGAAGCCTCATGTCCACATATATAAACAAATGTTGTTTATAAACTGTCTCGGACATAACTCTGGACACAGGTCTTTGTGTCTACATTCCTGACAATGATAATGTGAAGCCTCATGTCCACATATATAAACAAATGTTGTTTATAAACTGTCTAGGACATAACTCTGGACACAGGTCTTTGTGTCTACATTCCTGACAATGATAATGTGAAGCCTCATGTCCACATATATAAACAAATGTTGTTTATAAACTGTCTCGGACATAACTCTGGACACAGGTCTTTGTGTCTACATTCCTGACAATGATAATGTGAAGCCTCATGTCCACATATATAAACAAATTTTGTTTATAAACTGTCTAGGACATAACTCTGGACAGAGGTCTTTGTGTCTACATTCCTGACAATGATAATGTGAAGCCTCATGTCCACATATATAAACAAATGTTGTTTATAAACTGTCTCGGACATAACTCTGGACACAGGTCTTTGTGTCTACATTCCTGACAATGATAATGTGAAGCCTCATGTCCACATATATAAACAAATGTTGTTTATAAACTGTCTAGGACATAACTCTGGACACAGGTCTTTGTGTCTACATTCCTGGCAATGATAATGTGAAGCCTCATGTCCACATATATAAACAAATGTTGTTTATAAACTGTCCATGACATAACTCTGGACACAGGTCTTTGTGTCTACATTCCTGACAATGATAATGTGAAGCCTCATGTCCACATATATAAACAAATGTTGTTTATAAACTGTCTCAGACATAACTCTGGACACAGGTCTTTGTGTCTACATTCCTGGCAATGATAATGTGAAGCCTCATGTCCACATATATAAACAGATGTTGTTTATAAACTGTCTAGGACATAACTCTGGACACAGGTCTTTGTGTCTACATTCCTGACAATGATAATGTGAAGCCTCATGTCCACATATATAAACAAATGTTGTTTATAAACTATCTCGGACATAACTCTGGACACAGGTCTTTGTGTCTACATTCCTGACAATGATAATGTGAAGCCTCATGTCCACATATATAAACAAATGTTGTTTATAAACTGTCTCAGACATAACTCTGGACACAGGTCTTTGTGTCTACATTCCTGGCAATGATAATGTGAAGCCTCATGTCCACATATATAAACAAATGGTGTTTATAAACTGTCTAGGACATAACTCTGGACACAGGTCTTTGTGTCTACATTCCTGGCAATGATAATGTGAAGCCTCATGTCCACATATATAAACAAATGTTGTTTATAAACTGTCTCGGACATAACTCTGGACACAGGTCTTTGTGTCTACATTCCTGGCAATGATAATGTGAAGCCTCATGTCCACATATATAAACAAATGTTGTTTATAAACTGCCAGGACATAACTCTGGACACACGTATTTGTGTCTACATTCCTGGCAATGATAATGTGAAGCCTCATGTCCACATATATAAACAAATGGTGTTTATAAACTGTCTAGGACATAACTCTGGAGACAGGTCTTTGTGTCTACATTCCTGACAATGATAATGTGAAGCCTCATGTCCACATATATAAACAAATGTTGTTTATAAACTGTCTCAGACATAACTCTGGACACAGGTCTTTGTGTCTACATTCCTGGCAATGATAATGTGAAGCCTCATGTCCACATATATAAACAAATGGTGTTTATAAACTGTCTAGGACATAACTCTGGACACAGGTCTTTATGTCTACATTCCTGACAATGATAATGTGAAGCCTCATGTCCACATATATAAACAAATGTTGTTTATAAACTGTCTCGGACATAACTCTGGACACAGGTCTTTGTGTCTACATTCCTGGCAATGATAATGTGAAGCCTCATGTCCACATATATAAACAAATGTTGTTTATAAATTGTCTGGGACATAACTCTGGACACAGGTCTTTGTGTCTACATTCCTGGCAATGATAATGTGAAGCCTCATGTCCACATATATAAACAAATGTTGTTTATAAACTGTCTAGGACATAACTCTGGACACAGGTCTTTGTGTCTACATTCCTGACAATGATAATGTGAAGCCTCATGTCCACATATATAAACAAATGTTGTTTATAAACTGTCTCGGACATAACTCTGGACACAGGTCTTTGTGTCTACATTCCTGGCAATGATAATGTGAAGCCTCATGTCCACATATATAAACAAATGTTGTTTATAAACTGTCTAGGACATAACTCTGGACACAGGTATTTGTGTCTACATTCCTGACAATGATAATGTGAAACCTCATGTCCACATATATAAACAAATGTTGTTTATAAACTGTCTCGGACATAACTCTGGACACAGGTCTTTGTGTCTACATTCCTGGCAATGATAATGTGAAGCCTCATGTCCACATGTATAAACAAATGTTGTTTATAAACTGTCTCGGACATAACTCTGGACACAGGTCTTTGTGTCTACATTCCTGACAATGATCATGTGAAGCCTCTTGTCCACATATATAAACAAATGTTGTTTATAAACTGTCTCGGACATAACTCTGGACACAGGTCTTTGTGTCTACATTCCTGGCAATGATAATGTGAAGCCTCATGTCCACATATATAAACAAATGGTGTTTATAAACTGTCTAGGACATAACTCTGGACACAGGTCTTTATGTCTACATTCCTGGCAATGATAATGTGAAGCCTCATGTCCACATATATAAACAAATGTTGTTTATAAACTGTCTCGGACATAACTCTGGACACAGGTCTTTGTGTCTACATTCCTGGCAATGATAATGTGAAGCCTCATGTCCACATATATAAACAAATGTTGTTTATAAACTGTCTAGGACATAACTGTGGACACAGGTATTTGTGTCTACATTCCTGACAATGATAATGTGAAACCTCATGTCCACATATATAAACAAATGTTGTTTATAAACTGTCTCGGACATAACTCTGGACACAGGTCTTTGTGTCTACATTCCTGGCAATGATAATGTGAAGCCTCATGTCCACATATATAAACAAATGTTGTTTATAAACTGTCTCGGACATAACTCTGGACACAGGTCTTTGTGTCTACATTCCTGACAATGATAATGTGAAGCCTCATGTCCACATATATAAACAAATGTTGTTTATAAACTGTATCAGACATAACTCTGGACACAGGTCTTTGTGTCTACATTCCTGGCAATGATAATGTGAAGCCTCATGTCCACATATATAAACAAATGGTGTTTATAAACTGTCTAGGACATAACTCTGGACACAGGTCTTTATGTCTACATTCCTGGCAATGATAATGTGAAGCCTCATGTCCACATATATAAACAAATGTTGTTTAATAACTGTCTCGGACATAACTCTGGACACAGGTCTTTGTGTCTACATTCCTGGCAATGATAATCTGAAGCCTCATGTCCACATATATAAACAAATGTTGTTTATAAACTGTCTAGGACATAACTCTGGACACAGGTATTTGTGTCTACATTCCTGACAATGATAATGTGAAACCTCATGTCTACATGTATAAACAAATGTTGTTTATAAACTGTCTCGGACATAACCCTGGACACAGGTCTTTGTGTCTACATTCCTGACAATGATAATGTGAAGCCTCATGTCCACATATATAAACAAATGTTGTTTATAAACTGTCTAGGACATAACTCTGGACACAGGTCTTTGTGTCTACATTCCTGACAATGATAATGTGAAGCCTCATGTCCACATATATAAACAAATGTTGTTTATAAACTGTCTCGGACATAACTCTGGACACAGGTCTTTGTGCCTACATTCCTGACAATGATAATGTGAAGCCTCATGTCCACATGTATAAACAAATGTTGTTTATAAACTGTCTCGGACATAACTCTGGACACAGGTCTTTGTGTCTACATTCCTGGCAATGATAATGTGAAGCCTCATGTCCACATATATAAACAAATGGTGTTTATAAACTGTCTAGGACATAACTCTGGACACAGGTCTTTGTGTCTACATTCCTGACAATGATAATGTGAAGCCTCATGTCCACATATATAAACAAATGTTGTTTATAAACTGTCTCGGACATAACTCTGGACACAGGTCTTTGTGTCTACATTCCTGGCAATGATAATGTGAAGCCTCATGTCCACATATATAAACAAATGTTGTTTATAAACTGTCTCAGACATAACTCTGGACACAGGTCTTTGTGTCTACATTCCTGGCAATGATAATGTGAAGCCTCATGTCCACATATATAAACAAATGGTGTTTATAAACTGTCTCGGACATAACTCTGGACACAGGTCTTTGTGTCGACATTCCTGGCAATGATAATGTGAAGCCTCATGTCCACATATATCAACAAATGTTGTTTATAAACTGTCTCGGACATAACTCTGGACACAGGTCTTTGTGTCTACATTCCTGGCAATGATAATGTGAAGCCTCATGTCCACATATATAAACAAATGTTGTTTATAAACTGTCCAGGACATAACTCTGGACACAGGTCTTTGTGTCTACATTCCTGGCAATGATAATGTGAAGCCTCATGTCCACATATATAAACAAATGTTGTTTATAAACTGTCTAGGACATAACTCTGGACACAGGTCTTTGTGTCTACATTCCTGGCAATGATAATGTGAAGCCTCATGTCCACATATATAAACAAATGTTGTTTATAAACTGTCTCGGACATAACTCTGGACACAGGTCTTTGTGTCTACATTCCTGGCAATGATAATGTGAAGCCTCATGTCCACATATATAAACAAATGGTGTTTATAAACTGTCTAGGACATAACTCTGGACACAGGTCTTTGTGTCTACATTCCTGGCAATGATAATGTGAAGCCTCATGTCCAGATATATAAACAAATGTTGTTTATAAACTGTCTCGGACATAACTCTGGACACAGGTCTTTGTGTCTACATTCCTGGCAATGATAATGTGAAGCCTCATGTCCACATATATAAACAAATGTTGTTTCTAAACTGTCTCGGACATAACTCTGGACACAGGTCTTTGTGTCTACATTCCTGGCAATGATAATGTGAAGCCTCATGTCCACATATATAAACAAATGTTGTTTATAAACTGTCTAGGACATAACTCTGGACACAGGTCTTTGTGTCTACATTCCTGACAATGATAATGTGAAGCCTCATGTCCACATATATAAACAAATGTTGTTTATAAACTGTCTCGGACATAACTCTGGACACAGGTATTTGTGTCTACATTCCTGACAATGATAATGTGAAGCCTCATGTCCACATATATAAACAAATGTTGTTTATAAACTGTCTCGGACATAACTCTGGACACAGGTCTTTGTGTCTACATTCCTGACAATGATAATGTGAAGCCTCATGTCCACATATATAAACAAATGTTGTTTATAAACTGTCTAGGACATAACTCTGGACACAGGTCTTTGTGTCTACATTCCTGGCAATGATAATGTGAAGCCTCATGTCCACATATATAAACAAATGTTGTTTATAAACTGTCTCGGACATAACTCTGGACACAGGTCTTTGTGTCTACATTCCTGACAATGATAATGTGAAGCCTCATGTCCACATATATAAACAAATGTTGTTTATAAACTGTCTAGGACATAACTCTGGACACAGGTCTTTGTGTCTACATTCCTGACAATGATAATGTGAAGCCTCATGTCCACATATATAAACAAATGTTGTTTATAAACTGTCTCGGACATAACTCTGGACACAGGTCTTTGTGTCTACATTCCTGACAATGATAATGTGAAGCCTCATGTCCACATATATAAACAAATGTTGTTTATAAACTGTCTCGGACATAACTCTGGACACAGGTCTTTGTGTCTACATTCCTGACAATGATAATGTGAAGCCTCATGTCCACATATATAAACAAATGTTGTTTATAAACTGTCTCGGACATAACTCTGGACACAGGTCTTTGTGTCTACATTCCTGACAATGATAATGTGAAGCCTCATGTCCACATATATAAACAAATGTTGTTCATAAACTGTCTCGGACATAACTCTGGACACAGGTCTTTGTGTCTACATTCCTGACAATGATAATGTGAAGCCTCATGTCCACATATATAAACAAATGTTGTTTATAAACTGTCTCGGACATAACTCTGGACACAGGTCTTTGTGTCTACATTCCTGACAATGATAATGTGAAGCCTCATGTCCACATATATAAACAAATGTTGTTTATAAACTGTCTAGGACATAACTCTGGACACAGGTCTTTGTGTCTACATTCCTGACAATGATAATGTGAAGCCTCATGTCCACATATATAAACAAATGTTGTTTATAAACTGTCTCGGACATAACTCTGGACACAGGTCTTTGTGTCTACATTCCTGGCAATGATAATGTGAAGCCTCATGTCCACATATATAAACAAATTTTATTTATAAACTGTCTAGGACATAACTCGGGACACAGGTCTTTGTGTCTACATTCCTGACAATGATAATGTGAAGCCTCATGTCCACATATATAAACAAATGTTGTTTATAAACTGTCTAGGACATAACTCTGGACACAGGTCTTTGTGTCTACATTCCTGGCAATGATAATGTGAAGCCTCATGTCCACATATATAAACAAATGCTGTTTATAAACTGTCTCGGACATAACTCTGGACACAGGTCTTTGTGTCTACATTCCTGACAATGATAATGTGAAGCCTCATGTCCACATATATAAACAAATGTTGTTTATAAACTGTCTCGGACATAACTCTGGACACAGGTCTTTGTGTCTACATTCCTGGCAATGATAATGTGAAGCCTCATGTACACATATATAAACAAATGTTGTTTATAAACTGTCTCGGACATAACTCTGGACACAGGTCTTTGTGTCTACATTCCTGACAATGATAATGTGAAGCCTCATGTCCACATATATAAACAAATGTTGTTTATAAACTGTCTAGGACATAACTCTGGACACAGGTCTTTGTGTCTACATTCCTGGCAATGATAATGTGAAGCCTCATGTCCACATATATAAACAAATGTTGTTTATAAACTGTCTCGGACATAACTCTGGACACAGGTCTTTGTGCCTACATTCCTGGCAATGATAATGTGAAGGCTCATGTCCACATATATAAACAAATGTTGTTTATAAACTGTCTCGGACATAACTCTGGACACAGGTCTTTGTGTCTACATTCCTGACAATGATAATGTGAAGCCTCATGTCCACATATATAAACAAATGTTTTTTATAAACTGTCTCGGACATAACTCTGGACACAGGTCTTTGTGTCTACATTCCTGACAATGATAATGTGAAGCCTCATGTGCACATATATAAACAAATGTTGTTTATAAACTGTCTGGGACATAACTCTGGACACAGGTCTTTGTGTCTACATTCCTGACAATGATAATGTGAAGCCTCATGTCCACATATATAAACAAATGTTGTTTATAAACTGTCTAGGACATAACTCTGGACACAGGTCTTTGTGTCTACATTCCTGGCGATGATAATGTGAAGCCTCATGTCCACATATATAAACAAATGTTGTTTATAAACTGTCTCGGACATAACTCTGGACACAGGTCTTTGTGTCTACATTCCTGACAATGATAATGTGAAGCCTCATGTCCACATATATAAACAAATGTTGTTTATAAACTGTCTAGGACATAACTCTGGACACAGGTCTTTGTGTCTACATTCCTGGCAATGATAATGTGAAGCCTCATGTCCACATATATAAACAAATGTTGTTTATAAACTGTCTCGGACATAACTCTGGACACAGGTATTTGTGTCTACATTCCTGGCAATGATAATGTGAAGCCTCATGTCCACATATATAAACAAATGTTGTTGATAAACTGTCTAGGACATAACTCTGGACACAGGTCTTTGTGTCTACATTCCGGACAATGATAATGTGAAGCCTCATGTCCACATATATAAACAAATGTTGTTTATAAACTGTCTCGGACATAACTCTGGACACAGGTCTTTGTGTCTACATTCCTGGCAATGATAATGTGAAGCCTCATGTCCACATATATAAACAAATGTTGTTTATAAACTGTCTAGGACATAACTCTGGAGACAGGTCTTTGTGTCTACATTCCTGGCAATGATAATGTGAAGCCTCATGTCCACATATATAAACAAATGTTGTTTATAAACTGTCTCGGACATAACTCTGGACACAGGTCTTTGTGTCTACATTCCTGACAATGATAATGTGAAGCCTCATGTCCACATATATAAACAAATGTTGTTTATAAACTGTCTAGGACATAACTCTGGAGACAGGTTTTTGTGTCTACATTCCTGGCAATGATAATGTGAAGCCTCATGTCCACATATATAAACAAATGTTGTTTATAAACTGTCTCGGACATAACTCTGGACACAGGTCTTTGTGTCTACATTCCTGGCAATGATAATGTGACGCCTCATGTCCACATATATAAACAAATGTTGTTTATAAACTGTCTAGGACGTAACTCTGGACACAGGTCTTTGTGTCTACATTCCTGGCAATGATAATGTGAAGCCTCATGTCCACATATATAAACAAATGTTGTTTATAAACTGTCTAGGACATAACTCTGGACACAGGTCTTTGTGTCTACATTCCTGACAATGATAATGTGAAGCCTCATGTCCACATATATAAACAAATGTTGTTTATAAACTGTCTAGGACATAACTCTGGACAGAGGTCTTTGTGTCTACATTCCTGACAATGATAATGTGAAGCCTCATGTCCACACATATAAACAAATGTTGTTTATAAACTGTCTCGGACATAACTCTGGACACAGGTCTTTGTGTCTACATTCCTGACAATGATAATGTGAAGCCTCATGTCCACATATATAAACAAATGTTGTTTATAAACTGTCTCGGACATAACTCTGGACACAGGTCTTTGTGTCTACATTCCTGACAATGATAATGTGAAGCCTCATGTCCACATATATAAACAAATGTTGTTTATAAACTGTCTAGGACATAACTCTGGACACAGGTCTTTGTGTCTACATTCCTGGCAATGATAATGTGAAGCCTCATGTCCACATATATAAACAAATGTTGTTTATAAACTGTCTAGGACACATCTCTGGACACAGGTCTTTGTGTCTACATTCCTGGCAATGATAATGTGAAGCCTCATGTCCACATATATAAACAAATGTTGTTTATAAACTGTCTCGGACATAACTCTGGACACAGGTCTTTGTGTCTACATTCCTGACAATGATAATGTGAAGCCTCATGTCCACATATATAAACAAATGTTGTTTATAAACTGTCCAGGACATAACTCTGGACACAGGTCTTTGTGTCTACATTCCTGACAATGATAATGTGAAGCTTCATGTCCACATATATAAACAAATGTTGTTTATAAACTGTCTCGGACATAACTCTGGACACAGGTCTTTGTGTCTACATTCCTAACAATGATAATGTGAAGCCTCATGTCCACATATATAAACAAATGTTGTTTATAAACTGTCTCGGACATAACTCTGGACACAGGTCTTTGTGTCTACATTCCTGACAATGATAATGTGAAGCCTCATGTCCACATATATAAACAAATGTTGTTTATAAACTGTCCAGGACATAACACTGGACAGAGGTCTTTGTGTCTACATTCCTGGCAATGATAATGTGAAGCCTCATGTCCACATATATAAACAAATGTTGTTTATAAACTGTCCATGACATAACTCTGGACACAGGTCTTTGTGTCTACATTCCTGACAATGATAATGTGAAGCCTCATGTCCACATATATAAACAAATGTTGTTTATAAACTGTCTCGGACATAACTCTGGACAGAGGTCTTTGTGTCTACATTCCTGACAATGATAATGTGAAGCCTCATGTTCACATATATAAACAAATGTTGTTTATAAACTGTCTCGGACATAACTCTGGACACAGGTCTTTGTGTCTACATTCCTGGCAATGATAATGTGACGCCTCATGTCCACATATATAAACAAATGTTGTTTATAAACTGTCTCGGACATAACTCTGGACACATGTCTTTGTGTCTACATTCCTGACAATGATAATGTGAAGCCTCATGTCCATATATATAAACAAATGTTTTTTATAAACTGTCTCGGACATAACACTGGACACAGGTCTTTGTGTCTACATTCCTGACAATGATAATGTGAAGCCTCATGTCCACATATATAAACAAATGTTGTTTATAAGCTGTCTCGGACATAACTCTGGACACAGGTCTTTGTGCCTACATTCCTGACAATGATAATGTGAAGCCTCATGTCCACATATATAAACAAATGTTGTTTATAAACTGTCTAGGACATAACTCTGGACACAGGTCTTTGTGTCTACATTCCTGGCAATGATAATGTGAAGCCTCATGTCCACATATATAAACAAATGTTGTTTATAAACTGTCTAGGACATAACTCTGGACACAGGTCTTTGTGTCTACATTCCTGGCAATGATAATGTGAAGCCTCATGTCCACATATATAAACAAATGTTGTTTATAAACTGTCTTGGACATAACTCTGGATACAGGTCTTTGTGTCTACATTCCTGGCAATGATAATGTGAAGCCTCATGTCCACATATATAAACAAATGTTGTTTATAAACTGTCTCGGACATAACTCTGGACACAGGTCTTTGTGTCTACATTCCTGACAATGATAATGTGAAGCCTCTTGTCCACATATATAAACAAATATTGTTTATAAACGGTCTAGGACATAACTCTGGACACAGGTCTTTGTGTTTACATTCCTGACAATGATAATGTGAAGCCTCATGTCCACATATATAAACAAATGTTGTTTATAAACTGTCTCGGACATAACTCTGGACACAGGTCTTTGTGTCTACATTCCTGACAATGATAATGTGAAGCCTCATGTCCACATATATAAACAAATGTTGTTTATAAACTGTCTCGGACATAACTCTGGACACAGGTCTTTGTGTCTACATTCCTGGCAATGATAATGTGAAGCCTCATGTCCACATATATGAACAAATGTTGTTTATAAACTGTCTCGGACATAACTCTGGACACAGGTCTTTGTGTCTACATTCCTGGCAATGATAATGTGAAGCCTCATGTCCACATATATAAACAAATGTTGTTTATAAACTGTCTAGGACATAACTCTGGACACAGGTCTTTGTGTCTACATTCCTGGCAATGATAATGTGAAGCCTCATGTCCACATATATAAACAAATGTTATTTATAAACTGTCTCGGACATAACTCTGGACACAGGTCTTTGTGTCTACATTCCTGACAATGATAATGTGAAGCCTCATGTCCACATATATAAACAAATGTTGTTTATAAACTGTCTAGGACATAACTCTGGACACAGGTCTTTGTGTCTACATTCCTGACAATGATAATGTGAAGCCTCATGTCCACATATATAAACAAATGTTGTTTATAAACTGTGTCGGACATAATTCTGGACACAGGTCTTTGTGTCTACATTCCTGACAATGATAATGTGAAGCCTCATGTCCACATATATAAACAAATGTTGTTTATAAACTGTCTCGGACATAACTCTGGACACAGGTCTTTGTGTCTACATTCCTGACAATGATAATGTGAAGCCTCATGTCCACATATATAAACAAATGTTGTTTATAAACTGTCTCGGACATAACTCTGGACACAGGTCTTTGTGTCTACATTCCTGACAATGATAATGTGAAGCCTCATGTCCACATATATAAACAAATGTTGTTTATAAACTGTCTAGGACATAACAAGGACACAGGTCTTTGTGTCTACATTCCTGACAATGATAATGTGAAGCCTCATGTCCATATATATAAACAAATGTTGTTTATAAACTGTCAAGGACATAACTCTGGACACAAGTCTTTGTGTCTACATTCCTGGCAATGATAATGTGAAGCCTCATGTCCACATATATAAACAAATGTTGTTTATAAACTGTCTCGGACATAACTCTGGACACAGGTCTTTGTGTCTACATTCCTGACAATGATAATGTGAAGCCTCATGTCCACATATATAAACAAATGTTGTTTATAAACTGTCTAGGACATAACTCTGGACACAGGTCTTTGTGTCTACATTCCTGACAATGATAATGTGAAGCCTCATGTCCACATATATAAACAAATGTTGTTTATAAACTGTCTCGGACATAACTCTGGACACAGGTCTTTGTGTCTACATTCCTGACAATGATAATGTGAAGCCTCATGTCCACATATATAAACAAATGTTGTTTATAAACTGTCTCGGACATAACTCTGGACACAGGTCTTTGTGTCTACATTCCTGACAATGATAATGTGAAGCCTCATGTCCACATATATAAACAAATGTTGTTTATAAACTGTCTAGGACATAACTCTGGACACAGGTCTTTGTGTTTACATTCCTGACAATGATAATGTGAAGCCTCATGTCCACATATATAAACAAATGTTGTTTATAAACTGTCTCGGACATAACTTTGGACACAGGTCTTTGTGTCTACATTCCTGACAATGATAATGTGAAGCCTCATGTCCACATATATAAACAAATGTTGTTTATAAACTGTCTCGGACATAACTCTGGACACAGGTCTTTGTGTCTACATTCCTGGCAATGATAATGTGAAGCCTCATGTCCACATATATAAACAAATGTTGTTTATAAACTGTCTCGGACATAACTCTGGACACAGGTCTTTGTGTCTACATTCCTGGCAATGATAATGTGAAGCCTCATGTCCACATATATAAACAAATGTTGTTTATAAACTGTCTAGGACATAACTCTGGACACAGGTCTTTGTGTCTACATTCCTGGCAATGATAATGTGAAGCCTCATGTCCACATATATAAACAAATGTTGTTTATAAACTGTCTCGGACATAACTCTGGACACAGGTCTTTCTGTCTACATTCCTGACAATGATAATGTGAAGCCTCATGTCCACATATATAAACAAATGTTGTTTATAAACTGTCTAGGACATAACTCTGGACACAGGTCTTTGTGTCTACATTCCTGACAATGATAATGTGAAGCCTCATGTCCACATATATAAACAAATGTTGTTTATAAACTGTCTCGGACATAACTCTGGACACAGGTCTTTGTGTCTACATTACTGACAATGATAATGTGAAGCCTCATGTCCACATATATAAACAAATGTTGTTTATAAGCTGTCTAGGACATAACTCTGGACACAGGTCTTTGTGTCTACATTCCTGGCAATGATAATGTGAAGCCTCATGTCCACATATATGAACAAATGTTGTTTATAAACTGTCTAGGACATAACTCTGGACACAGGTCTTTGTGTCTACATTCCTGGCAATGATAATGTGAAGCCTCATGTCCACATATATAAACAAATGTTGTTTATAAACTGTCTCGGACATAACTCTGGACACAGGTCTTTGTGTCTACATTCCTGGCAATGATAATGTGAAGCCTCATGTCCACATATATAAACAAATGTTGTTTATAAACTGTCTCGGACATAACTCTGGACACAGGTCTTTGTGTCTACATTCCTGGCAATGATAATGTGAAGCCTCATGTCCACATATATAAACAAATGTTGTTTATAAACTGTCCAGGACATAACTCTGGACACAGGTCTTTGTGTCTACATTCCTGGCAATGATAATGTGAAGCCTCATGTCCACATATATCAACAAATGTTGTTTATAAACTGTCCAGGACATAACTCTGGACACAGGTCTTTGTGTCTACATTCCTGGCAATGATAATGTGAAGCCTCATGTCCACATATATAAACAAATGTTGTTTATAAACTGTCCAGGACATAACTCTGGACACAGGTCTTTGTGCCTACATTCCTGACAATGATAAAGTGAAGCCTCATGTCCACATATATAAACAAATGTTGTTTATAAACTGTCTCGGACATAACTCTGGACACAGGTCTTTGTGTCTACATTCCTGACAATGATAATGTGAAGCCTCATGTCCACATATATAAACAAATGTTGTTTATAAACTGTCTCGGACATAACTCTGGACACAGGTCTTTGTGTCTACATTCCTGACAATGATAATGTGAAGCCTCATGTCCACATATATAAACAAATGTTGTTTATAAACTGTCTAGGACATAACTCTGGACACAGGTCTTTGTGTCTACATTCCTGGCAATGATAATGTGAAGCCTCATGTCCACATATATAAACAAATGTTGTTTATAAACTATCTCGGACATAACTCTGGACACAGGTCTTTGTGTCTACATTCCTGACAATGATAATGTGAAGCCTCATGTCCACATATATAAACAAATGTTGTTTATAAACTGTCTCGGACATAACTCTGGACACAGGTCTTTGTGTCTACATTCCTGACAATGATAATGTGAAGCCTCATGTCCACATATATAAACAAATGTTGTTTATAAACTGTCTAGGACATAACTCTGGACACAGGTATTTGTGCCTACATTCCTGGCAATGATAATGTGAAGCCTCATGTCCACATATATAAACAAATGTTGTTTATAAACTGTCTCGGACATAACTCTGGACACAGGTCTTTGTGTCTACATTCCTGACAATGATAATGTGAAGCCTCATGTCCACATATATAAACAAATGTTGTTTATAAGCTGTCTCGGACATAACTCTGGACACAGGTCTTTGTGTCTACATTCCTGACAATGATAATGTGAAGCCTCATGTCCACATATATAAACAAATGTTGTTTATCAACTGTCTCGGACATAACTCTGGACACAGGTCTTTGTGTCTACATTCCTGACAATGACAATTTGAAGCCTCATGTCCACATATATAAACAAATGTTGTTTATAAACTGTCTGGGACATAACTCTGGACACAGGTCTTTGTGCCTACATTCCTGACAATGATAATGTGAAGCCTCATGTCCACATATATAAACAAATGTTGTTTATAAACTGTCTAGGACATAACTCTGGACACAGGTCTTTGTGTCTACATTCCTGGCAATGATAATGTGAAGCCTCATGTCCACATATATAAACAAATGTTGTTTATAAACTGTCTCGGACATAACTCTGGACACAGGTCTTTGTGTCTACATTCCTGACAATGATAATGTGAAGCCTCATGTCCACATATATAAACAAATGTTGTTTATAAACTGTCTAGGACATAACTCTGGACACAGGTCTTTGTGTCTACATTCCTGACAATGATAATGTGAAGCCTCATGTCCACATATATAAACAATTGTTGTTTATACACTGTCTCGGACATAACTCTGGACACAGGTCTTTGTGTCTACATTCCTGACAATGATAATGTGAAGCCTCATGTCCACATATATAAACAAATGTTGTTTATAAACTGTCTCGGACATAACTCTGGACACAGGTCTTTGTGTCTACATTCCTGACAATGATAATGTGAAGCCTCATGTCCACATATATAAACAAATGTTGTTTATAAACTGTCTCGGACATAACTCTGGACACAGGTCTTTGTGTCTACATTCCTGGCAATGATAATGTGAAGCCTCATGTCCACATATATAAACAAATGTTGTTTATAAACTGTCTATGACATAACTCTGGACAGAGGTCTTTGTGTCTACATTCCTGACAATGATAATGTGAAGCCTCATGTCCACATATATAAACAAATGTTGTTTATAAACTGTCTAGGACATAACTCTGGACACAGGTCTTTGTGTCTGCATTCCTGGCAATGATAATGTGAAGCCTCATGTCCACATATATAAACAAATGTTGTTCTTAACTGTCCAGGACATAACTCTGGACACAGGTCTTTGTGTCTACATTCCTGACAATGATAATGTGAAGCCTCATGTCCACATATATAAACAAATGTTGTTTATAAACTGTCTCGGACATAACTCTGGACACAGGTCTTTGTGTCTACATTCCTGACAATGATAATGTGAAGCCTCATGTCCACATATATAAACAAATGTTGTTTATAAACTGTCTCGGACATAACTCTGGACACAGGTCTTTGTGTCTACATTCTTGACAATGATAATGTGAAGCCTCATGTCCACATATATAAACAAATGTTGTTCATAAACTGTCTCGGACATAACTCTGGACACAGGTCTTTGTGTCTACATTCCTGACAATGATAATGTGAAGCCTCATGTCCACATATATAAACAAATGTTGTTTATAAACTGTCTTGGACATAACTCTGGACACAGGTATTTGTGTCTACATTCCTGGCAATGATAATGTGAAGCCTCATGTCCACATATATAAACAAATGTTGTTTATAAACTGTCTCGGACATAACTCTGGACACAGGTCTTTGTGTCTACATTCCTGACAATGATAATGTGAAGCCTCATGTCCACATATATAAACAAATGTTGTTTATAAACTGTCTAGGACATAACTCTGGACACAGGTCTTTGTGTCTACATTCCTGACAATGATAATGTGAAGCCTCATGTCCACATATATAAACAAATGTTGCTTATAAACTGTCTCGGACATAACTCTGGACACGGGTATTTGTGTCTACATTCCTGACAATGATAAGGTGAAGCCTCATGTCCACATATATAAACAAATGTTGTTTATAAACTGTCTCGGACATAACTCTGGACACGGGTCTTTGTGTCTACATTCCTGACAATGATAATGTGAAGCCTCATGTCCACATATATAAACAAATGTTGTTTATAAACTGTCCAGGACATAACTCTGGACACAGGTCTTTGTGTCTACATTCCTGACAATGATAATGTGAAGCCTCATGTCCACATATATAAACAAATGTTGTTTATAAACTGTCTCGGACATAACTCTGGACACAGGTATTTGTGTCTACATTCCTGGCAATGATAATGTGAAGCCTCATGTCCACATTTATAAACAAATGTTGTTTATAAACTGTCTCGGACATAACTCTGGACACAGGTCTTTGTGTCTACATTCCTGACAATGATAATGTGAAGCCTCATGTCCACATATATAAACAAATGTTGTTTATAAACTGTCTAGGACATAACTCTGGACACAGGTCTTTGTGTCTACATTCCTGACAATGATAATGTGAAGCCTCATGTCCACATATATAAACAAATGTTGTTTATAAACTGTCTCGGACATAACTCTGGACACGGGTATTTGTGTCTACATTCCTGACAATGATAAGGTGAAGCCTCATGTCCACATATATAAACAAATGTTGTTTATAAACTGTCTAGGACATAACTCTGGACACAGGTCTTTGTGTCTACATTCCTGACAATGATAATGTGAAGCCTCATGTCCACATATATAAACAAATGTTGTTTATAAACTGTCTAGGACATAACTCTGAACACAGGTCTTTGTGTCTACATTCCTGACAATGATAATGTGAAGCCTCATGTCCACATATATAAACAAATGTTGTTTATAAACTGTCTAGGACATAACTCTGGACACAGGTCTTTGTGTCTACATTCCTGGCAATGATAATGTGAAGCCTCATGTCCACATATATAAACAAATGTTGTTTATAAACTGTCTAGGACTAACTCTGGACACAGGTCTTTGTGTCTACATTCCTGACAATGATAATGTGAAGCCTCATGTCCACATATATAAACAAATGTTGTTTATAAACTGTCAAGGACATAACTCTGGACACAGGTCTATGTGTCTACATTCCTGGCAATGATAATGTGAAGCCTCATGTCCACATATATAAACAAATGTTGTTTATAAACTGTCTCGGACATAACTCTGGACACAGGTCTTTGTGTCTACATTCCTGACAATGATATTGTGAAGCCTCATGTCCACATATATAAACAAATGTTGTTTATAAACTGTCTAGGACATAACTCTGGACACAGGTCTTTGTGTCTACATTCCTGACAATGATAATGTGAAGCCTCATGTCCACATATATAAACAAATGTTGTTTATAAACTGTCTAGGACACAACTCTGGACACAGGTCTTTGTGTCTACATTCCTGGCAATGATAATGTGAAGCCTCATGTCCACATATATAAACAAATGTTGTTTATAAACTGTCTAGGACATAACTCTGGACGGAGGTCTTTGTGTCTACATTCCTGACAATGATAATGTGAAGCCTCATGTCCACATATATAAACAAATTTTGTTTATAAACTGTCTAAGACATAACTCTGGACACAGGTCTTTGTGTCTACATTCCTGACAATGATAATGTGAAGCCTCATGTCCACATATATAAACAAATGTTGTTTATAAACTGTCCAGGACATAACTCTGGACACAGGTCTTTGTGTCTACATTCCTGACAATGATAATGTGAAGCCTCATGTCCACATATATAAACAAATGTTGTTTATAAACTGTCTCGGACATAACTCTGGACACAGGTCTTTGTGTCTACATTCCTGGCAATGATAATGTGAAGCCTCATGTCCACATATATAAACAAATGTTGTTTATAAACTGTCTAGGACATAACTCTGGACACAGGTCTTTGTGCCTACATTCCTGACAATGATAATGTGAAGCCTCATGTCCACATATATAAACAAATGTTGTTTATAAACTGTCTAGGACATAACTCTGGACACAGGTCTTTGTGTCTACATTCCTGGCAATGATAATGTGAAGCCTCATGTCCACATATATAAACAAATGTTGTTTATAAACTGTCTCGGACATAACTCTGGACACAGGTCTTTGTGTCTACATTCTGGACAATGATAATGTGAAGCCTCATGTCCACATATATAAACAAATGTTGTTTATAAACTGTCTAGGACATAACTCTGGACACATGTCTTTGTGTCTACATTCCTGACAATGATAATGTGAAGCCTCATGTCCACATATATAAACAAATGTTGTTTATAAACTGTCTCGGACATAACTCGGGATACAGTTCTTTGTGCCTACATTCCTGGCAATGATAATGTGAAGCCTCATGTCCACATATATAAACAAATGTTGTTTATAAACTGTCTAGGACATAACTCTGGACACAGGTCTTTGTGTCTACATTCCTGGCAATGATAATGTGAAGCCTCATGTCCACATATATAAACAAATGTTGTTTATAAACTGTCTAGGACATAACTCTGGACACAGGTCTTTGTGTCTACATTCCTGGCAATGATAGTGTGAAGCCTCATGTCCACATATATAAACAAATGTTGTTTATAAACTGTCTCAGACATAACTCTGGACAGAGGTCTTTGTGTCTACATTCCTGACAATGATAATGTGAAGCCTCATGTCCACATATATAAACAAATGTTGTTTATAAACTGTCTAGGACATAACTCTGGACACAGGTCTTTGTGTCTACATTCCTGGCAATGATAATGTGAAGCCTCATGTCCACATATATAAACAAATGTTGTTTATAAACTGTCTCGGACATAACTCTGGACACAGGTATTTGTGTCTACATTCCTGACAATGATAATGTGAAGCCTCATGTCCACATATATAAACAAATGTTGTTTATAAACTGTCTCAGACATAACTCTGGACACAGGTCTTTGTGTCTACATTCCTGGCAATGATAATGTGAAGCCTCATGTCCACATATATAAACAAATGTTGTTTATAAACTGTCTCGGACATAACTCTGGACACAGGTCTTTGTGTCTACATTCCTGACAATGATAATGTGAAGCCTCATGTCCACATATATAAACAAATGTTGTTTATAAACTGTCTAGGACATAACTCTGGACACAGGTCTTTGTGTCTACATTCCTGACAATGATAATGTGAAGCCTCATGTCCACATATATAAACAAATGTTGTTTATAAACTGTCTAGGACACAACTCTGGACACAGGTCTTTGTGTCTACATTCCTGGCAATGATAATGTGAAGCCTCATGTCCACATATATAAACAAATGTTGTTTATAAACTGTCTAGGACATAACTCAGGACGGAGGTCTTTGTGTCTACATTCCTGACAATGATAATGTGAAGCCTCATGTCCACATATATAAACAAATGTTGTTTATAAACTGTCTAAGACATAACTCTGGACACAGGTCTTTGTGTCTACATTCCTGACAATGATAATGTGAAGCCTCATGTCCACATATATAAACAAATGTTGTTTATAAACTGTCCAGGACATAACTCTGGACACAGGTCTTTGTGTCTACATTCCTGACAATGATAATGTGAAGCCTCATGTCCACATATATAAACAAATGTTGTTTATAAACTGTCTCGGACATAACTCTGGACACAGGTCTTTGTGTCTACATTCCTGGCAATGATAATGTGAAGCCTCATGTCCACATATATAAACAAATGTTGTTTATAAACTGTCTCGGACATAACTCTGGACACAGGTCTTTGTGTCTACATTCCTGACAATGATAATGTGAAGCCTCATGTCCACATATATAAACAAATGTTGTTTATAAACTGTCTAGGACATAACTCTGGACACAGGTCTTTGTGTCTACATTCCTGGCAATGATAATGTGAAGCCTCATGTCCACATATATAAACAAATGTTGTTTATAAACTGTCTCGGACATAACTCTGGACACAGGTCTTTGTGTCTACATTCCGGACAATGATAATGTGAAGCCTCATGTCCACATATATAAACAAATGTTGTTTATAAACTGTCTAGGACATAACTCTGGACACAGGTCTTTGTGTCTACATTCCTGACAATGATAATGTGAAGCCTCATGTCCACATATATAAACAAATGTTGTTTATAAACTGTCTCGGACATAACTCGGGATACAGTTCTTTGTGCCTACATTCCTGGCAATGATAATGTGAAGCCTCATGTCCACATATATAAACAAATGTTGTTTATAAACTGTCTAGGACATAACTCTGGACACAGGTCTTTGTGTCTACATTCCTGGCAATGATAATGTGAAGCCTCATGTCCACATATATAAACAAATGTTGTTTATAAACTGTCTAGGACATAACTCTGGACACAGGTCTTTGTGTCTACATTCCTGGCAATGATAGTGTGAAGCCTCATGTCCACATATATAAACAAATGTTGTTTATAAACTGTCTCAGACATAACTCTGGACAGAGGTCTTTGTGTCTACATTCCTGACAATGATAATGTGAAGCCTCATGTCCACATATATAAACAAATGTTGTTTATAAACAGTCTAGGACATAACTCTGGACACAGGTCTTTGTGTCTACATTCCTGGCAATGATAATGTGAAGCCTCATGTCCACATATATAAACAAATGTTGTTTATAAACTGTCTCGGACATAACTCTGGACACAGGTATTTGTGTCTACATTCCTGACAATGATAATGTGAAGCCTCATGTCCACATATATAAACAAATGTTGTTTATAAACTGTCTCAGACATAACTCTGGACACAGGTCTTTGTGTCTACATTCCTGACAATGATAATGTGAAGCCTCATGTCCACATATATAAACAAATGTTGTTTATAAACTGTCTCGGACATAACTCTGGACACAGGTCTTTGTGTCTACATTCCTGACAATGATAATGTGAAGCCTCATGTCCACATATATAAACAAATGTTGTTTATAAACTGTCTAGGACATAACTCTGGACACAGGTCTTTGTGTCTACATTCCTGACAATGATAATGTGAAGCCTCATGTCCACATATATAAACAAATGTTGTTTATAAACTGTCTAGGACACAACTCTGGACACAGGTCTTTGTGTCTACATTCCTGGCAATGATAATGTGAAGCCTCATGTCCACATATATAAACAAATGTTGTTTATAAACTGTCTAGGACATAACTCAGGACGGAGGTCTTAGTGTCTACATTCCTGACAATGATAATGTGAAGCCTCATGTCCACATATATAAACAAATGTTGTTTATAAACTGTCTAAGACATAACTCTGGACACAGGTCTTTGTGTCTACATTCCTGACAATGATAATGTGAAGCCTCATGTCCACATATATAAACAAATGTTGTTTATAAACTGTCCAGGACATAACTCTGGACACAGGTCTTTGTGTCTACATTCCTGACAATGATAATGTGAAGCCTCATGTCCACATATATAAACAAATGTTGTTTATAAACTGTCTCGGACATAACTCTGGACACAGGTCTTTGTGTCTACATTCCTGGCAATGATAATGTGAAGCCTCATGTCCACATATATAAACAAATGTTGTTTATAAACTGTCTCGGACATAACTCTGGACACAGGTCTTTGTGTCTACATTCCTGACAATGATAATGTGAAGCCTCATGTCCACATATATAAACAAATGTTGTTTATAAACTGTCTAGGACATAACTCTGGACACAGGTCTTTGTGTCTACATTCCTGGCAATGATAATGTGAAGCCTCATGTCCACATATATAAACAAATGTTGTTTATAAACTGTCTCGGACATAACTCTGGACACAGGTATTTGTGTCTACATTCCTGACAATGATAATGTGAAGCCTCATGTCCACATATATAAACAAATGTTGTTTATAAACTGTCTAGGAAATAACTCTGGACACAGGTCTTTGTGCCTACATTCCTGGCAATGATAATGTGAAGCCTCATGTCCACATATATAAACAAATGTTGTTTATAAACTGTCTGGGACATAACTCTGGACACAGGTCTTTGTGCCTACATTCCTGGCAATGATAATGTGAAGCCTCATGTCCACATATATAAACAAATGTTGTTTATAAACTGTCTCGGACATAACTCTGGACACAGGTCTTTGTGTCTACATTCCTGACAATGATACTGTGAAGCCTCATGTCCACATATATAAACAAATGTTGTTTATAAACTGTCTAGGACATAACTCTGGACACAGGTCTTTGTGTCTACATTCCTGACAATGATAATGTGAAGCCTCATGTCCACATATATAAATAAATGTTGTTTATAAACAGTCTAGGACATAACTCTGGACACAGGTCTTTGTGTCTACATTCCTGACAATGATAATGTGAAGCCTCATGTCCACATATATAAACAAATGTTGTTTATAAACTGTCTGGGACATAACTCTGGACACAGGTCTTTGTGCCTACATTCCTGGCAATGATAATGTGAAGCCTCATGTCCACATATATAAACAAATGTTGTTTATAAACTGTCTCGGACATAACTCTGGACACAGGTCTTTGTGTCTACATTCCTGACAATGATAATGTGAAGCCTCATGTCCACATATATAAACAAATGTTGTTTATAAACTGTCTAGGACATAACTCTGGACACAGGTCTTTGTGTCTACATTCCTGACAATGATAATGTGAAGCCTCATGTCCACATATATAAACAAATGTTGTTTATAAACTGTCTAGGACATAACTCTGGACACAGGTCTTTGTGTCTACATTCCTGGCAATGATAATGTGAAGCCTCATGTCCACATATATAAACAAATGTTGTTTATAAACTGTCTCGGACATAACTCTGGACACAGGTCTTTGTGTCTACATTCCGGACAATGATAATGTGAAGCCTCATGTCCACATATATAAACAAATGTTGTTTATAAACTGTCTAGGACATAACTCTGGACACAGGTCTTTGTGTCTACATTCCTGACAATGATAATGTGAAGCCTCATGTCCACATATATAAACAAATGTTGTTTATAAACTGTCTCGGACATAACTCGGGATACAGTTCTTTGTGCCTACATTCCTGGCAATGATAATGTGAAGCCTCATGTCCACATATATAAACAAATGTTGTTTATAAAATGTCTAGGACATAACTCTGGACACAGGTCTTTGTGTCTACATTCCTGGCAATGATAATGTGAAGCCTCATGTCCACATATATAAACAAATGTTGTTTATAAACTGTCTAGGACATAACTCTGGACACAGGTCTTTGTGTCTACATTCCTGGCAATGATAGTGTGAAGCCTCATGTCCACATATATAAACAAATGTTGTTTATAAACTGTCTCAGACATAACTCTGGACAGAGGTCTTTGTGTCTACATTCCTGACAATGATAATGTGAAGCCTCATGTCCACATATATAAACAAATGTTGTTTATAAACTGTCTAGGACATAACTCTGGACACAGGTCTTTGTGTCTACATTCCTGGCAATGATAATGTGAAGCCTCATGTCCACATATATAAACAAATGTTGTTTATAAACTGTCTCGGACATAACTCTGGACACAGGTATTTGTGTCTACATTCCTGACAATGATAATGTGAAGCCTCATGTCCACATATATAAACAAATGTTGTTTATAAACTGTCTCAGACATAACTCTGGACACAGGTCTTTGTGTCTACATTCCTGGCAATGATAATGTGAAGCCTCATGTCCACATATATAAACAAATGTTGTTTATAAACTGTCTCGGACATAACTCTGGACACAGGTCTTTGTGTCTACATTCCTGACAATGATAATGTGAAGCCTCATGTCCACATATATAAACAAATGTTGTTTATAAACTGTCTAGGACATAACTCTGGACACAGGTCTTTGTGTCTACATTCCTGACAATGATAATGTGAAGCCTCATGTCCACATATATAAACAAATGTTGTTTATAAACTGTCTAGGACACAACTCTGGACACAGGTCTTTGTGTCTACATTCCTGGCAATGATAATGTGAAGCCTCATGTCCACATATATAAACAAATATTGTTTATAAACTGTCTAGGACATAACTCAGGACGGAGGTCTTTGTGTCTACATTCCTGACAATGATAATGTGAAGCCTCATGTCCACATATATAAACAAATGTTGTTTATAAACTGTCTAAGACATAACTCTGGACACAGGTCTTTGTGTCTACATTCCTGACAATGATAATGTGAAGCCTCATGTCCACATATATAAACAAATGTTGTTTATAAACTGTCCAGGACATAACTCTGGACACAGGTCTTTGTGTCTACATTCCTGACAATGATAATGTGAAGCCTCATGTCCACATATATAAACAAATGTTGTTTATAAACTGTCTCGGACATAACTCTGGACACAGGTCTTTGTGTCTACATTCCTGGCAATGATAATGTGAAGCCTCATGTCCACATATATAAACAAATGTTGTTTATAAACTGTCTCGGACATAACTCTGGACACAGGTCTTTGTGTCTACATTCCTGACAATGATAATGTGAAGCCTCATGTCCACATATATAAACAAATGTTGTTTATAAACTGTCTAGGACATAACTCTGGACACAGGTCTTTGTGTCTACATTCCTGGCAATGATAATGTGAAGCCTCATGTCCACATATATAAACAAATGTTGTTTATAAACTGTCTCGGACATAACTCTGGACACAGGTCTTTGTGTCTACATTCCGGACAATGATAATGTGAAGCCTCATGTCCACATATATAAACAAATGTTGTTTATAAACTGTCTAGGACATAACTCTGGACACAGGTCTTTGTGTCTACATTCCTGACAATGATAATGTGAAGCCTCATGTCCACATATATAAACAAATGTTGTTTATAAACTGTCTCGGACATAACTCGGGATACAGTTCTTTGTGCCTACATTCCTGGCAATGATAATGTGAAGCCTCATGTCCACATATATAAACAAATGTTGTTTATAAACTGTCTAGGACATAACTCTGGACACAGGTCTTTGTGTCTACATTCCTGGCAATGATAATGTGAAGCCTCATGTCCACATATATAAACAAATGTTGTTTATAAACTGTCTAGGACATAACTCTGGACACAGGTCTTTGTGTCTACATTCCTGGCAATGATAGTGTGAAGCCTCATGTCCACATATATAAACAAATGTTGTTTATAAACTGTCTCAGACATAACTCTGGACAGAGGTCTTTGTGTCTACATTCCTGACAATGATAATGTGAAGCCTCATGTCCACATATATAAACAAATGTTGTTTATAAACAGTCTAGGACATAACTCTGGACACAGGTCTTTGTGTCTACATTCCTGGCAATGATAATGTGAAGCCTCATGTCCACATATATAAACAAATGTTGTTTATAAACTGTCTCGGACATAACTCTGGACACAGGTATTTGTGTCTACATTCCTGACAATGATAATGTGAAGCCTCATGTCCACATATATAAACAAATGTTGTTTATAAACTGTCTCGGACATAACTCTGGACACAGGTCTTTGTGTCTACATTCCTGACAATGATAATGTGAAGACTCATGTCCACATATATAAACAAATGTTGTTTATAAACTGTCTAGGACATAACTCTGGACACAGGTCTTTGTGTCTACATTCCTGACAATGATAATGTGAAGCCTCATGTCCACATATATAAACAAATGTTGTTTATAAACTGTCTAGGACACAACTCTGGACACAGGTCTTTGTGTCTACATTCCTGGCAATGATAATGTGAAGCCTCATGTCCACATATATAAACAAATGTTGTTTATAAACTGTCTAGGACATAACTCAGGACGGAGGTCTTTGTGTCTACATTCCTGACAATGATAATGTGAAGCCTCATGTCCACATATATAAACAAATGTTGTTTATAAACTGTCTAAGACATAACTCTGGACACAGGTCTTTGTGTCTACATTCCTGACAATGATAATGTGAAGCCTCATGTCCACATATATAAACAAATGTTGTTTATAAACTGTCCAGGACATAACTCTGGACACAGGTCTTTGTGTCTACATTCCTGACAATGATAATGTGAAGCCTCATGTCCACATATATAAACAAATGTTGTTTATAAACTGTCTCGGACATAACTCTGGACACAGGTCTTTGTGTCTACATTCCTGGCAATGATAATGTGAAGCCTCATGTCCACATATATAAACAAATGTTGTTTATAAACTGTCTCGGACATAACTCTGGACACAGGTCTTTGTGTCTACATTCCTGACAATGATAATGTGAAGCCTCATGTCCACATATATAAACAAATGTTGTTTATAAACTGTCTAGGACATAACTCTGGACACAGGTCTTTGTGTCTACATTCCTGGCAATGATAATGTGAAGCCTCATGTCCACATATATAAACAAATGTTGTTTATAAACTGTCTCGGACATAACTCTGGACACAGGTCTTTGTGTCTACATTCCGGACAATGATAATGTGAAGCCTCATGTCCACATATATAAACAAATGTTGTTTATAAACTGTCTAGGACATAACTCTGGACACAGGTCTTTGTGTCTACATTCCTGACAATGATAATGTGAAGCCTCATGTCCACATATATAAACAAATGTTGTTTATAAACTGTCTCGGACATAACTCGGGATACAGTTCTTTGTGCCTACATTCCTGGCAATGATAATGTGAAGCCTCATGTCCACATATATAAACAAATGTTGTTTATAAACTGTCTAGGACATAACTCTGGACACAGGTCTTTGTGTCTACATTCCTGGCAATGATAATGTGAAGCCTTATGTCCACATATATAAACAAATGTTGTTTATAAACTGTCTAGGACATAACTCTGGACACAGGTCTTTGTGTCTACATTCCTGGCAATGATAGTGTGAAGCCTCATGTCCACATATATAAACAAATGTTGTTTATAAACTGTCTCAGACATAACTCTGGACAGAGGTCTTTGTGTCTACATTCCTGACAATGATAATGTGAAGCCTCATGTCCACATATATAAACAAATGTTGTTTATAAACTGTCTAGGACATAACTCTGGACACAGGTCTTTGTGCCTACATTCCTGGCAATGATAATGTGAAGCCTCATGTCCACATATATAAACAAATGTTGTTTATAAACTGTCTGGGACATAACTCTGGACACAGGTCTTTGTGCCTACATTCCTGGCAATGATAATGTGAAGCCTCATGTCCACATATATAAACAAATGTTGTTTATAAACTGTCTCGGACATAACTCTGGACACAGGTCTTTGTGTCTACATTCCTGACAATGATAC
This sequence comes from Heterodontus francisci, assembly GCF_036365525.1. Lineage (NCBI taxonomy): Eukaryota > Metazoa > Chordata > Chondrichthyes > Heterodontiformes > Heterodontidae > Heterodontus > Heterodontus francisci. The sequence continues at coordinate 2,367,199 of NW_027141111.1, forward strand.
TGTGAAGCCTCATGTCCACATATATAAACAAATGTTGTTTATAAACTGTCTAGGACATAACTCTGGACACAGGTCTTTGTGTCTACATTCCTGACAATGATAATGTGAAGCCTCATGTCCACATATATAAATAAATGTTGTTTATAAACAGTCTAGGACATAACTCTGGACACAGGTCTTTGTGTCTACATTCCTGACAATGATAATGTGAAGCCTCATGTCCACATATATAAACAAATGTTGTTTATAAACTGTCTAAGACATAACTCTGGACACAGGTCTTTGTGCCTACATTCCTGGCAATGATAATGTGAAGCCTCATGTCCACATATATAAACAAATGTTGTTTATAAAATGTCTCGGACATAACTCTGGACACAGGTCTTTGTGTCTACATTCCTGACAATGATAATGTGAAGCCTCATGTCCACATATATAAACAAATGTTGTTTATAAACTGTCTAGGACATAACTCTGGACACAGGTCTTTGTGTCTACATTCCTGACAATGATAATGTGAAGCCTCATGTCCACATATATAAACAAATGTGGTTTATAAACTGTCTCGGACATAACTCTGGACAGAGGTCTTTGTGTCTACATTCCTGACAATGATAATGTGAAGCCTCATGTCCACATATATAAACAAATGTTGTTTATAAACTGTCTCGGACATAACTCTGGACACAGGTCTTTGTGTCTACATTCCTGGCAATGATAATGTGAAGCCTCATGTCCACATATATAAACAAATGTTGTTTATAAACTTTCTCGGACATAACTCTGGACACAGGTATTTGTGTCTACATTCCTGACAATGATAATGTGAAGCCTCATGTCCACATATATAAACAAATGTTGTTTATAAACTGTCTCGGACATAACTCTGGACACAGGTCTTTGTGTCTACATTCCTGGCAATGATAATGTGAAGCCTCATGTCCACATATATAAACAAATGTTGTTTATAAACTGTCTCGGACATAACTCTGGACACAGGTCTTTGTGTCTACATTCCTGACAATGATAATGTGAAGCCTCATGTCCACATATATAAACAAATGTTGTTTATAAACTGTCTAGGACATAACTCTGGACACAGGTCTTTGTGTCTACATTCCTGACAATGATAATGTGAAGCCTCATGTCCACATATATAAACAAATGTTGTTTATAAACTGTCTAGGACACAACTCTGGACACAGGTCTTTGTGTCTACATTCCTGGCAATGATAATGTGAAGCCTCATGTCCACATATATAAACAAATGTTGTTTATAAACTGTCTAGGACATAACTCTGGACGGAGGTCTTTGTGTCTACATTCCTGACAATGATAATGTGAAGCCTCATGTCCACATATATAAACAAATGTTGTTTATATACTGTCTAAGACATAACTCTGGACACAGGTCTTTGTGTCTACATTCCTGACAATGATAATGTGAAGCCTCATGTCCACATATATAAACAAATGTTGTTTATAAACTGTCCAGGACATAACTCTGGACACAGGTCTTTGTGTCTACATTCCTGACAATGATAATGTGAAGCCTCATGTCCACATATATAAACAAATGTTGTTTATAAACTGTCTCGGACATAACTCTGGACACAGGACTTTGTGTCTACATTCCTGGCAATGATAATGTGAAGCCTCATGTCCACATATATAAACAAATGTTGTTTATAAACTGTCTCGGACATAACTCTGGACACAGGTCTTTGTGTCTACATTCCTGACAATGATAATGTGATGCCTCATGTCCACATATATAAACAAATGTTGTTTATAAACTGTCTAGGACATAACTCTGGACACAGGTCTTTGTGTCTACATTCCTGGCAATGATAATGTGAAGCCTCATGTCCACATATATAAACAAATGTTGTTTATAAACTGTCTCGGACATAACTCTGGACACAGGTCTTTGTGTCTACATTCCGGACAATGATAATGTGAAGCCTCATGTCCACATATATAAACAAATGTTGTTTATAAACTGTCTCGGACATAACTCTGGACACAGGTCTTTGTGTCTACATTCCTGACAATGATAATGTGAAGCCTCATGTCCACATATATAAACAAATGTTGTTTATAAACTGTCTCGGACATAACTCGGGATACAGTTCTTTGTGCCTACATTCCTGGCAATGATAATGTGAAGCCTCATGTCCACATATATAAACAAATGTTGTTTATAAACTGTCTAGGACATAACTCTGGACACAGGTCTTTGTGTCTACATTCCTGGCAATGATAATGTGAAGCCTCATGTCCACATATATAAACAAATGTTGTTTATAAACTGTCTAGGACATAACTCTGGACACAGGTCTTTGTGTCTACATTCCTGGCAATGATAGTGTGAAGCCTCATGTCCACATATATAAACAAATGTTGTTTATAAACTGTCTCAGACATAACTCTGGACAGAGGTCTTTGTGTCTACATTCCTGACAATGATAATGTGAAGCCTCATGTCCACATATATAAACAAATGTTGTTTATAAACTGTCTAGGACATAACTCTGGACACAGGTCTTTGTGTCTACATTCCTGGCAATGATAATGTGAAGCCTCATGTCCACATATATAAACAAATGTTGTTTATAAACTGTCTCGGACATAACTCTGGACACAGGTATTTGTGTCTACATTCCTGACAATGATAATGTGAAGCCTCATGTCCACATATATAAACAAATGTTGTTTATAAACTGTCTCGGACATAACTCTGGACACAGGTATTTGTGTCTACATTCCTGACAATGATAATGTGAAGCCTCATGTCCACATATATAAACAAATGTTGTTTATAAACTGTCTAGGACATAACTCTGGACACAGGTCTTTGTGCCTACATTCCTGGCAATGATAATGTGAAGCCTCATGTCCACATATATAAACAAATGTTGTTTATAAACTGTCTGGGACATAACTCTGGACACAGGTCTTTGTGCCTACATTCCTGGCAATGATAATGTGAAGCCTCATGTCCACATATATAAACAAATGTTGTTTATAAACTGTCTCGGACATAACTCTGGACACAGGTCTTTGTGTCTACATTCCTGACAATGATACTGTGAAGCCTCATGTCCACATATATAAACAAATGTTGTTTATAAACTGTCTAGGACATAACTCTGGACACAGGTCTTTGTGTCTACATTCCTGACAATGATAATGTGAAGCCTCATGTCCACATATATAAATAAATGTTGTTTATAAACAGTCTAGGACATAACTCTGGACACAGGTCTTTGTGTCTACATTCCTGACAATGATAATGTGAAGCCTCATGTCCACATATATAAACAAATGTTGTTTATAAACTGTCTGGGACATAACTCTGGACACAGGTCTTTGTGCCTACATTCCTGGCAATGATAATGTGAAGCCTCATGTCCACATATATAAACAAATGTTGTTTATAAACTGTCTCGGACATAACTCTGGACACAGGTCTTTGTGCCTACATTCCTGGCAATGATAATGTGAAGCCTCATGTCCACATATATAAACAAATGTTGTTTATAAACTGTCTCGGACATAACTCGGGATACAGTTCTTTGTGCCTACATTCCTGGCAATGATAATGTGAAGCCTCATGTCCACATATATAAACAAATGTTGTTTATAAACTGTCTAGGACATAACTCTGGACACAGGTCTTTGTGTCTACATTCCTGGCAATGATAATGTGAAGCCTCATGTCCACATATATAAACAAATGTTGTTTATAAACTGTCTAGGACATAACTCTGGACACAGGTCTTTGTGTCTACATTCCTGGCAATGATAGTGTGAAGCCTCATGTCCACATATATAAACAAATGTTGTTTATAAACTGTCTCAGACATAACTCTGGACAGAGGTCTTTGTGTCTACATTCCTGACAATGATAATGTGAAGCCTCATGTCCACATATATAAACAAATGTTGTTTATAAACTGTCTAGGACATAACTCTGGACACAGGTCTTTGTGTCTACATTCCTGGCAATGATAATGTGAAGCCTCATGTCCACATATATAAACAAATGTTGTTTATAAACTGTCTCGGACATAACTCTGGACACAGGTATTTGTGTCTACATTCCTGACAATGATAATGTGAAGCCTCATGTCCACATATATAAACAAATGTTGTTTATAAACTGTCTCGGACATAACTCTGGACACAGGTATTTGTGTCTACATTCCTGACAATGATAATGTGAAGCCTCATGTCCACATATATAAACAAATGTTGTTTATAAACTGTCTAGGACATAACTCTGGACACAGGTCTTTGTGTCTACATTCCTGGCAATGATAATGTGAAGCCTCATGTCCACATATATAAACAAATGTTGTTTATAAACTGTCTAGGACATAACTCTGGACACAGGTCTTTGTGTCTACATTCCTGGCAATGATAGTGTGAAGCCTCATGTCCACATATATAAACAAATGTTGTTTATAAACTGTCTCAGACATAACTCTGGACAGAGGTCTTTGTGTCTACATTCCTGACAATGATAATGTGAAGCCTCATGTCCACATATATAAACAAATGTTGTTTATAAACTGTCTAGGACATAACTCTGGACACAGGTCTTTGTGTCTACATTCCTGACAATGATAATGTGAAGCCTCATGTCCACATATATAAACAAATGTTGTTTATAAACTGTCTCGGACATAACTCGGGATACAGTTCTTTGTGCCTACATTCCTGGCAATGATAATGTGAAGCCTCATGTCCACATATATAAACAAATGTTGTTTATAAACTGTCTAGGACATAACTCTGGACACAGGTCTTTGTGTCTACATTCCTGGCAATGATAATGTGAAGCCTCATGTCCACATATATAAACAAATGTTGTTTATAAACTGTCCAGGACATAACTCTGGACACAGGTCTTTGTGTCTACATTCCTGACAATGATAATGTGAAGCCTCATGTCCACATATATAAACAAATGTTGTTTATAAACTGTCTCGGACATAACTCTGGACACAGGACTTTGTGTCTACATTCCTGGCAATGATAATGTGAAGCCTCATGTCCACATATATAAACAAATGTTGTTTATAAACTGTCTCGGACATAACTCTGGACACAGGTCTTTGTGTCTACATTCCTGACAATGATAATGTGATGCCTCATGTCCACATATATAAACAAATGTTGTTTATAAACTGTCTAGGACATAACTCTGGACACAGGTCTTTGTGTCTACATTCCTGGCAATGATAATGTGAAGCCTCATGTCCACATATATAAACAAATGTTGTTTATAAACTGTCTCGGACATAACTCTGGACACAGGTCTTTGTGTCTACATTCCGGACAATGATAATGTGAAGCCTCATGTCCACATATATAAACAAATGTTGTTTATAAACTGTCTCGGACATAACTCTGGACACAGGTCTTTGTGTCTACATTCCTGACAATGATAATGTGAAGCCTCATGTCCACATATATAAACAAATGTTGTTTATAAACTGTCTCGGACATAACTCGGGATACAGTTCTTTGTGCCTACATTCCTGGCAATGATAATGTGAAGCCTCATGTCCACATATATAAACAAATGTTGTTTATAAACTGTCTAGGACATAACTCTGGACACAGGTCTTTGTGTCTACATTCCTGGCAATGATAATGTGAAGCCTCATGTCCACATATATAAACAAATGTTGTTTATAAACTGTCTAGGACATAACTCTGGACACAGGTCTTTGTGTCTACATTCCTGGCAATGATAGTGTGAAGCCTCATGTCCACATATATAAACAAATGTTGTTTATAAACTGTCTCAGACATAACTCTGGACAGAGGTCTTTGTGTCTACATTCCTGACAATGATAATGTGAAGCCTCATGTCCACATATATAAACAAATGTTGTTTATAAACTGTCTAGGACATAACTCTGGACACAGGTCTTTGTGTCTACATTCCTGGCAATGATAATGTGAAGCCTCATGTCCACATATATAAACAAATGTTGTTTATAAACTGTCTCGGACATAACTCTGGACACAGGTATTTGTGTCTACATTCCTGACAATGATAATGTGAAGCCTCATGTCCACATATATAAACAAATGTTGTTTATAAACTGTCTCGGACATAACTCTGGACACAGGTATTTGTGTCTACATTCCTGACAATGATAATGTGAAGCCTCATGTCCACATATATAAACAAATGTTGTTTATAAACTGTCTAGGACATAACTCTGGACACAGGTCTTTGTGCCTACATTCCTGGCAATGATAATGTGAAGCCTCATGTCCACATATATAAACAAATGTTGTTTATAAACTGTCTGGGACATAACTCTGGACACAGGTCTTTGTGCCTACATTCCTGGCAATGATAATGTGAAGCCTCATGTCCACATATATAAACAAATGTTGTTTATAAACTGTCTCGGACATAACTCTGGACACAGGTCTTTGTGTCTACATTCCTGACAATGATACTGTGAAGCCTCATGTCCACATATATAAACAAATGTTGTTTATAAACTGTCTAGGACATAACTCTGGACACAGGTCTTTGTGTCTACATTCCTGACAATGATAATGTGAAGCCTCATGTCCACATATATAAATAAATGTTGTTTATAAACAGTCTAGGACATAACTCTGGACACAGGTCTTTGTGTCTACATTCCTGACAATGATAATGTGAAGCCTCATGTCCACATATATAAACAAATGTTGTTTATAAACTGTCTGGGACATAACTCTGGACACAGGTCTTTGTGCCTACATTCCTGGCAATGATAATGTGAAGCCTCATGTCCACATATATAAACAAATGTTGTTTATAAACTGTCTCGGACATAACTCTGGACACAGGTCTTTGTGCCTACATTCCTGGCAATGATAATGTGAAGCCTCATGTCCACATATATAAACAAATGTTGTTTATAAACTGTCTCGGACATAACTCGGGATACAGTTCTTTGTGCCTACATTCCTGGCAATGATAATGTGAAGCCTCATGTCCACATATATAAACAAATGTTGTTTATAAACTGTCTAGGACATAACTCTGGACACAGGTCTTTGTGTCTACATTCCTGGCAATGATAATGTGAAGCCTCATGTCCACATATATAAACAAATGTTGTTTATAAACTGTCTAGGACATAACTCTGGACACAGGTCTTTGTGTCTACATTCCTGGCAATGATAGTGTGAAGCCTCATGTCCACATATATAAACAAATGTTGTTTATAAACTGTCTCAGACATAACTCTGGACAGAGGTCTTTGTGTCTACATTCCTGACAATGATAATGTGAAGCCTCATGTCCACATATATAAACAAATGTTGTTTATAAACTGTCTAGGACATAACTCTGGACACAGGTCTTTGTGTCTACATTCCTGGCAATGATAATGTGAAGCCTCATGTCCACATATATAAACAAATGTTGTTTATAAACTGTCTCGGACATAACTCTGGACACAGGTATTTGTGTCTACATTCCTGACAATGATAATGTGAAGCCTCATGTCCACATATATAAACAAATGTTGTTTATAAACTGTCTCGGACATAACTCTGGACACAGGTATTTGTGTCTACATTCCTGACAATGATAATGTGAAGCCTCATGTCCACATATATAAACAAATGTTGTTTATAAACTGTCTAGGACATAACTCTGGACACAGGTCTTTGTGCCTACATTCCTGGCAATGATAATGTGAAGCCTCATGTCCACATATATAAACAAATGTTGTTTATAAACTGTCTGGGACATAACTCTGGACACAGGTCTTTGTGCCTACATTCCTGGCAATGATAATGTGAAGCCTCATGTCCACATATATAAACAAATGTTGTTTATAAACTGTCTCGGACATAACTCTGGACACAGGTCTTTGTGTCTACATTCCTGACAATGATACTGTGAAGCCTCATGTCCACATATATAAACAAATGTTGTTTATAAACTGTCTAGGACATAACTCTGGACACAGGTCTTTGTGTCTACATTCCTGACAATGATAATGTGAAGCCTCATGTCCACATATATAAATAAATGTTGTTTATAAACAGTCTCGGACATAACTCTGGACAGAGGTCTTTGTGTCTACATTCCTGACAATGATAATGTGAAGCCTCATGTCCACATATATAAACAAATGTTGTTTATAAACTGTCTGGGACATAACTCTGGACACAGATCTTTGTGCCTACATTCCTGGCAATGATAATGTGAAGCCTCATGTCCACATATATAAACAAATGTTGTTTATAAACTGTCTCGGACATAACTCTGGACACAGGTCTTTGTGTCTACATTCCTGACAATGATAATGTGAAGCCTCATGTCCACATATATAAACAAATGTTGTTTATAAACTGTCTAGGACATAACTCTGGACACAGGTCTTTGTGTCTACATTCCTGACAATGATAATGTGAAGCCTCATGTCCACATATATAAACAAATGTGGTTTATAAACTGTCTCGGACATAACTCTGGACAGAGGTCTTTGTGTCTACATTCCTGACAATGATAATGTGAAGCCTCATGTCCACATATATAAACAAATGTTGTTTATAAACTGTCTCGGACATAACTCTGGACACAGGTCTTTGTGTCTACATTCCTGACAATGATAATGTGAAGCCTCATGTCCACATATATAAACAAATGTTGTTTATAAACTGTCTCGGACATAACTCTGGACACAGGTCTTTGTGTCTACATTCCTGACAATGATAATGTGAAGCCTCATGTCCACATATATAAACACATGTTGTTTATAAACTGTCTCGGACATAACTCTGGACACAGGTCTTTGTGTCTACATTCCTGGCAATGATAATGTGAAGCCTCATGTCCACATATATAAACAAATGTTGTTTATAAACTGTCTCGGACATAACTCTGGAGACAGGTCTTTGTGTCTACATTCCTGACAATGATAATGTGAAGCATCATGTCCACATATATAAACAAATGTTGTTTATAAACTGTCTAGGACATAACTCTGGACACAGGTCTTTGTGTCTACATTCCTGGCAATGATAATGTGAAGCCTCATGTCCACATATATAAACAAATGTTGTTTATAAACTGTCTAGGACATAACTCTGGACACAGGTCTTTGAGTCTACATTCCTGGCAATGTTAATGTGAAGCCTCATGTCCACATATATAAACAAATGTTGTTTATAAACTGTCTCGGACATAACTCTGGAGACAGGTCTTTGTGTCTACATTCCTGACAATGATAATGTGAAGCATCATGTCCACATATATAAACAAATGTTGTTTATAAACTGTCTAGGACATAACTCTGGACACAGGTCTTTGTGTCTACATTCCTGGCAATGATAATGTGAAGCCTCATGTCCACATATATAAACAAATGTTGTTTATAAACTGTCTAGGACATAACTCTGGACACAGGTCTTTGTGTCTACATTCCTGACAATGATAATGTGAAGCCTCATGTCCACATATATAAACAAATGTTGTTTATAAACTGTCTAGGACATAACTCTGGACACAGGTCTTTGTGTCTACATTCCTGACAATGATAATGTGAAGCCTCATGTCCACATATATAAACAAATGTTGTTTATAAACTGTCACGGAGATAACTCTGGACACAGGTCTTTGTGCCTACATTCCTGGCAATGATAATGTGAAGCCTCATGTCCACATATATAAACAAATGTTGTTTATAAACTGTCTAGGACATAACTCTGGACGGAGGTCTTTGTGTCTACATTCCTGACAATGATAATGTGAAGCCTCATGTCCACATATATAAACAAATGTTGTTTATAAACTGTCTAGGACATAACTCTGGACACAGGTCTTTGTGTCTACATTCCTGGCAATGATAATGTGAAGCCTCATGTCCACATATATAAACAAATGTTGTTTATAAACTGTCTAGGACATAACTCTGGACACAGGTCTTTGTGTCTACATTCCTGACAATGATAATGTGAAGCCTCATGTCCACATATATAAACAAATGTTGTTTATAAACTGTCTAGGACTTAACTCTGGACACAGGTCTTTGTGTCTACATTCCTGGCAATGATAATGTGAAGCCTCATGTCCACATATATAAACAAATGTTGTTTATAAACTGTCTCGGACATAACTCTGGACGGAGGTCTTTGTGTCTACATTCCTGGCAATGATAATGTGAAGCCTCATGTCCACATATATAAACAAATGTTGTTTATAAACTGTCTCGGACATAACTCTGGACACAGGTCTTTGTGTCTACATTCCTGACAATGATAATGTGAAGCCTCATGTCCACATATATAAACAAATGTTGTTTATAAACTGTCTAGGACATAACTCTGGACACAGGTCTTTGTGTCTACATTCCTGGCAATGATAATGTGAAGCCTCATGTCCACATATATAAACAAATGTTGTTTATAAGCTGTCTCGGACATAACTCTGGACACAGGTCTTTGTGTCTACATTCCTGACAATGATAATGTGAAGCCTCATGTCCACATATATAAACAAATGTTGTTTATAAACTGTCTAGGACTTAACTCTGGACTCAGGTCTTTGTGTCTACATTCCTGGCAATGATAATGTGAAGCCTCATGTCCACATATATAAACAAATGTTGTTTATAAACTGTCTCGGACATAACTCTGGACGGAGGTCTTTGTGTCTACATTCCTGGCAATGATAATGTGAAGCCTCATGTCCACATATATAAACAAATGTTGTTTATAAACTGTCTAGGACATAACTCTGGACACAGGTCTTTGTGTCTACATTCCTGGCAATTATAATGTGAAGCCTCATGTCCACATATATAAACAAATGTTGTTTATAAACTGTCTAGGACATAACTCTGGACACAGGTCTTTGTGTCTACATTCCTGGCAATGATAATGTGAAGCCTCATGTCCACATATATAAACAAATGTTGTTTATAAACTGTCTAGGACATAACTCTGGACGGAGGTCTTTGTGTCTACATTCCTGACAATGATAATGTGAAGCCTCATGTCCACATATATAAACAAATGTTGTTTATAAACTGTCTAGGACATAACTCTGGACACAGGTCATTGTGTCTACATTCCTGACAATGATAATGTGAAGCCTCATGTCCACATATATAAACAAATGTTGTTTATAAACTGTCTAGGACATAACTCTGGACACAGGTCATTGTGTCTACATTCCTGACAATGATAATGTGAAGCCTCATGTCCACATATATAAACAAATGTTGTTTATAAACTGTCTAGGACATAACTCTGGATACAGGTCTTTGTGTCTACATTCCTGGCAATGATAATGTGAAGCCTCATGTCCACATATATAAACAAATGTTGTTTATAAACTGTCTAGGACATAACTCTGGACACAGGTCTTTGTGTCTACATTCCTCGCAATGATAATGTGAAGCCTCATGTCCACATATATAAACAAATGTTGTTTATAAACTGTCTAGGACATAACTCTGGACACAGGTCTTTGTGTCTACATTCCTGACAATGATAATGTGAAGCCTCATGTCCACATATATAAACAAATGTTGTTTATAAACTGTCTAGGACATAACTCTGGACACAGGTCTTTGTGTCCACATTCCTGACAATGATAATGTGAAGCCTCATGTCCACATATATAAACAAATGTTGTTTATAAACTGTCTCGGACGTAACTCTGGACACAGGTCTTTGTGTCTACATTCCTGACAATGATAATGTGAAGCATCATGTCCACATATATAAACAAATGTTGTTTATAAACTGTCTAGGACATAACTCTGGACACAGGTCTTTGTGTCTACATTCCTGGCAATGATAATGTGAAGCCTCATGTCCACATATATAAACAAATGTTGTTTATAAACTGTCTAGGACATAACTCTGGACACAGGTCTTTGTGTCTACATTCCTGACAATGATAATGTGAAGCCTCATGTCCACATATATAAACAAATGTTGTTTATAAACTGTCTAGGACATAACTCTGGACACAGGTCTTTGTGTCTACATTCCTGACAATGATAATGTGAAGCCTCATGTCCACATATATAAACAAATGTTGTTTATAAACTGTCACGGAGATAACTCTGGACACAGGTCTTTGTGCCTACATTCCTGGCAATGATAATGTGAAGCCTCATGTCCACATATATAAACAAATGTTGTTTATAAACTGTCTAGGACATAACTCTGGACGGAGGTCTTTGTGTCTACATTCCTGACAATGATAATGTGAAGCCTCATGTCCACATATATAAACAAATGTTGTTTATAAACTGTCTAGGACATAACTCTGGACACAGGTCTTTGTGTCTACATTCCTGGCAATGATAATGTGAAGCCTCATGTCCACATATATAAACAAATGTTGTTTATAAACTGTCTAGGACATAACTCTGGACACAGGTCTTTGTGTCTACATTCCTGACAATGATAATGTGAAGCCTCATGTCCACATATATAAACAAATGTTGTTTATAAACTGTCTAGGACTTAACTCTGGACACAGGTCTTTGTGTCTACATTCCTGGCAATGATAATGTGAAGCCTCATGTCCACATATATAAACAAATGTTGTTTATAAACTGTCTCGGACATAACTCTGGACGGAGGTCTTTGTGTCTACATTCCTGGCAATGATAATGTGAAGCCTCATGTCCACATATATAAACAAATGTTGTTTATAAACTGTCTCGGACATAACTCTGGACACAGGTCTTTGTGTCTACATTCCTGACAATGATAATGTGAAGCCTCATGTCCACATATATAAACAAATGTTGTTTATAAACTGTCTAGGACATAACTCTGGACACAGGTCTTTGTGTCTACATTCCTGGCAATGATAATGTGAAGCCTCATGTCCACATATATAAACAAATGTTGTTTATAAGCTGTCTCGGACATAACTCTGGACACAGGTCTTTGTGTCTACATTCCTGACAATGATAATGTGAAGCCTCATGTCCACATATATAAACAAATGTTGTTTATAAACTGTCTAGGACTTAACTCTGGACTCAGGTCTTTGTGTCTACATTCCTGGCAATGATAATGTGAAGCCTCATGTCCACATATATAAACAAATGTTGTTTATAAACTGTCTCGGACATAACTCTGGACGGAGGTCTTTGTGTCTACATTCCTGGCAATGATAATGTGAAGCCTCATGTCCACATATATAAACAAATGTTGTTTATAAACTGTCTAGGACATAACTCTGGACACAGGTCTTTGTGTCTACATTCCTGGCAATTATAATGTGAAGCCTCATGTCCACATATATAAACAAATGTTGTTTATAAACTGTCTAGGACATAACTCTGGACACAGGTCTTTGTGTCTACATTCCTGGCAATGATAATGTGAAGCCTCATGTCCACATATATAAACAAATGTTGTTTATAAACTGTCTAGGACATAACTCTGGACGGAGGTCTTTGTGTCTACATTCCTGACAATGATAATGTGAAGCCTCATGTCCACATATATAAACAAATGTTGTTTATAAACTGTCTAGGACATAACTCTGGACACAGGTCATTGTGTCTACATTCCTGACAATGATAATGTGAAGCCTCATGTCCACATATATAAACAAATGTTGTTTATAAACTGTCTAGGACATAACTCTGGACACAGGTCATTGTGTCTACATTCCTGACAATGATAATGTGAAGCCTCATGTCCACATATATAAACAAATGTTGTTTATAAACTGTCTAGGACATAACTCTGGATACAGGTCTTTGTGTCTACATTCCTGGCAATGATAATGTGAAGCCTCATGTCCACATATATAAACAAATGTTGTTTATAAACTGTCTAGGACATAACTCTGGACACAGGTCTTTGTGTCTACATTCCTCGCAATGATAATGTGAAGCCTCATGTCCACATATATAAACAAATGTTGTTTATAAACTGTCTAGGACATAACTCTGGACACAGGTCTTTGTGTCTACATTCCTGACAATGATAATGTGAAGCCTCATGTCCACATATATAAACAAATGTTGTTTATAAACTGTCTAGGACATAACTCTGGACACAGGTCTTTGTGTCCACATTCCTGACAATGATAATGTGAAGCCTCATGTCCACATATATAAACAAATGTTGTTTATAAACTGTCTCGGACGTAACTCTGGACACAGGTCTTTGTGTCTACATTCCTGACAATGATAATGTGAAGCCTCATGTCCACATATATAAACAAATGTTGTTTATAAACTGTCCAGGAGATATCTCTGGACACAGGTCTTTGTGCCTACATTCCTGGCAATGATAATGTGAAGCCTCATGTCCACATATATAAACAAATGTTGTTTATAAACTGTCTCGGACATAACTCTGGACACAGGTCTTTGTGTCGACATTCCTGACAATGATAATGTGAAGCCTCATGTCCACATATCTCAACAAATGTTGTTTATAAACTGTCTAGGACATAACTCTGGACACAGGTCTTTGTGTCTACATTCCTGGCAATGATAATGTGAAGCCTCATGTCCACATATATAAACAAATGTTGTTTATAAACTGTCTCGGACATAACTCTGGACACAGGTCTTTGTGTCTACATTCCTGGCAATGATAATGTGAAGCCTCATGTCCACATATATAAACAAATGTTGTTTATAAACTGTCTAGGACATAACTCTGGACACAGGTCTTTGTGTCGACATTCCTGACAATGATAATGTGAAGCCTCATGTCCACATATATAAACAAATGTTGTTTATAAACTGTCTAGGACATAACTCTGGACACAGGTCTTTGTGTCTACATTCCTGGCAATGATAATGTGAAGCCTCATGTCCACATATATAAACAAATGTTGTTTATAAACTGTCTAGGACATAACTCTGGACACAGGTCTTTGTGTCTACATTCCTGGCAATGATAATTTGAAGCCTCATGTCCACATATATAAACAAATGTTGTTTATAAACTGTCTAGGACATAACTCTGGAGACAGGTCTTTGTGTCTACATTCCTGGCAATGATAATGTGAAGCCTCATGTCCACATATATAAACAAATGTTGTTTATAAACTGTCTAGGAGATAACTCTGGACACAGGTCTTTGTGTCTACATTCCTGACAATGATAATGTGAAGCCTCATGTCCACATATATAAACAAATGTTGTTTATAAAGTGTCTCGGACATAACTCTGGACACAGGTCTTTCTGTCTACATTCCTGACAATGATAATGTGAAGCCTCATGTCCACATATATAAACAAATGTTGTTTATAAACTGTCTCGGACATAACTCTGGACACAGGTCTTTGTGTCTACATTCCTGGCAATGATAATGTGAAGACTCATGTCCACATATATAAACAAATGTTGTTTATAAACTGTCTCGGACATAACTCTGGACACAGGTCTTTGTGTCTACATTCCTGGCAATGATAATGTGAAGCCTCATGTCCACATATATAAACAAATGTTGTTTATAAACTGTCTAGGACATAACTCTGGACACAGGTCTTTGTGTCTACATTCCTGACAATGATAATGTGAAGCCTCATGTCCACATATATAAACAAATGTTGTTTATAAACTGTCTAGGACATAACTCTGGACACAGGTCTTTGTGCCTACATTCCTGACAATGATAATGTGAAGCCTCATGTCCACATATATAAACAAATGTTGTTTATAAACTGTCTCGGACATAACTCTGGACACAGGTCTTTGTGTCTACATTCCTGGCAATGATATTGTGAAGCCTCATGTCCACATATATAAACAAATGTTGTTTATAAACTGTCTCGGACATAACTCTGGAGACAGGTCTTTGTGTCTACATTCCTGGAAATGATAATGTGAAGCCTCATGTCCACATATATAAACAAATGTTGTTTATAAACTGTCTAGGACATAACTCTGGACACAGGTCTTTGTGTCTACATTCCTGACAATGATAATGTGAAGCCTCATGTCCACATATATAAACAAATGTTGTTTATAAACTGTCTCGGACATAACTCTGGACACAGGTCTTTGTGTCTACATTCCTGACAATGATAATGTGAAGCCTCATGTCCACATATATAAACAAATGTTGTTTATAACTGTCTCGGACATAACTCTGGACACAGGTCTTTGTGTCTACATTCTTGACAATGATAATGTGAAGCCTCATGTCCACATATATAAACAAATGTTGTTTATAAAATGTCTAGGACATAACTCTGGACACAGGTCTTTGTGTCTACATTCCTGGCAATGATAATGTGAAGCCTCATGTCCACATATATAAACAAATGTTGTTTATAAACTGTCTAGGTCATAACTCTGGACACAGGTCTTTGTGTCTACATTTCTGAAAATGATAATGTGAAGCCTCATGTCCACATATATAAACAAATGTTGTTTATAAACTGTCTAGGACATAACTCTGGACACAGGTCTTTGTGTCTACATTCCTGGCAATGATAATGTGAAGCCTCATGTCCACATATATAAACAAATGTTGTTTATAAACTGTCTAGGACATAACTCTGGACACAGGTCTTTGTGTCTACATTCCTGACAATGATAATGTGAAGCCTCATCTCCACATATATAAACAAATGTTGTTTATAAACTGTCATATTTTTGATTGGTTACTCTATGGTTCAAACATGAGAATTACAAGAAAGAATGAGACAGCACTCAAAGCTCAAATTAAACACCAATGACTGTACTAGATTCAGTAGGAATACTACTAGTTAACAATTATACAAAATACCCATTCACAATGTACCGGTGAACAATACACCCATTAGTCACAAACATGTTGCAAAGAGTCATGCATACATGATAACCCAGTGAGCATTTCCCTCCCTGCTAATCGTTCTGTTGCTGACCAATCTCCTCGACCTTATCACAGAATCACTATTTCCAATGATTGTGCACCTTTCATATCAAGGTGGGCTGAATGTTTCACTGACAAGATCACACTGTCCTATCAAAATCCACCGTAGGCTACAATTGTCCAATGAGATGTCTAATTCTTTGTTCAGACGATGATATGAGAGACTGCCTTGCTGGTGAGCATGTGTTTACATTTCCTTCAGTAATTTCATCACCCCTTGTGGATGTTACAGATGCATCAGGATTGTTAACAGAACAAAAAATAGCAGATTTCATTCCTGGTCGCAGACACATTTTGAACCACAGGACAATTAAACAATGCAAATCCATTACATTCCTGACGTCTTACAAACTGCTACTTCGACAATTTCTAGTTTATTTGCATTTCAAAACAAGACATTGTAAAGGAATTCATAGAGTCAAGGCATCTGGAATCTAGAGGCCCCTCCCCACCCCCACACCCCACTGAACGACAATGACAATGACTTAAACCAGGCTCAAAGTACCATCATGGAAGGGTAGTTAGTTAATGACTGACCAATCAAATGAACAGAAATGGCCTTTTACCTAATATGGAACAGAACCAAGCTGGGAAATGTGTCTAAATTAAGAGCTTGTAAGACCCCAAAAGCGCACATCATCATCAAGAAGAAGACAGAAGATAGACTCCAATGAAGAGACAAGGTTCCACAGTTAACCGGAGGTTGCGCACCGGGTGTTCCATTGTGAACACAACTGCTGACCACTTCCCTTTGCTCAGTATCACCATGTTCTGCTTATTGTGCAGAACTTCATTCAGTCTGTGAAGCTTGTGAAAACAGCCTTGTATCCATGTAGTTTGATAACTAGTCTGAGCTGCAAGTCCCTTTTAGATCTGATCTCCCAACATAGACTGTCATTGTACTTGACCTAAGTCTGACAATTACATTAAATCAAACCCCAGATCTTACAAGTGGAGCTGAAACCCGGGACTTTGACTACAATGCAAACCGAGGCTGTTGTAGCAAAGTTTTGCAAACATAGGAATATTCGTTTGACCAGTGAAAATTCTTGCAGGGATAAACTCTTTCGAGGGGCAGACGATTATACTGACCCAGTGATGTCTCTTTAAATACACAGTATGTCACAAAAAGACAATGGGAAGAAGGGTCTCTGGGAAACATATGAGGAAGAGTTAAGCACTAAGTGCAATATGGACAGTATCCAGTCCCTGTTAGGAGACTGTCTATGGAAGCATGAACACGTTCCTTTTAAAATATAGTGAAGTTTTTCCAGGCACACGTCTTGGCTAAACATCAGAAGGGTGAAAAGGCTTTAAATCTGACTCCATATCCAGCATCACACAGTGCACAGTGCGATGAGGAAGTGATAGAGTCACAGGTGAGAGAAATGGTAGCTCAAAGTGAACAGACTCAGCAGCAACAGCAGACACAGCTACATGAGTTACACAATAAGCTAGTGTACTTTACTGTCACTATACAACAACAGACACTTAATGCAGGACAAGCTTGTGCAGTTCAGCAGCAGTTAGAGATTGCAGAGAAACATACTGTCACTGTCACACAGGATAATGTCCAGTTGACCCAGCAGTTAGAGGATTCTAGAGGTGTCCTTAGGGAGTTACAGGAGTGACCCCACCGGAAGACAGAGCATGCACAGTGCATGTCCAACTTTCAGTGATTGCAAACCCAGAGGGAAAGCAGCTCCCAGGCGGGTGTAGCAGCCGTCACAAAAAGCAGAGTATCACACAGGTGGCACTAAAACGGAGCAGGAGGCCTCGGAGGGGGACAATGTTGGAGCGGGAGAACGTTTACCAATCTGTCCCGTTAAGGTAACCTCCTTGACAGGCTGTCCCGTTAATGTGGTGACAACACCGAATGGAACAGTCTGTTACTCTCAATCCCACCAAGACAGCTGTGAGGTTGAGATATAAAAGGAAAGGAAATCTTTCGGAGCAACAGTAAGGTTGAAACAATGTCTGAAGAGAACAGGAGGAAAAGCTTGTGTTTGAGTAAGTGGGTCTGTTTTTGTATTTGAAGTTTCCTGTTTGATTTCTTTGTCTGTCTCAGCCAGTGTCTATTACGGTCAGTTACGTCTGGTCCTGCATGCTGTCTGAAAGTAGTTGGTTGTTTAACATGTGTGTATCGTTATATTTTAAACTGGTGTGAGTGGGGAGGACACAAGGTTTGATAACATGGATGTTGGAGTGTTAAATAGCAATTGCTTACAGCTGGGAAGGAGACAGAGAGAAAGGGAGACAGAGAGAGACAGAGAGAGAGAGAGAGAGTGAGAGAGGGAGTGAGTGAGTGTGTGAGAGAGAGAGAGAGAGAGGTGTTCCTCCAGGGGGCATAATGAGTAATGACACTCAGGGACAGAGGAAATGTGAGCTCTGGCACTTTGATTGTTCCTGTAGGTAAAAACCTTGAAAACCCTCTTTCCACGTCCTGCCGCTATGGGTGTGGATGACACGGACTGAAGTTCCTGTGTTTAACCGGGATCTATTCAGAATCTGACACACTTGAGGCCTTCCACCATCGGTGGATACCGCAGGGGCTGGGATACAAAGAAAAAAGATGCATCAGTAATGCCGAGAATGGCATTTTAATTTGAGCATTTGGTTTATTTATCTATTTTAATAAAATTATTTTAAAATTTATATAAAGGGGACCTGGGGAATAAAGTCCCCATCGACAAAAATACAAAAGGGGCCTGAGGTATAAAGGCCAGCTTTAAAACAAACGGGGTTAGATCCAGAGTAAATCTCCCTCTACACAGTGGAGGGTTTGGAGGTAGAAACAGAGATGTCTAATGAGACCGAGGTCTCTGAACCTCCTCACCTCTCCATGAATAAGAGAAGGAGGCGTCCCTTCACTGCAGATTGCCGAGAGGAACAGGGTCTGTCTCCTGGTTGGTCCTCGGACTCCCCGCGCTACCAGTACCATTGGAGCTCGAGGCCTAAGTTACAGCTTTTTATCCCACAAAATGGAGTGGGTACAGAAGCCTCTGTACCTTTCACAACACGCGAGGTTGGGGGGGCGGGGAGTGGTGAAGCTCCCCTCCCCTGATGGGGGAGACTGTGGATCCACCAGGAGAAAACATTCCATCTCCCACTGGGTCCGGTGTCCTGGGTGGGGCTGAGACCTGTGAGGGTCAACGCTCTCGGCCACCTGTTCCTGCCATCCAGGATGGATCCGCCCTGGAGGTTGATTTGAATAATGTTAACAGTGCTCTGTCTGCTGGTATTGTGGCGCTGGCAGGGTGGGAGATGGCCTCCTCTCTCTACCTCGGGTCCCGCTCCGGCTGGATTTCCAGTGTCAAGACACAACTGCCTCCCCCTAGGCTGATCACAAGCCCGGGGACGGAGGGGGAGAGGGTGTCCTGAACCACAGGCACTCATATTCCTAGTTTCCCCAGAGGAATCTCGGAATGACTCCTCCACCATCGATCCTGCGGGTTCGATCATGAGGGAGGTGAGACTAGCTGTCGTGGCCTGGATTTCCACTCCACAGAGTGTGGTGGATGTGTAGGCCACGGGCGGTGACGGCACGGAGGAGGATGGGGACTCGGTGTGGGGCACGGAGGACGACCTTGAATCCATTGCCATTGAGGCGGTGGACTCCCTCATGCCTCCTACCGAGTCTCCTCTCATGCCCATTGCAGAACTCCGGAACTTCATTGCTGCTTGCAGGGATTGTCACAATAAAGTTCAGCTGGCCCTTGACCAGTGTGTGGAGCTGGCGCTGATCATCAGGTCTGTCCGTCTTGCCCTCAAGGTGGGTGGTAAATGTGAAAAAGATCGTGCGATGTCTGTTCAGTGTGTCCTCTCTGGATTGCTGGGGGAGTGGAAGGCGATGAGCAGTTCCACTCTCTCCTCACAGTAAGGTATTGGTGACAGGATGGTGGTATTGTTGACATGAAGATATCCATAGCCGGACTCAACATCAACAGGAGCAGGGCGTCTCTCAGCCGTTTTCACAATCTCACAGTCCTCAGGGAAGGGAGATATGCGATGAGCTTTCTGCAGGAAACCCACATTGGGAGACGATGCTACCTGGCTCCTGGAGTGGCAGGGTGACTTGATGGATCAACTCCCTCGACTTGGTGGTCGCCTGGTGGAATCTCCATCCCAACTCCAGTGCCCTCATCAGGAGGCCTCAGGAGGAGAGTTCCAAATTGACCGACTCTACATTTCACAGACATACGCCTCCTGCATCTTGGTGGCCTTCATGTGGCTGGTGCCGTGCTCAGACTACCACCTGGTGTGGGCGGAGTTAACTCCACTCTGCACACGGGAGGGTACCGTGTACTGGCACTTTTTACAACTGGCTGCTGGAGGACGAGCGATTCCATGACTCATTCCGTCGATCTGGGCCGGCTGGAGAAGGAAGCAGGGGGGCGTCCTCTCCCTGAGTCTATGGCGGGATGTGGCAAGCCTCACATCCATGTCTTCTGTCAGAAGTAAGCAAAGGGGTCGACCAAGAGGCGGGAAATCGAGAATGGCGCCTAGAGAGGGAGGTGCTCGACTTGGAGTCCCATCTCAATCAGGCCATCACAGACCCCACGCTGTGACAGGTGTGCAAAGAGAAGAAGGGCGCGCTGAGGGACCTGCAATTCATATCGTCCCGAGGCGCATATTTAAGGTCGCAGATCCAGATCCTGGAAGATTTAGACTGGAAGATTTCCTGTTTCTTCTACTCACTGGAAAAATGGCCGGGGGTCCATAAGCAGCTCGTTGAGCTGCTGGCAGATGGCGGATCCTCCATCACAGATCCGGAGGGAATGGGCTTCCTGGACCGTACCTATTACAGTGTGTTGTTTTCTCTGAACCCCTCCAGCGAGGACACCTGCAGAGTTTTATAGGAGGACCTGCCGAAGGTCAGCCCGGAGGCTGCCAAAGGATTGGAGTCTCCGCTCACATTGGCGGAGCTGTACGGTGCCCTCCACCAGTTCTCAAGGAGCAAATCGCTGTGGCAGGATGAGCTGACCGTGGAGTTTGGCAGCGTGTTCCTGGACGTCATGGGGGACAAATACATGCGGGTCCTGGGGGAAAGCCTGGCGACCCGTGAGGTGCCCCTCTCGTGGCACAGGGCGGTTGTCATCCTGTTGCTGAAGAGGGGTGATCTCTGCTTGCTTACGAACTGGCGTCTGGTCTCCCTCCTTAGCACGGATTATAAGATCTACCCCGTCCAGGAATTCCCAACACAAAGAGAGAAGCATCTCGAGAGACACTGTAACTACAGTCCCCAAACCTCGTCCAGAGTTGGGTCACCAAATCCTCTGTCCTCCCTGACTGTTTGCAGCAGCTCACAACACAGCCTCCAGAAAACCATCCACAGCACCTCCACCAACTTTATAACAGCAGAAGTATGTCAAAAGCCCCTCACCTTTAAGCTGGATGCCTGGTCATTTTAAATAGCACTAGAGGGGGTTCCTTGTGCTGCTGAATGTATGTTCAGCTGAGAGGGACTGACACAGGCAGTCAGTGGATAAGCACAGACCAAGTTTGAAAGACGTATATCAAAGCTGCCGGAATGGCTGATTGACACCATATTCAGACCCCTCCTCATGCTACAGACACACACACACGTTACACCCACGCTAGCACCCCGGCCAGCCTGGGTGTCCTGCACAATGTACTGGATGTGACCGGCAGTGCAGCTCACACCATTTTATGGATCCAAACTTCCACAGCACCAGTGGAGCTGGAGAGATGAAATGTGTGGTCAGTTTCAGGAATATTGGAAATGGACAGGGGATTGGGATAATCAGAGGGGTGAGGCCATGGAGGGATTTGATCATACGAGTGGGAATATTAAAATTGAGGTGTTACTGGACTAAGAGACAATGTAGGCCAGTGAGCACAGTGATGTTGGGTGAACAGAATTTGGTGTAAATTAGAAGAATGCAGCAGAGTTTTGGATGACCACAAGGTTACAGAGAGTAGAATGTGGGAGAGCAGCCAGGAGTGTGTTAGAATAGTCAAGTCTCGAGGTAACAAAGGCATGGATGAGGGTTTCAGCAAAAGCTGAGACCATCCAGTGTCTACACCTGTCCACCTCAAAGACTGCCCTGTGTCCTATCCTCAGGCTGGTGGGGTATCAGCGGACCCTCATCCAGTGTCTACCCCTGTCCATCTCAAAGACTGCCCTGTGTCCTAACCTCAGACTGGTGGGGTATCAATGGACCCTCATCCAGTGTCTACCCCTGTCCATCTCAAAGACTGCCCTGTGTCCTAACCTCAGACTGGTGGGGTATCAGCGGACCCTCATCCAGTGTCTACCCCTGTCCATCTCAAAGACTGCCCTGTGTCCTAACCTCAGACTGGTGGGGTATCAATGGACCCTCATCCAGTGTCTACCCCTGTCCATCTCAAAGACTGCCCTGTGTCCTATCCTCAGGCTGATAGGGTATCAGTGGACCCTCATCCCTCGATTTGCAGAGACTGTGCCTCCTCTTTATGAACTACCTAATGATGGTGATGACCAGATTTAACCCGGTTGGACTGAAGAGATCACGGAAGCAGTAATACAATTGAAGAAATCTGTAGCACAACGTGTCTTATCTCACCTAACCCTGACAATACTTTCCACATGGAGTTGGGGGACACTGTGAAAAGCCTGACTGCTGACCTATGTAGAGAAAACCAGGAGAAACTACTCCCTATTGTGAATGATCCAGAATTGTGAGTGGGTCTGAACTGATTTACTCTGTTTGTGAAGGACATTTATTAACCACGTTCTGGGGCATCAAACATTTCACTTACATCACGGGGTTCAACAGGGTGATACTGCCCAGTCCATTATAAACTTTCCCATTACAAGAAAGCAGTAATAATAGTATTCCGCTGTCAGAGAGTCGTGGTCATTTCAGCAGGGAATGAGGCCATTCGGCCCATCGAGTCCATGCCAGCTCTTTGTAGATAAATCCAGTCAGTCTCATTCCCCAGCTCTGACTCCATGTTCCTGCAAGTTTATTTCCCTCAATTGTTCACCCAATATCCTTCTGAAATCATTCACCATCTCTGTTTCCACCACCCTCGTAGGCAGTGATTTCCAGGCCTTTCCCACTCGCTGTGTAAAAAAGTTGTTCCTCACATCCTCCGTATCACTTGTCCACAACCTGAACTCTAGTCCTTGCACCATTAACTAATGGGAACATATTTTCCTGTCTACACTTTCCAAACATGTTACCATCTTATATACCTCTATCAAATCTCCCCTCAATCTCCTTTACTCCATGGAAAACAATCCGAGCTTTTCCAAACTAACCTTGTAGCTAAAATCCTCCATCCCTGGAACCATTCTGGAAAATCTCCTCTACACCCTGTCAAGGACCCTCAGATCCTTCCTAAAGTGTGGTGAACAGAACTGGATGCAGTACTCCAGTTGGGGCATAATGAGAGCTTTATAAATTGTCAGCATAACTTTACTTCTTCTGTACTCACTACCTCTATTTACGAATCCAAAGATCTCATGTGCTTTACGAACGACTCTCTCAATATGTCCTGCCACCTTTAAGTATCTATGTACATGAAACCTATGTCCTTCTGTCTCTGCACACTCTTGAGAACTGTACCACACTCTTGAGAACTGTGCCATTAAGTGTATACTGCCTCAACCTGTTACTTCTGATAAAATGTATCACCTCACACTTGTCTATATTAAATTCCATCTGCCGCTTGGCTGCTCGTTCTGCTAGTTTATCTATGTCCTGTTACATTGATCGGTATCAACCTCACTGTCTGCTGCGCCTCCAAGTTTGTCATTATCAGCAAATTTTGAAATATTGCTCTGTGCCAATCTCCAAATTATTTATACATATCATAAAAAAGCAGTGGTCCTAGCACTGACCCTTGGGGAACACCACTGTCTACCTTCCTCCAGTCTGAAAAACAACTATTTAGCACAACTCACTGTTATCTTTCATTAAGCCAGTTTCTGTATTATCCAAGCTGTCCTACCCTCCTATTCCATGATCATCAATTAACTGTCCAGCTGTCACTAACAGACAGTGAAAGAAACTACAAGTGCAGATTAAAATTAAGTGAAATGCTAAATATAAAAAATAACTAAATTTTGGAAAGAGATCAACACAAAATTCAGACACTCATTAACTTTACTGCATCTAGCACTCTGTACAAGCCGTACTCCCTAAATCTGGACTCTGTGCAACTTACTGCATTTAGAGTTTAGGGAGAGAATTCCAGGGCTTAGGGATGAGAACAGAAAGTGCCAGAAATACTCAGCAAGTCTGGCAGCATATGTGTAGAGAGAAATAGAGTTAATGTTTCAGATCTGTGACCATTCATCAGAACTGGTAAACGTTAGAAATGTAACAGTCTTTGAGCAAGTGAAAGAGGAGAAGGGGAAGAAGGCGAAGAAGGAAGGACAGTCATGGGACGGAGAGGGGAGAGATTAAATGACAGACTGTCACATTTGTAACGTTTACCAGTTCCGATGAAGGGTCATAGATCTGAAACATTAACTCTGTTTCTCTCTACACAGTTGCTTCCAGACTTGCTAAGTATTTCCAACACTTTGTGTTCCCATTTCAGAGTTCCAGCATCGGCAGTATTTTGTTTTTATTTTAGTGTTTAATTCACTGCCACTTCTCCTCCAGGAATGCCTACCTTGAAGAAGTTCTGCTCTTCGCTTCCAGAGCTTAGGGCCTCGGCAGTTAAAGGCACGGCTACCAATGGTAGAGTAATTAAAATGGGGGATGCTCAAGAGGCCAGAATTAGATGTGTGCTGATATAGGGAGCTGTGAGGCAATGAGGGATTAGAAAAGAAGGCTAAGAGTTTTAAAATTGAGGTGTTACTGACCAGGATCCAATGTAGGTCAGTGAGTACAGGGTGTGATGGGTAAACAGGACTTGGTGTGAGTTAGGACATGGACAGCACTGTTTTGGATCACCTCAAGTTTATAGAGGGTAGAATGTGGGAGACCAGCCAGGAGTGTGCTGGAATAGTCAAGTCTACAGGTAACACAGGCAAGGGGAAGTGTTTCATCAGCAGAACAGCTGAGAGAGGGGCAACGTTGTGTGATGATACGGAGGTGGAAATAGTCAATTTTAGTGACAGCGTGAATATTTGACAGGAATATCATCGCAGGGTCAACAATGACAGCAGTTTGTGAACAGTTTGGTTTAGTCTCAAACAGTTGTCAAGGAGATGGATGGAGTATGTAGCTAGGGAACGTTTGATGTGGGGTTTGAAAACATTGGCTTCAGTCATCCTAATATTTAATTGACATGGCAGATGTGTGAGGTGGTACGTTGTGGGAATATTTTACTATATTATTTGATCATGGGATGTGGGCGTCGCTGACTAGACCAGCATTTATTGTCCATCCATAATTGCCCTTGCGAAGGTGATGGTGAGCTGCATGCGGATGCATGAGGAGAGATAATATAAGCTAAATGGTTCCACTTTACAAGTGGTGAGAATAAAAGAGAGACCTGGGGTGTTTGTGTGCAATCTTTGAAGTTAGCTGAACAGGTTAACAAACAGTTAACAAAGCAAATAGATACTTAGGCTTTATTAATAGAGACACAGAGTAGAATAGGATGTTATATTAAACCTATAGAAAAGACTAGTTCATCTCCACCTGGAATATTGTGTCCAATACTGGGAAACCCACTTTAGGTAGCACATGAAACCTTTGGAGAGGGGATAAAAAAGTTTTACTGGAACTGTTCCAGGGATGAGGGATTACAGTTATGTCGCTGGGATGGTTCACCTTAGAGTAGGGAAATTTAAAAGGAGATCTGATCGAAATGTTTAAGATTATGTGGAGTTTAGATAAATTAAATAAAATGAAATTGTTTCCAATGTGCGAGGGGCCATTAACCAGAGGACACAGATTTACGGTGATTGGAAACAAGAAGCAAAGGTGACACAGGGATTTTTTTATGCAATGGGTGTTTAGGATTTGCAATGTATTGCCTGATAGGCTGAAGGATACTGATTCAATAGTAGATTCCAAACGGCAATTGGATAGATATCTTAAGGCGAAAAAAATGGAAGAATCTGGGAAAGAGCCCGGGTGTGGGACTAACTGGAAGCTCTGCAAAGGTGACAGCACAGACTTGATGGACCAAATGGCCTCCTTCAGTGCAATGCTATTCTATAATTCTATGATTGTTCCTGCCTGTACTTTCCCAATACTCCTATCCTTTCACCAGGTGTTTGATAATGTACCACATAACAGCTGTGTTACCAAATTAGAAACATATGGGATTAAAGGACCAATGCCAGCCGTGGCTCAGTTTGCAGCTCTCTCCCCTTTCAGTCACAAGCTTCCAGGATCAAGTGTCACTGCAGGACTTGATCACAAGAATCAAGGCTGACACTGCAGTGCAGTACCGAGTGAGTATTGCACTGCCAGATGCACCATCTTTTGAATGAAACGTTAAACCAAGGCCCCGTCTCTCCTCTCAGGTGGATGTTAAATATCCCATCGTACTATTTAGAAGCAGAGTAAGGGAATTATTCCCTGTGTCCTGGTCAATATTTATCATTCAATCAACATCACAAAAACAGGACTGATTATTATCACATTGCTGCTTGTGGGAGCTTGCTCTCCTTCATTGATTACAAGAGTGACCACACTTTAAAAAGTACCAGTTGGGAGTAAGATGCTTTGTGACGTCCAGTGGTCATGAAAGGCGCTATAGAAATGCAGCTCTTTTTTATATTCAATGCCAGCATGCAGGAAATTAGCTAAGTGACAGAAAGCAGAGAGTAGTGGAGAATGGTTGTTGTTCAGTCTGGAGGGAAGTACACAGTGGGATTCCCCAGGGTCACTGTTGGGATCACAGTTGCTGTAAGTTAATACAATGGGCTTGTGTACAGAGGGGATAATGTCAAACCTTTCAGATGGACGGAAGCTCAGAAATGTTAATAAACAGTGAAAAGGATAGGAACAGACTTCAGGAGGACAGAGACAGACTGGTAAAATGGGCAGGAACATGGCAGATGTAATTTAACACAGTGAAGTGTGAAGTGAGACATTTGGGTAGGCAATATGAGGAGAAACAATATAAACTAAATGGTACCATTATAAAGTGGGTGAAGGATTAGAGAGACCTGCGCTGCACACACACAGATCATTGAAGGTAACATGTAGTGTCCTTGGTGTTCGAGAGAGGCACAGAGTAATAAAACTCAGGAGGAAATGCTGATTTTTACACATCATTGGTTTGGTCCCAGCTGGAGAATTGTGTCCAATTCTGATATGATTTTCAAGAATATGGGATATGGACAGGGGAATGGGACTAATTGGAGGGGTGAGGCCATGGAGGGATTCAAACGCAAGAATGAGAATATTTAAATTAAGGTGCTGCCAGACTGGGAGCCAATGTAGGTCAGTGAGCACAGGGGTGATGGGTGATCAGGATTTGATGTGAGTTAGGATACAGACAGCTGAGTTCCGGATGGGCTGTGGTTTATGGAGGATTATAACTGGAAGGGTGACCAGGAGAGAATTGGAATAGTCTAGTGTGGATTTAACAAAGGCACGGATGAGGGTTTATGCAGGAGATGTTTTGAGACAGAGGTGGACATGGGTGATATTACAGAAGTGGCAGTAGGCAGGTTAAGTGATGGAGAAAACATGGCGATGAACTCTGCTCAGGTATAAATAGCACATAGAGGTAGTAAACTGTCTTGTTCAGCCTCAGACATTGGCTAATGAGGTGGATACAGACAGTGGATCGGGAACAGATTTTGTGAGAGAGACTGAAGACAGAGGCTTCAGTATTCCCAAGATTTACATGGCAAGAACACAAATCAGTGACATATGGTTGATAGATATAATAGTTGGATACAGAGACTTACCAGGGACACCAATAATAGCGAGGATGGGATAGTAAATCGTTTCAATCATCTTTAGTGCATAATAGATGCGCATTTCTAATGTTCTCCAATAATAATCTGCTGTAACTTCGCCAAACCAATAGGAAAAACTCTTGCTGCACATTTTTGTAACATTCCAATCTATTATTCTCAGATTATGATCCATTGTTGTAAAACCCCAATCTATTGTTCTCAGATTCTGATCAATCCTTTTCCGCTCTCTTTAGCTGCTGTTAGTGTGGGGGTGACGCTCCCGGCTTGGAACAACACATTGGAGGAACTCCCTTATTAATAGAAGTGGAAAACTCTCCAATGACACAATTAGGGTCCATGGAGACTGACATTAATTACGCACACTGAACAAACAGATACAGTTAACCCCTGTCAAACCAGCATTTAGTGTTCCAAAATAAAGTATAACAGTGACCCAGACTGGATGGGATGTATGAGGTTTGTTGAGGGAAGGAGTAGAAGAGGCACTGGCCAGAAGCTTTCACTCCTCCTTGGCTATGGGAGTAGTGACAGGGGAGTGGAGGACTGTAAATTATGCACCCTGTTTAAAAAAAGAGATGGGATAAACCCTGTAACTTCTGACCAAACAGTCTTATGTCGGCGATTGGAAATTTCTGGAGGCCATAACCCAGCTCAAAAATATATCTTTCTTGGAAAAACATCTGATAATAAATGACAAACAGGATGGATTTCTTGATAACCAATCATGTCTGATAATCTTGATCAAGTTAGTTGATGACATAACTGTGAGTGTTGATGAGGGCAGCTTGTTTCGTGTTATGTATATGAACTTTCAAAAGGCCTGTGATCAAATGACATTTCATAGACTTGTTATGAAAAATGGAAGACATGGATTAATGTGACAGTGATGGTGTGGATATGACATTGACTCAGGGACAGAAAGCAGAGAGAAGTTGTGAACAGACATTGTTTATTCTGGGGGAGGGGGAGTGTACAGTGCTATTTCTCAGGGGTCCGTGTTAGAACCAGTGCTGTTCCTGACATATAGATAGTTACATGATATAGAATTAAATGTAAAAATAAACAATTTCAACTCCTGCAGATGACATGAAACTCATATGCAAGAGTGGCAAAGGCGCAGACCACAGAATTATCCAACCTCACAGACTGTGTATTTTTTTATATTTATCATGGACTCTCATCCAACACCAGTGTATTTCTCACTCTAATTTATTTGTGTATGATTCTCGTGTCTGCGTGAATGTGTAGCGTACATGTTTATTATTTTATTTAGATCCAGTTTAGTTTGTTAAGTATAATAAACTCACCTCTTGTTTAATCTCAGGAAAACCTGTCTGATTGGCTCTTTCACGAGCACAATAAAAGTATAAGGTAAAATACTCACTGAGGTGGTCAGCACGTCCACTGCTATAAAGGAATAAAGCCTATTGTGGTCAAATATGAGATAGGACAAGAGGGGACCTGGGACCACTCCTCACATGGCTGTAACAGAAATTGATTGTAACCCAATGACAAACGAGAAATTAGAAGTAGGAAAAACAATTGATTCCCAGAAAAAAATGAAGATTTCAATGTAGATTTTATTGTGGCTTTCGCTGCTACAGCACTAAAAAGTTCACATTCGGAGACAGTACCATCCTAAGCCACAGCTTATGAAAATATGAACAGATGAATTAGGAGCAGGAGTAGGGCACTCGGCCCCTCAGGCCTGCTCTGCCATTCAATAAGATCATGACTAATCTGATTGTAAACTCCACTTCACATTTCCACCAGCCCCCGATAACCTTTCACCCCCTTGCTTATCAATAATCTATCTACCTCTGCCTTACAAATATTCAAAGACTCTGCTTCCAGCGCCTTTTGAGGAAGAGATTTCCAAAAACACACGACCCTCACAGGAAAAAAATCTCCTCATCTGTGTGTTAAATGGGTGACCCCCACCCCTTATTTTTAAATAGTGACCCCTAATTCTAGATTCTCCCACAATGGGAAACATCCTTTCCACATCCACCCCGTCAAGACCCCTCGGAGTCCTATATGTTTCAATCAAGCCGCCTCTTACCCTTCTAAACTGCAGCGGATACAAGCCTAACCTGTCCAATATTCCCTCATAAGACGGCCCGCCGATTCCAGGTATCAGTCTAATAAGCCTTCTCTTTACTGCCCCCAATACATTTACATTCTTCTATTAACAAGGAGACCAAAACTGTACACAGTACTCCAGATGTGGTCTCACCAATGCCCTGTAAAACTGAAGCATGACCTCCATACTTTGCTATTCAATTTCTCTTGCAGTAAACAATAACATTCTATTAGTTTTCCAATTACGTGCTGTACCTGCTTACTAGCCTTTTGTGATTCATGCACTTGGACACCCAGATCCCTCTGCATCTCAGAGCACTGCTATCTCTCACCATTTAGATAACAGGCTTCCTTTTTATTGTTCCTGCCAAAATCGGCAATTTCACACTTTCCTGCAGTATACTCCATTTTCCAGGTCTTTTCCCACTCACCTAACCTATCTATATTCCTTTGCAGTCCCCTATGTCCTGTTCACAACTTAGTTTCCTATATATCTTTGTGTCATGGGAAAATATAGCAATTCGGTCCCTTCATCCAATTCATTTATATAAATTGTAAAAAGGTGAAGCCCCAGCACTGATCCCCATCGCACACCACTTGTTTAATCTTGCCAACCAGAAAATGACCCATTTATGCCGACACTCGGTTTCCTGTTCGCTACTCAATCTTCTATCCATACCAATAAGTTACTCCCTTCATCATGAGCTTTTATTTTATGCGATAAACTTTGATGTGGCATCTTATCAAATGCCTTTTAGAAATCTCAGTACAGTACATCCACCGGTTCCCCTTGATCCACAGCACATGTAACTCCATCAAGGAACTCCAACAAACTGATTAAACATGATTTAACTTTCATAAAGCCATGTTGATTCTGCCTGTTTACCTCGATTTGGTCTAAGTGCCGATTATACCACCTCTAATAATAGTTTCCAACTTTTTCCCCAAGACAAATGTGAAGCTAACTGGCCTGTAGTTTCCTGCTTTCTGTCTGCCTCCCTTTTTGAATAAAGGAGTTACATACAGAGTGAAGTAACTCGGTACAGGTTAAAACCCTGTCTGCTGGAAAGTTGAGTAATGTAGCTGGAAGGTTAGGGATTACACTCCGTCCAAAAGCTAGGAAACCCGAAATAGTAAGACTGTGACCAACCATATTTCACTTGAAGCTGAAGGCTCAAACAGGGTTAGAATCACTAACAGATAGAGTAATGTTATCTAAGGTAAAACTAGAACAGAAGAGACTTGAATTAGAATTCCAGAGAGAGCGAGAAAGAGCAGAATGAGAGTCAAGAAAGGGAAAATATAAGAGTGTTCCAGAAGGAGAAGGAGGAAAGGGAGTTAAGACAGCTCAAACAACTAGAGGAATTCCCAGTACACCCAGTGAAGGCACAGCTGCTGACGGAGCTATCCCGAGCTCAGGACCATGTGCTGAGCTCTGAAAGTTCTCCCAGTTCATTCTAAAGTTCAATGAGGAGGATATGGCAGCACTTTTCATTACTTTTAAAAAATTTTCAAAGCAACTGCAATGACCGTCAGAGAACTGGATGCTGTTTTTGCAAAATAAAATGACAGGAAAGATGAAAGTTCATCAGATTATGAGCGGACTGAAAATGCTATCCTGGCCCATATGAGATAGTACTGGAGCTGGACCAGCAGAAATTCAGAATCTTTGGAAAGCAGCTTGACCAAACCTACCTGGCGTTTGAAAGAGTTAAGCAATTTCGGAACATTGGAACATAGGAGCAGCAGTAGGACATCGAGCCTGTTCCACCATTCAATATGATAATAGCTGATCATCCACTTCAATGCCTTTTTCCGACACAATCCCCATTTCCCTTTATGTCACTGGTATTTAGGCCGAGGCATTGAGGACCAGAGTCGGGACGTCATGTTACATTTGTACGTAACATTGGTTAGGCCGCATTTGGAGTATTGTGGGCAGTTCTGGTCGTCGCACTACACAAAAGATGTGATTAAGCTAGAGAGGGTGCAGAAAAGATTCACAAGGATGTTGCCTGGTTTGAAGAGATTGAGTTATAAAGAGAGACTGGATAGGCTGGGTCTGATTTCCCTGGAACGAAGGAGGCTGAGAGGAGACATGATAGAGGTATATAAAATTATGAGAGGCATAGATAGGGGAGACAGTCATAGTCTGTTTCCCATGGTAGGGGTGACTAAAACTAGAGGGCATAGATTTAAGGTGAGAGGGAGGAGGTTTAAAGGGATCAAAGGGGTAAATGTTTCACACCAAGAATAGTGGGTATCTGGAATGAACTGCCTGAGGAGGTGGTGGAGGCAGGAACAGTAACGACATTTAAGAGGCATCTGGACAGGTACTTGAATGAGCAAGGCATAGAGGGATATGGAATTAATGCAAGCAGTTGGGATTAGTATAGATCGGCATTATAGTCAGCCCAGACGCGGACGGCCAAATGGCCTGTTTCTATGCTGTACTACTCTATGACTCCATTTATAAATCTGTTAATATCTGCTTTAAACATACTCAATGACTGAGCTTCCACAGCCCTCTGGGGTAGAGAATTCCAAAGATTCACAACCCTCTGAGAAAAGGCATGTCTCCTCATCTCTGTCCTAAGTGGATTTCCACTTATTTTGAAATTGTTTCCCCTGGTTCTAGATTCCCCAACCAGGGGAAACATGTTAGCTGCATCTACCCTGTCTATCACTTTCAGTATTTTGTAGGTTTCAATGAGATCACCTCTCATTCTTCGAAACTCTAGAGAATACAGGCCCAGTTTCCCCAATCTCTCTTCATGGGACGGTCCCACCATCTCGGGAACAAGTCTGATGAACCGTCATTGCACTCCCTCTATGACCATAACATCCTTTCTAAGGTAAGGGAACCAAAACTGCACACATTACTCCAGGGGCAGTCTAACCAAGTTTCCATACAATTGCAGCAAAACGTCATTACTACTGCACTCAAATCCACTTCAATAAAGGCTAACATACCATTAGTCTTCCTAACTGCTTTCTGCACCTGCATGTTTGTTTTCAGTGACTTATTGATGAGGACATCCAGGTCCCTTTGGACAACTACACTTTCTACCCTCTTACCGTTTAAGAAATACTCTGCACATCTGTTCCTGCTACCGAAGTGGATAACCTCACATCTTTCCACATTATATTGCAACTGCCATGTTCTTGCCCACTCACTACGGCTGTCCAAATCCCCTTGAAGCCGCTTTGCATCTTCCTCGCAACACTCATTCCCATCTAGTTTACTGGCATCGAAAACCTGGAAATATTACACTGGTCCCCACATCCAAGTCATTGATACATATTGTGAAGAGCCGGGGCCCAAGCACTGATCCCTGTCGTACCCCGCTAGTCACAGCCTTCCAAGGCAAGAATTGCCCATTTATTCCTACTCTCTGCTTTCTGCCTGTTACCTAATCCTTAATCCATGCCAGTACATTATCTCCTATCCCATGTGCTTCAATTTTACTAACCAACCTCCTGTCGGGGACTTTATCAAAAGCTTTCTGAAAATCCAAGTATACCACGTCCACCGAATTCCCTTTATCAATTCTGTGAGAAACATCCTCAAAAAACTCCAACAGGTTCGTCAAACATTGTTCCCCATTTATATATCCATTTTGACTCTACCTAATCAGATCCATTTATCACATTCTTTAGAATAGAGTATAGCTTGTTCCCAGCGACTGATGTAAGGCTAACATGTCTGTAGTGCCCTGATTTCTCTCTCCATCCATTCTTAAATACTGGGGAGACATTTTCTGTCTTCTAATCTACAGGAACAGTTCCAGAATCTACAGAATATTGAAAGCTATTCACCAATGTATCCACTATTTCCAAAGCTACCTCTTTCAACACTCTGGGATGTAGAATATCAGGTCCTGGGGACTTGTCAACCTTCAGCTCCATTAATTCCTCCAAGACAACCTTCTTACTAATACTAATTTCATCCATTTCCTCATTCACCCGAATCCCTTGGCTCTCTAATTCTGGGAGATTTCTTGTATCTTCCTCAGTGAAGACAGACACAAAGTAATCATTTAACTTCTCTGCCATTTCTCAATTCCCCATTATAAATTCTCCTGACACTGCCTGTAATGGACCCACATTTGTCTTAGCTAAACGTTTCCTTTTCACGTATCTATAGAAGATTTTACAGTCCATTTTTGTGTTTGTTTTTGGCCAGTGATATGAGCGCTCAAGATAGAGCCCACATATGAAACCCTCAGAGCGGTGATCCCTCTCGAGAAGTTCACAAACTCGCCCCCTCCCAGTAAAACACACATAGAGGGACAGAAGGTTCAAAGGTATTCTGGCTGATGAATTTTCCCATGTACACAAAGCCTTAACCCCAGAGGAAAACCCTTTCCTCGTCGCCCCAAAGATCCGTGAATAAAAGGTGGAGGGGAGATCGGAGCCCGAGCAGTCATGGGCAAGAAACGGGACACACAAGGGTTCATCCTCAGGCCAAATAGGTGCTGAGAGCAGGAGTAATGGCTGAAGATCTGCGTGTTTCCACAGTAATAAGGCAGGTCACCATCGTGTTGACTAATGGAAGTGACGGGGAAAACCTGTAGGATTAATCAGAGTCCACCAGATCAGTGCTGGAAAACGGGCCCTGATGGAAAGCACAGCAGGTCAGGCTGTGCCTTTAACTGTAACAGTCAGACACAGTAACCCCACCACAGAGAGTGCGGGAAAACTTAACAAAATCCCTGAGAGTTACCAGGAATTTGTACTCCAAGGAAAAGTGACCCCATACCCCTCGAGTGGGGCAAGCAAACCCATAATCATACTGAGGGATACAGGGGCCAAACAAACCCTTCTGCTGGGAAAACACCTTTACCCGAGAGAGTGCAGTGAATGCTAGAGTGTTAGTGAATGGTATCGGAAGATGATATATGACCATACCTATATATCGACTGCTCTTGGAATGTGACCCAGTTTCAAGACTGGTCAACATGAGGATTGTACCTAGTTTACCGGTGGAGGGGTCGATCAGCTCCTGGGTAATGATCTGACAGGGGAAAAGGTGGCAGCTTCCCCAGTAGCTCTGGAGAGACCAAAAGAGGTCAGGGAGACAGAGCAGTTACAGGAGAAGGTCCCTGGCATTCTCACTGATTGTGTGGTGACTCGTTCCATGGACAAACAATCCCCTGAACTGTCACTGCAGACGGATGACTGTTGGAGAAAATCCAGATTGTGCCCAATTGTTGAACAAATTCTCCGGACTCTGACGTTGAGAACAAACGCTTTATTTTTGATATCATGGGGGAGCACACCTTACCTAAAGGCGATCCAGTGCTGCTCCCCCATGATATCAAAAATAAAGTGTTTGTTCTCAACGTCTGAGTCCGGAGAATTTGTTCAACAATTGGGCACAATCTGGATTTTCTCCAACAGTTTTGTGTAGTCGGCAGGATCCCTGAGTTCACGGGATCCAAAAGAACCTAGTGAAAAAACAAATCGACAGGATCAGGGGTAAGTCAACTTTTCTGCGACCCTAGTGTCTCAATCACGCTGCCTGAGCCGGAATTAAGAGGGCGACTGGGCCCCACGTGAAGGCCAGATAACTGGGAGAGGGGGGGACAGAGTGGTCAAGGAAGAATTGGATGAAACCTGATCAGAAAAGTTCTAAAATTGAGTAAGTTAAATCTCACACATGAGAAGTGAGTAATTCTGCGAAGGGAAGTTGAAAAGTAGATAAGTGGAAAATCCAGTAAATTTAGGAATCTGGCATCATCGGCTGGGCCGAATACCTGATCCCATTGAGTATACGAAGTTAACTCTCACACATGGGAAGTGAGTAAAATACGGTGACAAGATATGGGACAGAGATGACTGGGGCTGTAACTAAATTACCAAATTGACCCAACAGGCACGTTTTCGGGGCTCCTGAGTACACCCGCTGATCTGGCCCTAGAGAAAGATGCGGCTGACAAGGGTTGGAGAACGAAAATACCGTTGACCTGAAGAGACAGGGATGAGCCGGTTCGCTGACCTTGAGAATTTAACATTAACTGCGCCTGTTCGTCTCCTTGTGTGTGGTTTTGTCTTTTGTTTGTGTTAATGTTGTTTACTCCATAGAAATTAACTCATAAAATTAGAAGGTTTTGAGAAAGTAGATGCAAGAATGGACTTAACGGCTTCCAAGAAGGAAGGGTCGCCCCCGGGGACGAGTAATACATGTCCTCTGGAGAAAGGCGACCCACGTCCATTTGCCCCCTTGAAGGAGACGCAGAAGTGTCACGGTAAATATGTGTTTTAAAGATAGGTATGTTTTAAAGTAAAAACAAGTTACGGTGTATTTGATTCAATTGTGAGAATGTTGGAAGCTTCCACGAATGAATTGAATATCTGGGATGTACAGTTTGTGTTCTGTAAAAGTGACTGTCGTTAACTCTTTGTTGTCTGGCTTTAATGTTGAAAATTGAAGTCTGTTAAGTTGTTTGGAATTGAATGATTGTGAAAAGTGATGGTTCAGTGTGTTCATTTCTATTTAGTGTTGTGCACCCAGGAATGGGATATAAAATTGAATTATATTTTAAGTTAAAGTTTTATTTTTAGTTGGTTTTGCAATTGTGAAAAGGCAATGAACAATTTTCTGAGGGATAAGCTTCAGCCTTGAAGGTCTGAAGGTCTGGCAGAAATCTAATTTGGGGTTTGGAACATTGTTTTAATTGGAAAGTCTGCTATTGTTTTATTTTGCAGTCTAAATTTGAAGACATGTTTTACTGACTGTTATATTGTTTTAAGGGAAAGAAAGGATAGAAAAGGAGGTATAGGAAAGATTCTGTCTGTTTAAAAAGATTTAAGTTTGTGTAAGGACCTAGTGTTAAGTCTTTTGTTGTAAGAATGTTAAATAACTTTTTATTTAGTTTTTGGTTTTATTACAGTCATTTGAAAAGGCGCCTGAAGTAAGAGCAAGAAAATGATGTAATTTACCTATATTTTAAAATAAGCACGTGCTATTCTGTTCTGTGTGTAGTTAATAAGTATTATAAGTTAATAAGTCTGAATTGAATTAATACTGTTAAGGTTAATTGACCTGCTTAAGTTGAAAAACTGGAAATGTCATTTGCAACCACAATGAACTTTCAAGTTTAGCATGTCGAGTTTTGGAGGAGTCTTAAGTTCCGGACAGAGGACTCGTTCATATAACATCGGCAATTTTGATTTTTAAATATTATTGCAATGAATTGGAATTGGAATCATCTTTGTTGTAAAAATCCTTGGATTAGGAACCTCTTACAAAAGATACTAAAAAATGTGGAAACAATTGGAGTGTAATCTAAAATGCTATCTTTCCTGATGGAGATGCTTTCCTTTGAATTTGAAAATGTTACACATGATTTTGTTGTTTTTAAACCCTAAGGATACCAAAAGGATTGAAATAAATTTAAAATGGATAGTTGTTTTCGATCAGAAAAAAAAAGTTTCAGAAAATGACGTAGCTGAGAATGTTTTGCTCCGCGCCCTTGGAGGCAAACAAAGAACTTAACCCGCTGCAGCTTTTTGCATTGCTGAGAGTCAAATTTATACATATTGGACATTGTTAAATTTTACATTTCTAAATTGACAGATAGAATTGGACAAATTAACCCATTGGGCTCAGGGGCAGAGCCACAATGGATTCTTTTTAAGCTGGTGACGGCAGGTTCCAAGGCCACATGAGAACTGATGCCGCAACAAGAGATCCAGTAGGGAACACTACCAATATAATGCGGTGACCAGAACTGCACGCAATACTCCAGGTGCGGTCTCACCAGAGTTTTGTAAAGCTGCAGCATGACCTCGTGGCTCCGAAACTCGATCCCCCTACCAATAAAAGCTAACACACCATATGCCTTCTTAACAGCCCTATTAACCTGGGTAGCAACTTTCAGGGATTTATGCACCTGGACACCAAGATCTCTCTGCTCATCTACACTACCAAGAATCTTCCCATTAGCCCAGTACTCTGCATTCCTGTTACTCCTTCCAAAGTGAATCACCTCACACTTCTCCGCATTAAACTCCATTTGCCATCTCTCAGCCCAGCTCTGCAGCCTATCTATGTCCCTCTGTACCCTACAACATCCTTCGGCACTATCCCCAACTCCACCGACCTTAGTGTCATCCGCAAATTTACTAACCCACCCTTCTACACCCTCTTCCAGGTCATTTATAAAAATGACAAACAGCAGTGGCCCCAAAACAGATCCTTGCGGTACACCACTAGTAACTAAACTCCAGGATGAACATTTCCCATCAACCACCACCCTCTGTCTTCTTTCAGCTAGCCAATTTCTGATCCAAAGCTTTAAATCACCTTCAACCCCATACTTCCGTATTTTCTGCAATCCTATTTGATTTTTTAGTCGTCTTCTGAGAGAGAGATAGACGGGATGAGGGAAAGAGAGAGAGAGATAGACGGGGTGAGGGAAAGAGAGAGAGAGAGAGATAGACAGGGTGAGGGAAAGAGAGAGAGAGAGATAGACAGGGTGAGGGAAAGAGAGAGAGAGAGAGAGATAGACGGGGTGAGGGAAAGAGAGAGAGAGAGAGATAGACGGGGTGAGGGAAAGAGAGAGAGAGAGAGATAGACGGGGTGAGGGAAAGAGAGAGAGAGAGATAGACGGGGTGAGGGAAAGAGAGAGAGAGAGATAGATGGGGTGAGGGAAAGAGAGAGAGAGAGAGATAGACGGGGTGAGGGAAAGAGAGAGAGAGAGATGGGTTGAGAGAGAGACACACACACATAGTAAGGGAGAGGGTGAGGAATAAAATGTCTCCTGGGGATTGGACGTGCTCGAGGGGCCGAACGGCCTCCTCCTGTCTTCCTAAGTTTTTTATTAATATTACATCCTGAAATAAACAAGGTCTTGGTCATTTTTTAGCAAATGAAATGCAAGTAATTAACAACAGGTTCTCCTTTAAAATTATTAATCCGGATTCACAATAGTATTTGTGTGAATTTGGGGTTGGCAGATAATTTGCTGTTTATTAACATCACTGAATAAATTAATATTGGAAGATTCAATGTCATTTTGTTCCCATCCTTGTTCAATTTCCTACTGATTCCTTCGAAGATCTAAACCGAAGGAGCATTTCTGGCAGTGCGGTGTCCCTTTAAGAGGTTGGGACTGACACTCTCCCTACTCCCTCCACCCCCCTCGGGGACACAACGCTGGGTCAGGGGTAAACAGACTGGACGGACACTGGGATTCACCAATATCCCCTGACCCCAAAGGCAAGAAAAGGAAAGCCAAAATTCTCCTGGTCCCTGAGAAATCAGATTGACAATAAATTTAAAACCCGAGAGTGAAATATAAAAGGAGAAAAGAGAGATTATGATGTTTGTAAAAACAGTATTTAAACAGAAGGCAGTATGTGTGTTTATCTGTCTAAGTTGGTCAATGTGAATATATGTGTCTCTGTGTGGGTTTTTCTCTCTCTCGATCAGTGGGAGTGGATGTGCCTGGGTGTGGATTTCTATGTGTGTGCGTGTGTGTGTGTGTGTGCGTGTGTGTTTTTATCTGGACGTGTTAGTCTATCTGTGTTTACTTGGCTGTCTATGTGTCTCTGTGTGTTTGTGTTTCCAATTCTGGATGTGAGGGTGGGAGAGGGCACAAAAGGACACACTCTAATCTCTTATTAAAGATCTTCCATCTTAACAACTCCAATAAATATGCAGAAATATCCTGCACAAAATATCAACCAGTTGTATCTTAATATTTGTCAGGACAAAGGTTCCTCTCTCAAACACGGCCGATGTTGGGTTTATATGGGCTGATGATACAAAGTTAGGTGGTACTGAAAGCTGTGAGGAGGGCACAAAGATACTGCATTGGCAGATGGACGGGTTAAGCGAGTGGGCAAGAAAGTGGCAGCTGGAATATCATGTGGAGAGATGTGAGGTTCTTCACTTTGGCAGGAAGAATAGAAACACAGAACATTTTTCAAATGTTCCCTCTGAACCAGAGGGGTACCAATATCCTGGGGGGGAGATTTGTTATTGCTCTTAGAATTAGAATTAGAACATTACAGCGCAGTACAGGCCCTTCGGCCCTCGATGTTGCGCCGACCTGTGAAACCATCTGACCTACACTATTCCATTTTCATCCATATGTCTATCCAATGACCACTTAAATGCCCTTAAAGTTGGCGAATCTACTACTGCTGCAGGCAGGGCGTTCCACGACCCTACTACTCTCTGAGTAAAGAAACTACCTCTCACATCTGTCCTATATCTATCACCCCTCAACTTAAAGCTATGTCCCCTCGTGTTTGCCATCGCCATCCGAGGAAAAAGACTCTCACTATCCACCCTATCTAACCCTCTGATTATCTTATATGTCTCTATTAAGTCACCTCTCCTCCTCCTTCTCTCCAACGAAAACAACCTCAAGTCCCTCAGCCTTTCCTCGTAAGACCTTCCCTCCATACCAGGCAACATCCTAGTAAATCTCCTCTGCAGTCTTTCCAAAGCTTCCACATCCTTCCTATAATGCGGTGACCAGAACTGCACGCAATACTCCAGGTGCGGTCTCACCAGAGTTTTGTACAGCTGCAGCATGACCTCGTGGCTCCGAAACTCGATCCCCCTACTAATAAAAGCTAACACAACATATGCCTTCTTAACAGCCCTATTAACCTGGTTAGCAACCTTCAGGGATTTATGTACCTGGACACCAAGATCTCTCTGTTCATCTACACTACCAAGAATCTTCCCATTAGCCCAGTACTCTGCATTCCTGTTACTCCTTCCAAAGTGAATCATCTCACACTTCTCCGCATTAAACTCCATTTGCCATCTCTCAGCCCAGCTCTGCAGCCTATCTATGTCCCTCTGTACCCTCCAACACCCTTCGTCACAGGGGTAAACACAGGTCCTGGGGGAAATACTGAACTGTCACAAATTTAAACACAGGTCATGGGGGAAATACTGAACTCTCACATCTGTAAACACAGGTTCTGGAGGAAATACTAACTGTCACAAATTTACAGACAGGGCCAGGGGGAAATACTGAACTGTCACAACTGTAAACACAGGGCTGGAGGAAATACTGAACTTTCACAATTTTAAACACAAGGCCTGGAGGAAATACTGAACTGTCACAAATTTAAACACAGGGCCTGGAAGAAATACTGAACTTTCACAATTTTAAACACAGGGCCTGGAGGAAATACTGAACTGTCACAAGTGTAAACACAGGTCCTGGGTGAAATACTGAGCTGTCACAACTTTGAACACAGGGCCTGGAGGAAATACTGATCTGCCATAACTATAAACGCAGGCCTTGGGGGAAATACGGCACTGTCACAACATTACGACAGGTCCTGGAGGAAACACTGAGCTGTCACAACTGTAAACACAGGGCCTGGAGGAAACACTGAGTGTCATAACTTTAAAGACAGGTCCTGGGTGAAATAGTGAGCTGTCACAACTGTAAACACAGGTCCTGGCAGAAATAGTGAGCTGTCACAACTGTAAACACAGGTCCTGGCGGAAATAGTGAGCTGTCACAACTGTAAACACAGGTCCTGGCGGAAATAGTGAGCTGTCACAACTGTAAACACAGGTCCTGGTGGAAATACTGAACTGTCACAACTTTTAATGACAGGTCCGGGGGGAAACACTG
This sequence comes from Heterodontus francisci, assembly GCF_036365525.1. Taxonomy (NCBI): domain Eukaryota; kingdom Metazoa; phylum Chordata; class Chondrichthyes; order Heterodontiformes; family Heterodontidae; genus Heterodontus; species Heterodontus francisci. Next base: position 2,409,644 of record NW_027141111.1, read on the forward strand.
AATTGTCACAAATTTAAAGACAGGGCCAGGGGGAAATACTGAACAGTCACAGCTTTAAACACAGGGCCTGTGGGAAATACTGAACTGTCACAAATTTAAACATAAGGCCTGGAGGAAATACTGAACTGTCACAAATTTAAACACAGGGCCTGTGGGAAATACTGAACTGTCACAAATTTAAATACAAGGCCTGGAGGAAATACTGAACTGTCACAAATTTAAACACAGGGCCTGGAGGAAATACTGAACTGTCACAAATTTAAACACAAGGCCTGGAGGAAATACTGAACTGTCACAAATTTAAACACAAGGCCTGGAGGAAATACTGAACTGTCACAAATTTAAACATAAGGCCTGGAGGAAATACTGAACTGTCACAAATTTAAACACAGGGCCTGTGGGAAATACTGAACTGTCACAAATTTAAACACAGGGCCTGTGGGAAATACTGAACTGTCACAAATTTAAACATAAGGCCTGGAGGAAATACTGAACTGTCACAAATTTAAACACAGGGCCTGGAGGGAATACTGAACTGTCACAAATTTAAACACAGGGCCTGTGGGAAATACTGAACTGTCACAAATTTAAACATAAGGCCTGGAGGAAATACTGAACTGTCACAAATTTAAACACAGGGCCTGGAGGAAATACTGAACTGTCACAAATTTAAACACAGGGCCTGGAGGAAATACTGAACTGTCACAAATTTAAACACAAGGCCTGGAGGAAATACTGAACTGTTACAAATTTAAACACAAGGCCTGGTGGAAACACTGAACTGTCACAAATTTAAACACAAGGCCTGGAGCAAACACTGAACTGTCACAAATTTAAACACAGGGCCTGGAGGAAATACTGAACTGTCACAAATTTTAGCACAGGGCCTGGAGGAAATACTGAACTGTCACAAATTTAAACACAAGGCTTGGAGGAAATACTGAACTGTCACAAATTTAAACACAAGGCCTGGAGGAAATACTGAACTGTCACAAATTTAAACACAAGGCCTGGAGGAAATACTGAACTGTCACAAATGTAAACACAGGGCCTGGAGGAAATACTGAACTGTCATAAATTTAAACACAAGGCCTGGAGGAAATACTGAACTGTTACAAATTTAAACACAAGGCCTGGAGGGAAATACTGAACTGTCACAAATTTAAAGACAGGGCCTGGAGGAAATACTGAACTGTCACAAATTTAAACACAGGGCCTGGAGGAAATACTGAACTGTTACAAATTTAAACACAAGGCCTGGAGGAAATACTGAACTGTCACAACTTTAAACACAGGGCCTGGAGTAAATACTGAACTGTTACAAATTTAAACACAGGGCCTGGAGGAAATACTGAACTGTCACAAATTTAAACACAAGGCCTGGAGGGAATACTGAACTGTCACAAATTTAAACACAAGGCCTGGAGGAAATACTGAACTGTCACAAATTTAAACACAAGGCCTGGAGGAAATACTGAACTGTCACAAATTTAAACACAGGGCCTGGAGGAAATACTGAACTGTCACAAATTTAAACACAAGGCCTGGAGGAAATACTGAACTGTCACAAATTTAAACACAAGGCCTGGAGGAAATACTGAACTGTCACAAATTTAAACACAAGGCCTGGAGTAAATACTGAACTGTCACAAATTTAAACACCAGGCCTGGAGGAAATACTGAACTGTCACAAATTTAAACACAAGGCCTGGAGGAAATACTGAACTGTCACAAATTTAAACACAGGGCCTGGAGGAAATACTGAACTGTCACAAATTTAAACACAAGGCCTGGAGGAAATACTGAACTGTCACAAATTTAAACACAAGGCCTGGAGGAAATACTGAACTGTCACAAATTTAAACACAGGGCCTGGAGGAAATACTGAACTGTCACAAATTTAAACACAAGGCCTGGAGGAAATACTGAACAGTCACAAATTTAAACACAGGGCCTGGAGGAAATACTGAACTGTCACAAATTTAAACACAGGGCCTGGAGAAAAGACTGAACTGTCACAAATTTAAACACAAGGCCTGGAGGAAATACTGAACTGTCACAAATGTAAACACAGGGCCTGGAGGAAATACTGAACTGTCACAAATTTAAACACAGGGCCTGGAGGAAATACTGAACTGTTACAAATTTAAACACAAGGCCTGGAGGAAATACTGAACTGTTACAAATTTAAACACAAGGCCTGGTGGAAACACTGAACTGTCACAAATTTAAACACAAGGCCTGGAGGAAACACTGAACTGTCACAAATTTAAACACAGGGCCTGGAGGAAATACTGAACTGTCACAAATTTAAACACAGGGCCTGGAGAAAAGACTGAACTGTCACAAATTTTAGCACAGGGCCTGGAGGAAATACTGAACTGTCACAAATTTAAACACAAGGCTTGGAGGAAATACTGAACTGTCACAAATTTAAACACAAGGCCTGGAGGAAATACTGAACTGTCACAAATGTAAACACAGGGCCTGGAGGAAATACTGAACTGTCACAAATTTAAACACAGGTCCTGGGGGAAATACTGAACTGTCACAAATTTAAACACAAGGCCTGGAGGAAATACTGAACTGTCACAAATGTAAACACAGGGCCTGGGGGAAATACTGAACTGTCACAAATTTAAACACAAGGCCTGGAGGAAATACTGAACTGTCACAAATGTAAACACAGGGCCTGGAGGAAATACTGAACTGTCACAAATTTAAACACAGGGCCTGGAGGAAATACTGAACTGTTACAAATTTAAACACAAGGCCTGGAGGAAATACTGAACTGTTACAAATTTAAACACAAGGCCTGGTGGAAACACTGAACTGTCACAAATTTAAACACAAGGCCTGGAGGAAACACTGAACTGTCACAAATTTAAACACAGGGCCTGGAGGAAATACTGAACTGTCACAAATTTAAACACAGGGCCTGGAGAAAAGACTGAACTGTCACAAATTTTAGCACAGGGCCTGGAGGAAATACTGAACTGTTACAAATTTAAACACAAGGCTTGGAGGAAATACTGAACTGTCACAAATTTAAACACAAGGCCTGGAGGAAATACTGAACTGTCACAAATGTAAACACAGGGCCTGGAGGAAATACTGAACTGTCACAAATTTAAACACAGGTCCTGGGGGAAATACTGAACTGTCACAAATTTAAACACAAGGCCTGGAGGAAATACTGAACTGTCACAAATGTAAACACAGGGCCTGGGGGAAATACTGAACTGTCACAAATTTAAACACAAGGCCTGGAGGAAAGACTGAACTGTCACAAATTTAAACACAAGGCCTGGAGGAAAGACTGAACTGTCACAAATTTAAACACAAGGCCTGGAGGAAATACTGAACTGTCACAAATGTAAAAACAGGGCCTGGAGGAAATACTGAACTGCAACAACTTTAAACACAGGGGCCTGGAGTAAATACTGAACTGTCACAACTTTAAACACAGGTCCTGGGGGAAATACTGAACTGTCACAAATTTAAACACAAGGCCTGGAGGAAATACTGAACTGTCACAACTTTAAACACAGGGCCTGGAGGAAATACTGAACTGTCACAAATTTAAACACAAGGCCTGGAGGAAATACTGAACTGTCACCACTTTAAACACAAGGCCTGGAGGAAATACTGAACTGTCACAAATTTAAACACAGGGCCTGGAGGAAAGACTGAACTATCACAAATTTAAACACTGGGCCTGGAGGAAATACTGAACTGTCACAAATTTAAACACAAGGCCTGGAGGAAATACTGAACTGTCACAAATTTAAACACAAGGCCTGGAGGAAAGACTGAACTGTCACAAATTTAAACACTGGGCCTGGAGGAAATACTGAACTGTCACAAATTTAAACACAAGGCCAGGAGGAAATACTGAACTGTCACAAATTTAAACACAAGGACTGGAGTAAATACTGAACTGTCACAAATTTAAACACAAGGCCTGGAGGAAATACTGAACTGTCACAAATTTAAACACAAGGCCAGGAGGAAATACTGAACTGCCACAACTTTAAACACAAGGCCTGGAGGGAATACTGAACTGTCACAAATTTAAACACAAGGCCTGGAGGAAATACTGAACTGTCACAAATTTAAACACAAGGACTGGAGTAAATACTGAACTGTCACAAATTTAAACACAAGGCCAGGAGGAAATACTGAACTGCCACAACTTTAAACACAAGGCCTGGAGGGAAATACTGAACTGTCACAAATTTAAACACAAGGCCTGGAGGAAATACTGAACTGTCACAAATTTAAACACAGGGCCTGGAGGTAATACTGAAATGTCACAAATTTAAACACAAGGCCTGGAGGAAATACTGAAATGTCACAAATTTAAACACAGGGCCTGGAGGAAATACTGAACTGTCACAAATTTAAACACAGGGCCTGGAGGAAATACTGAACTGTCACAAATTTAAACACAAGGCCTGGAGGAAATACTGAACTGTCACAACTTTAAACACAGGGCCTGGAGGAAATACTGAACTGTCACATATTTAAACACAGGGCCTGGAGGAAATACTGAACTGTCACAAATTTAAACACAAGGCCTGGAGGAAATACTGAACTGTCACAAATTTAAACACAGGGCCAGGAGGAAATACTGAACTGTCACAAATTTAAACACAAGGCCTGGAGGAAATACTGAACTGTCACAAATTTAAACACAAGGCCTGGAGGAAATACTGAACTGTCACAAATTTAAACACAAGGCCTGGAGGAAATACTGAACTGTCACAACTTTAAACACAAGGCCTGGAGGAAATACTGAACTGTCACAAATTTAAACACAAGGCCTGGAGGAAATACTGAACTGTTACAAATTTAAACACAAGGCCTGGAGGAAATACTGAACTGTCACAAATTTAAACACAAGGCCTGGAGGAAATACTGAACTGTCACAAATTTAAACACAGGGCCTGGAGGAAATACTGAACTGTCACAAATTTAAACACAGGGCCTGGAGGGAATACTGAACTGTCACAAATTTAAACACAGGGTCTGGAGGAAATACTGAACTGTCACAAATTTAAACACAGGGACTGGAGGAAATACTGAACTGTCACAAAATTAAACACAAGGCCTGGAGGAAATACTGAACTGTCACAAATTTAAACACAAGGCCTGGAGGAAATACTGAACTGTCACAAATTTAAACACAAGGCCTGGAGGAAATACTGAACTGTCACAAATTTAAACACAAGGCCTGGAGGAAATACTGAACTGTCACAAATTTAAACACAGGGTCTGGAGGAAATACTGAACTGTCACAAATTTAAACACAGGGGCTGGAGGAAATACTGAACTGTCACAAATTTAAACACAGGGGCTGGAGGAAATACTGAACTGTCACAACTTTAAACACAGGGCCTGGAGGAAATACTGAACTGTCACAAATTTAAACACAGGGCCTGGAGGAAATACTGAACTGTCACAAATTTAAACACAAGGCCTGGAGGAAATACTGAACTGTTACAAATTTAAACACAGGGCCTGGAGGAAATACTGAACCGTCACAAATTTAAACACAGGGCCTGGAGGAAATACTGAACTGTCACAAATTTAAACACAAGGCCTGGAGTAAATACTGAACTGTCACAAATTTAAACACAAGGCCTGGAGGAAATACTGAACTGTCACAAATTTAAACACAAGGCCTGGAGTAAATACTGAACTGTCACAAATTTAAACACAAGGCCTGGAGGAAATACTGAACTGTTACAAATTTAAACACAGGGCCTGGAGGAAATACTGAACTGTCACAAATTTAAACACAAGGCCTGGAGGAAATACTGAACTGTCACAAATTTAAACACAAGGCCTGGAGGAAATACTGAACTGTCACAAATTTAAACACAAGGCCTGGAGGAAATACTGAACTGTCACAACTTTAAACACATGGCCTGGAGGAAATACTGAACTGTCACAAATTTAAACACGAGGCCTGGAGGAAATACTGAACTGTCACAAATTTAAACACAGTGTCTGGAGGAAATACTGAACTGTCACAAATTTAAACACAAGGCCTGGAGGGAAATACTGAACTGTCACAAATTTAAAAACAAGGCCTGGAGGGAAATACTGAACTGTCACAAATTTAAACACAAGGCCTGGAGGAAATACTGAACTGTCACAAATTTAAACACAAGGCCTGAAGGAAATACTGAACAGTCACAAATTTAAACACAAGGACTGGAGGAAATACTGAACTGTCACAAATTTAAACACAAGGCCTGGAGGAAATACTGAACAGTCACAAATTTAAACACAAGGCCTGGAGGAAATACTGAACTGTCACAAATTTAAACACAAGGCCTGGAGGAAATACTGAACAGTCACAAATTTAAACACAAGGCCTGGAGGAAATACTGAACTGTCACAAATTTAAACACAAGGCCTGGAGGAAATACTGAACTGTCATAAATTTAAACACAGGGCCTGGAGGAAATACTGAACTGTCACAAATTTAAACACAAGGCCTGGAGGAAATACTGAACTGTCACAAATTTAAACACAGGGCCTGGAGGGAATACTGAACTGTCACAAATTTAAACACAAGGCCTGGAGGAAATACTGAACTGTCACAAATTTAAACACAGGGCCTGGAGGAAATACTGAACAGTCACAAATTTAAACACAAGGCCTGGAGGAAATACTGAACTGTCACAGCTTTAAACACAGGGCCTGGAGGAAATACTGAACAGTCACAAATTTAAACACAGGGCCTGGAGGAAATACTGAACTGTCACAAATTTAAACACAGGGTCTGGAGGAAATACTGAACTGTCACAAATTTCAACACAGGGACTGGAGGAAATACTGAACTGTCACAAATTTAAACACAAGGCCTGGAGGAAATACTGAACTGTCACAGCTTTAAACACAGGGCCTGGAGGAAATACTGAACAGTCACAAATTTAAACACAAGGCCTGGAGGAAATACTGAACTGTCACAGCTTTAAACACAGGGTCTGGAGGAAATACTGAACTGTCACAAATTTAAACACAAGGCCTGGAGGAAATACTGAACAGTCACAAATTTAAACACAGGGACTGGAGGAAATACTGAACTGTCACAAATTTAAACACAGGGCCTGGAGGAAATACTGAACTGTCACAAAATTAAACACAAGACCTGGAGGGAATACTGAACTGTCACAAATTTAAACACAAGGCCTGGAGGAAATACTGAACTGTCACAAATTTAAACACAGGGTCTGGAGGGAATACTGAACTGTCACAAATTTAAACACAAGGCCTGGAGGAAGTACTGAACTGTCACAAATTTAAACACAAGGCCTGGAGGAAATACTAAACTGTCTCAAATTTAAACACAGGTCCTGGAGGAAATACTGAACTGTCACAAATTTAAACACAGGGCCTGGAGGAAATACTGAACTGTCACAAATTTAAACACAGGGCCTGGAGGAAATACTGAACTGTCACAAATTTAAACACAGGGCCTGGAGGAAATACTGAACTGTCACAAATTTAAACACAGGGCCTGGAGGAAATACAGAACTGTCACAAATTTAAACACAAGGCCTGGAGGAAATACTGAACTGTCACAAATTTAAACACAGGGCCTGGAGGAAATACAGAACTGTCACAAATTTAAACACAAGGCCTGGAGGAAATACTGAACTGTCACAAATTTAAACACAGGGCCTGGAGGAAATACTGAACTGTCACAAATTTAAACACAAGGCCTGGAGGAAATACTGAACTGTCACAAATTTAAACACAGGGCCTGGAGGAAATACAGAACTGTCACAAATTTAAACACAAGGCCTGGAGGAAATACTGAACTGTCACAAATTTAAACACAGGGCCTGGAGGAAATACTGAACTGTCACAAATTTAAACACAGGGCCTGGAGGAAATACTGAACTGTCACAAATTTAAACACAAGGCCTGGAGGAAATACTGAACTGTCACAAATTTAAACACAAGGCCTGGAGGAAATACTGAACTGTCACAAATTTAAACACAAGGCCTGGAGGAAATACTGAACTGTCACAAATTTAAACACAGGGTCTGGAGGGAAAACTGAACTGTCACAAATTTAAACACAAGGCCTGGAGGGAATACTGAACTGTCACAAATTTAAACACAGGGCCTGGAGGAAATACTGAACTGTCACAAATTTAAACACAGGGTCTGGAGGGAAAACTGAACTGTCACAAATTTAAACACAAGGCCTGGAGGAAATACTGAACTGTCACAAATTTAAACACAGGGCCTGGAGGAAATACTGAACTGTCACAAATTTAAACACAGGGCCTGGAGGAAATACTGAACTGTCACAAATTTAAACACAAGGCCTGGAGGAAATACTGAACTGTCACAAATTTAAACACAAGGCCTGGAGGAAATACTGAACTGTCACAAATTTAAACACAAGGCCTGGAGGAAATACTGAACTGTCACAAATTTAAACACAGGGTCTGGAGGGAAAACTGAACTGTCACAAATTTAAACACAAGGCCTGGAGGGAATACTGAACTGTCACAAATTTAAACACAAGGCCTGGAGGAAATACTGAACTGTCACAAATTTAAACACAGGGTCTGGAGGGAAAACTGAACTGTCACAAATTTAAACACAAGGCCTGGAGGAAATACTGAACTGTCACAAATTTAAACACAGGGCCTGGAGGAAATACTGAACTGTCACAAATTTAAACACAAGGCCTGGAGGAAATACTGAACTCTCACAAATTTAAACACAGGGTCTGGAGGGAATACTGAACTGTCACAAATTTAAACACAAGGCCTGGAGGAAATACTGAACTGTCACAAATTTAAACACAGGGCCTGGAGGGAAATACTGAACTGTCACAAATTTAAACACAGGGCCTGGAGGAAATACAGAACTGTCACAAATTTAAACACAAGGCCTGGAGGGAATACTGAACTGTCACAAATTTAAACACAGGGCCTGGAGGAAATACTGAACTGTCACAAATTTAAACACAAGGCCTGGAGGAAATACTGAACTGTCACAAATTTAAACACAAGGCCTGGAGGAAATACTGAACTGTCACAAATTTAAACACAAGGCCTGGAGGAAATACTGAACTGTCACAAATTTAAACACAGGGTCTGGAGGGAAAACTGAACTGTCACAAATTTAAACACAAGGCCTGGAGGAAATACTGAACTGTCACAAATTTAAACACAAGGCCTGGAGGAAATACTGAACTCTCACAAATTTAAACACAGGGTCAGGAGGGAATACTGAACTGTCACAAATTTAAACACAAGGCCTGGAGGAAATACTGAACTGTCACAAATTTAAACACAGGGCCTGGAGGGAAATACTGAACTGTCACAAATTTAAACACAAGGCCTGGAGGAAATACTGAACTGTCACAAATTTAAACACAGGGCCTGGAGGGAATACTGAACTGTCACAAATTTAAACACAGGGCCTGGAGGAAATACTGAACTGTCACAAATTTAAACACAAGACCTGGAGGAAATACTGAACTGTCACAAATTTAAACACAAGGCCTGGAGGAAATACTGAACTGTCACAAATTTAAAAACAAGGCCTGGAGGAAATACTGAACTGTCACAAATTTAAACACAGGGCCTGGAGGAAATACTGAACTGTCACAAATTTAAACACAAGGCCTGGAGGAAATACTGAACTGTCACAAATTTAAACACAGGGCCTGGAGGAAATACTGAACTGTCACAAATTTAAACACAGGGCCTGGAGGAAATACTGAACAGTCACAAATTTAAACACAAGGCCTGGAGGAAATACTGAACTGTCACAAATTTAAATACAGGGCCTGGAGGAAATACTGAACTGTCACAAATTTAAACACGGGGTCTGGAGGAAATACTGAACTGTCACAAATTTAAACACAAGACCTGGAGGAAATACTGAACTGTTACAAATTTAAATACAGGGCCTGGAGGAAATACTGAACTGTCACAAATTTAAATACAGGGCCTGGAGGAAATACTGAACTGTCACAAATTTAAACACGGGGTCTGGAGGAAATACTGAACTGTCACAAATTTAAACACAGGGACTGGAGGAAATACTGAACTGTCACAAATTTAAACACAAGGCCTGGAGTAAATACTGATCTGTCACAAATTTAAACACAAGGCCTGGAGGGAATACTGAACTGTCACAAATTTAAACACAAGGCCTGGAGGAAATACTGAACTCTCACAAATTTAAACACAAGGCCTGGAGGGAATACTGAACTGTCACAAATTTAAACACAAGGCCTGGAGGAAATACTGAACTGTCACAAATTTAAACACAAGGCCTGGAGTAAATACTGATCTGTCACAAATTTAAACACAAGGCCTGGAGGGAATACTGAACTGTCACAAATTTAAACACAAGGCCTGGAGGAAATACTGAACTGTCACAAATTTAAACACAAGGCCTGGAGGGAATACTGAACTGTCACAAATTTAAACACAAGGCCTGGAGGAAATACTGAACTGTCCCAAATTTAAACACAGGGCCTGGAGGGAATACTGAACTGTCACAAATTTAAACACAAGGCCTGGAGGAAATACTGAACTGTCACAAATTTAAACACAAGGCCTGGAGAAAATACTGAACTGTCACAAATTTAAACACAGGGCCTGGAGGAAATACTGAACTGTCACAAATTTAAACACAAGGCCTGGAGGAAATACTGAACTGTCCCAAATTTAAACACAGGGCCTGGAGGGAATACTGAACTGTCACAAATTTAAACACAAGGCCTGGAGGAAATACTGAACTGTCACAAATTTAAACACAAGGCCTGGAGAAAATACTGAACTGTCACAAATTTAAACACAGGGCCTGGAGGAAATACTGAACTGTCACAAATTTAAACACAAGGCCTGGAGGGAAATACTGAACTGTCACCACTTTAAACACAAGGCCTGGAGGAAATACTGAACTGTCACAAATTTAAACACAAGGCCTGGAGGGAAATACTGAACTGTCACCACTTTAAACACAAGACCTGGAGGAAATACTGAACTGTCACAAATTTAAATACAGGGCCTGGAGGAAATACTGAACTGTCACAAATTTAAACACGGGGTCTGGAGGAAATACTGAACTGTCACAAACTTAAACACAAGGTCTGGAGGAAATACTGAACTGTCACAAATTTAAACACAGGGCCTGGAGGGAATACTGAACTGTCACAAATTTAAACACAAGACCTGGAGGAAATACTGAACTGTCACCACTTTAAACACAGGGCCTGGAGGAAATACTGAACTGTCACAACTTTAAACACAGGGCCTGGAGGAAATACTGAACTGTCACAAATTTAAACACAAGGCCTGGAGGAAATACTGAACTGTCACAAATTTAAACACAAGGCCTGGAGGAAATACTGAACTGTCACAAATTTAAACACAGGGCCTGGAGGGAATACTGAACTGTCACAAATTTAAACACAAGACCTGGAGGAAATACTGAACTGTCACCACTTTAAACACAGGGCCTGGAGGAAATACTGAACTGTCACAAATTTAAACACAAGGCCTGGAGGAAATACTGAACTGTCACAAATTTAAACACAAGGCCTGGAGGAAATACTGAACGGTCACAAATTTAAGCACAGGGCCTGGAGGGAATACTGAACTGTCACAAATTTAAACACAAGGCCTGGAGGAAATACTGAACTGTCACCACTTTAAACACAGTGCCTGGAGGAAATACTGAACAGTCACAAATTTAAACACAGGGCCTGGAGGAAATACTGAACTGTCACAAATTTAAACACAAGGCCTGGAGGAAATACTGAACTGTCACAAATTTAAACACAAGGCCTGGATGAAATACTGAACTGTCACAAAATTAAACACAAGGCCTGGAGGAAATACTGAACTGTCACAAATTTAAACACAAGGCCTGAAGGGAAATACTGAACTGTCACAAATTTAAGCACAGGGCCTGGAGGAAATACTGAACTGTCACAAATTTAAACACAGGGCCTGGAGGAAATACTGAACTGTCACAAATTTAAACACAAGGCCTGGAGGAAATACTGAACTGTCACAAATTTAAACACAAGGCCTGGAGGAAATACTGAACTGTCACAAATTTAAACACAAGGCCTGGAGGAAATACTGAACTGTCACAGCTTTAAACACAGGGCCTGGAGGAAATACTGAACTGTCACAAATTTAAACACAAGGCCTGGAGGAAATACTGAACTGTTACAAATTTAAACACAAGGCCTGGAGGAAATACTGAACTGTCACAAATTTAAACACAAGGCCTGGAGGAAATACTGAACTGTCACAAATTTAAACACAAGGCCTGGAGGGAAATACTGAACTGTCACAAATTTAAGCACAGGGCCTGGAGGAAATACTGAACTGTCACAGCTTTAAACACAGGGCCTGGAGGGAATACTGAACTGTCACAAATTTAAACACAAGGCCTGGAGGAAATACTGAACTGTCACAGCTTTAAACACAGGGCCTGGAGGGAATACTGAACTGTCACAAATTTAAACACAAGGCCTGGAGGAAATACTGAACTGTCACAGCTTTAAACACAGGGCCTGGAGGAAATACTGAACTGTCACAAATTTAAACACATGGTCTGGAGGAAATACTGAACTGTCACAGCTTTAAACACAGGGCCTGGAGGGAATACTGAACTGTCACAAATTTAAACACAAGGCCTGGAGGAAATACTGAACTGTCACAAATTTAAACACAGGGCCTGGAGGAAATACTGAACTGTCACAAATTTAAACACAGGGCCTGGAGGAAATACTGAACTGTTACAAATTTAAACACAAGGCCTGGAGGAAATACTGAACTGTCACAGCTTTAAACACAGTGCCTGGAGGAAATACTGAACTGTCACAAATTTAAACACAGGGCCTGGAGGAAATACTGAACTGTCACAAATTTAAACACAAGGCCTGGAGGAAATACTGAACTGTCAAAAATTTAAACACAAGGCCTGGAGGAAATACTGAACTGTCACAACTTTAAACACAAGCCCTGGAGGGAAATACTGAACTGTCACAAATTTAAACACAAGGCCTGGAGGGAAATACTGAACTGTCACAAATTTAAACACAAGGCCTGGAGGAAATACTGAACTGTCACAGCTTTAAACACAAGGCCTGGAGGAAATACTGAACTGTCAAAAATTTAAACACAAGGCCTGGAGGAAATACTGAACTGTCACAACTTTAAACACAAGCCCTGGAGGGAAATACTGAACTGTCACAAATTTAAACACAAGGCCTGGAGGAAATACTGAACTGTCACAGCTTTAAACACAGGGCCTGGAGGAAATACTGAACTGTCACAAATTTAAACACAAGGCCTGGAGGGAATACTGAACTGTCACAAATTTAAACTCAAGGCCTGGAGGAAATACTGAACTGTCACAAATTTAAACACAAGGCCTGGAGGAAATACTGAACTGTCACAGCTTTAAACACAGGGCCTGGAGGAAATACTGAACTGTCACAAATTTAAACACAAGGCCTGGAGGAAATACTGAACTGTCACAAATTTAAACACAAGGCCTGGAGGAAATACTGAACTGTCACAAATTTAAACACAAGGCCTGGAGGAAATCCTGAACTGTCACAAATTTAAACACAGGGCCTGGAGGAAATACTGAACTGTCACAAATTTAAACACAAGGCCTGGAGGAAATACTGAACTGTCACAAATTTAAACACAAGGCCTGGAGGAAATCCTGAACTGTCACAAATTTAAACACAGGGCCTGGAGGAAATACTGAACTGTCACAAATTTAAACACAAGGCCTGGAGGAAATCCTGAACTGTCACAAATTTAAACACAGGGCCTGGAGGAAATACTGAACTGTCACAAATTTAAACACAAGGCCTGGAGGAAATACAGAACTGTCACAAATTTAAACACAAGGCCTGGAGGAAATCCTGAACTGTCACAAATTTAAACACAGGGCCTGGAGGAAATACTGAACTGTCCCAAATTTAAACACAAGGCCTGGAGGAAATCCTGAACTGTCACAAATTTAAACACAGGGCCTGGAGGAAATACTGAACTGTCACAAATTTAAACACAGGGCCTGGAGGGAAATACTGAACTGTCACATATTTAAACACAGGGCCTGGAGGAAATACTGAACTGTCACAAATTTAAACACAGGGCCTGGAGGAAATACTGAACTGTCACAAATTTAAATACAGGGCCTGGAGGAAATACTGAACTGTCACAAATTTAAACACAAGGCCTGGAGGAAATACTGAACTGTCACAGCTTTAAACACAGGGCCTGGAGGAAATACTGAACTGTCACAAATTTAAACACAAGGCCTGGAGGGAAATACTGAGCTGTCACAAATTTAAACACAAGGCCTGGAGGAAATACTGAACTGTCACAGCTTTAAACACAGGGCCAGGAGGAAATACTGAACTGTCACAGATTTAAACACAAGGCCTGGAGGAAATACTGAACTGTCACAAATTTAAACACAAGGCCTGGAGGGAATACTGAACTCTCACAAATTTAAACACAAAGCCTGGAGGAAATACTGAACTGTCACAAATTTAAACACAGGGCCTGGAGGAAATACTGAACTGTCACAAATTTAAACACAAGGCCTGGAGGAAATACTGAACTGTCACAAACTTAAACACAGGGGCTGGAGGAAATACTGAACTGTCACAAATTTAAACACAAGGCCTGGAGGAAATACTGAACTGTCACAAATTTAAACACAGGGCCTGGAGGAAATACTGAACTGTCACAAATTTAAACACAAGGCCTGGAGGAAATACTGAACTGTCACAAATTTAAACACAGGGCCTGGAGGAAATACTGAACTGTCACAAATTTAAACACAGGGCCTGGAGGAAATACTGAACTGTCACAAATTTAAACACAAGGCCTGGAGGGAATACTGAACTGTCACAAATTTAAACACAGGGCCTGGAGGAAATACTGAACTGTCACAAATTTAAACACAAGGCCTGGAGGGAATACTGAACTGTCACAAATTTAAACACAAAGCCTGGAGGAAATACTGAACTGTCACAAATTTAAACACAGGGCCTGGAGGAAATACTGAACTGTCACAAATTTAAACACAGGGCCTGGAGGAAATACTGAACTGTCACAAATTTAAACACAAGGCCTGGAGGGAATACTGAACTGTCACAAATTTAAACACAGGGTCTGGAGGAAATACTGAACAGTCACAAATTTAAACACAAGGCCTGGAGTAAATACTGAACTGTCACAAATTTAAACACAGGGCCTGGAGGAAATACTGAACTGTCACAAATTTAAACACAAGGCCTGGAGGAAATACTGAACTGTCACAAATTTAAACACAAGGCCTGGAGGAAATACTGAACTGTCACAGCTTTAAACACAGGGCCTGGAGGAAATACTGAACTGTCACAAATTTAAACACAAGGCCTGGAGGAAATACTGAACTGTTACAAATTTAAACACAAGGCCTGGAGGAAATACTGAACTGTCACAAATTTAAACACAAGGCCTGGAGGAAATACTGAACTGTCACAAATTTAAACACAAGGCCTGGAGGGAAATACTGAACTGTCACAAATTTAAGCACAGGGCCTGGAGGAAATACTGAACTGTCACAGCTTTAAACACAGGGCCTGGAGGGAATACTGAACTGTCACAAATTTAAACACAAGGCCTGGAGGAAATACTGAACTGTCACAGCTTTAAACACAGGGCCTGGAGGGAATACTGAACTGTCACAAATTTAAACACAAGGCCTGGAGGAAATACTGAACTGTCACAGCTTTAAACACAGGGCCTGGAGGAAATACTGAACTGTCACAAATTTAAACACATGGTCTGGAGGAAATACTGAACTGTCACAGCTTTAAACACAGGGCCTGGAGGGAATACTGAACTGTCACAAATTTAAACACAAGGCCTGGAGGAAATACTGAACTGTCACAAATTTAAACACAGGGCCTGGAGGAAATACTGAACTGTCACAAATTTAAACACAGGGCCTGGAGGAAATACTGAACTGTTACAAATTTAAACACAAGGCCTGGAGGAAATACTGAACTGTCACAGCTTTAAACACAGGGCCTGGAGGAAATACTGAACTGTCACAAATTTAAACACAGGGCCTGGAGGAAATACTGAACTGTCACAAATTTAAACACAAGGCCTGGAGGAAATACTGAACTGTCAAAAATTTAAACACAAGGCCTGGAGGAAATACTGAACTGTCACAACTTTAAACACAAGCCCTGGAGGGAAATACTGAACTGTCACAAATTTAAACACAAGGCCTGGAGGGAAATACTGAACTGTCACAAATTTAAACACAAGGCCTGGAGGAAATACTGAACTGTCACAGCTTTAAACACAAGGCCTGGAGGAAATACTGAACTGTCAAAAATTTAAACACAAGGCCTGGAGGAAATACTGAACTGTCACAACTTTAAACACAAGCCCTGGAGGGAAATACTGAACTGTCACAAATTTAAACACAAGGCCTGGAGGAAATACTGAACTGTCACAGCTTTAAACACAGGGCCTGGAGGAAATACTGAACTGTCACAAATTTAAACACAAGGCCTGGAGGGAATACTGAACTGTCACAAATTTAAACTCAAGGCCTGGAGGAAATACTGAACTGTCACAAATTTAAACACAAGGCCTGGAGGAAATACTGAACTGTCACAGCTTTAAACACAGGGCCTGGAGGAAATACTGAACTGTCACAAATTTAAACACAAGGCCTGGAGGAAATACTGAACTGTCACAAATTTAAACACAAGGCCTGGAGGAAATACTGAACTGTCACAAATTTAAACACAAGGCCTGGAGGAAATCCTGAACTGTCACAAATTTAAACACAGGGCCTGGAGGAAATACTGAACTGTCACAAATTTAAACACAAGGCCTGGAGGAAATACTGAACTGTCACAAATTTAAACACAAGGCCTGGAGGAAATCCTGAACTGTCACAAATTTAAACACAGGGCCTGGAGGAAATACTGAACTGTCACAAATTTAAACACAAGGCCTGGAGGAAATCCTGAACTGTCACAAATTTAAACACAGGGCCTGGAGGAAATACTGAACTGTCACAAATTTAAACACAAGGCCTGGAGGAAATACAGAACTGTCACAAATTTAAACACAAGGCCTGGAGGAAATCCTGAACTGTCACAAATTTAAACACAGGGCCTGGAGGAAATACTGAACTGTCCCAAATTTAAACACAAGGCCTGGAGGAAATCCTGAACTGTCACAAATTTAAACACAGGGCCTGGAGGAAATACTGAACTGTCACAAATTTAAACACAGGGCCTGGAGGGAAATACTGAACTGTCACATATTTAAACACAGGGCCTGGAGGAAATACTGAACTGTCACAAATTTAAACACAGGGCCTGGAGGAAATACTGAACTGTCACAAATTTAAATACAGGGCCTGGAGGAAATACTGAACTGTCACAAATTTAAACACAAGGCCTGGAGGAAATACTGAACTGTCACAGCTTTAAACACAGGGCCTGGAGGAAATACTGAACTGTCACAAATTTAAACACAAGGCCTGGAGGGAAATACTGAGCTGTCACAAATTTAAACACAAGGCCTGGAGGAAATACTGAACTGTCACAGCTTTAAACACAGGGCCAGGAGGAAATACTGAACTGTCACAGATTTAAACACAAGGCCTGGAGGAAATACTGAACTGTCACAAATTTAAACACAAGGCCTGGAGGGAATACTGAACTCTCACAAATTTAAACACAAAGCCTGGAGGAAATACTGAACTGTCACAAATTTAAACACAGGGCCTGGAGGAAATACTGAACTGTCACAAATTTAAACACAAGGCCTGGAGGAAATACTGAACTGTCACAAACTTAAACACAGGGGCTGGAGGAAATACTGAACTGTCACAAATTTAAACACAAGGCCTGGAGGAAATACTGAACTGTCACAAATTTAAACACAGGGCCTGGAGGAAATACTGAACTGTCACAAATTTAAACACAAGGCCTGGAGGAAATACTGAACTGTCACAAATTTAAACACAGGGCCTGGAGGAAATACTGAACTGTCACAAATTTAAACACAGGGCCTGGAGGAAATACTGAACTGTCACAAATTTAAACACAAGGCCTGGAGGGAATACTGAACTGTCACAAATTTAAACACAGGGCCTGGAGGAAATACTGAACTGTCACAAATTTAAACACAAGGCCTGGAGGGAATACTGAACTGTCACAAATTTAAACACAAAGCCTGGAGGAAATACTGAACTGTCACAAATTTAAACACAGGGCCTGGAGGAAATACTGAACTGTCACAAATTTAAACACAGGGCCTGGAGGAAATACTGAACTGTCACAAATTTAAACACAAGGCCTGGAGGGAATACTGAACTGTCACAAATTTAAACACAGGGTCTGGAGGAAATACTGAACAGTCACAAATTTAAACACAAGGCCTGGAGTAAATACTGAACTGTCACAAATTTAAACACAAGGCCTGGAGGGAATACTGAACTCACACAAATTTAAACACAGGGCCTGGAGGAAATACTGAACTGTCACAAATTTAAACACAGGGCCTGGAGGAAATACTGAACTGTCACAAATTTAAACACAGGGCCTGGAGGAAATACTGAACTGTCACAAATTTAAACACAAGGCCTGGAGCAAATACTGAACTGTCACAAATTTAAACACAGGGTCTGGAGGGAATACTGAACTGTCACAAATTTAAACACAGGGCCTGGAGGAAATACTGAACTGTCACAAATTTAAACACAGGGTCTGGAGGGAAATACTGAACTGTCACAAATTTAAACACAGGGCCTGGAGGAAATACTGAACTGCCACAAATTTAAACACAAGGCCTGGAGGAAATACTGAACGGTCACAAATTTAAGCACAGGGCCTGGAGGGAAATACTGAACTGTCACAACTTTAAACACAGGGCCTGGAGGAAATACTGAACTGTCACAAATTTAAACACAAGGCCTGGAGGAAATACTGAACTGTCACCACTTTAAACACAGGGCCTGGAGGAAATACTGAACAGTCACAAATTTAAACACAGGGCCTGGAGGAAATACTGAACTGTCACAAATTTAAACACAAGGCCTGGAGGAAATACTGAACTGTCACAAATTTAAACACAAGGCCTGGATGAAATACTGAACGGTCACAAATTTAAGCACAGGGCCTGGAGGAAATACTGAACTGTCACAAATTTAAACACAGGGCCTGGAGGAAATACTGAACTGTCACAAATTTAAACACAAGGCCTGGAGGAAATACTGAACTGTCACAAATTTAAACATAGGGCCTGGAGGGAAATACTGAACTGTCACAAATTTAAACACAAGGCCTGGAGGAAATACTGAACTGTCACAGCTTTAAACACAGGGCCTGGAGGAAATACTGAACTGTCACAAATTTAAACACAAGGCCTGGAGGAAATACTGAACTGTTACAAATTTAAACACAAGGCCTGGAGGAAATACTGAACTGTCACAAATTTAAACACAAGGCCTGGAGGAAATACTGAACTGTCACAAATTTAAACACAAGGCCTGGAGGAAATACTGAACTGTCACAGCTTTAAACACAGGGCCTGGTGGGAATACTGAACTGTCACAAATTTAAACACAAGGCCTGGAGGAAATACTGAACTGTCACAGCTTTAAACACAGGGCCTGGAGGGAATACTGAACTGTCACAAATTTAAACACAAGGCCTGGAGGAAATACTGAACTTTCACAAATTTAAACACAAGGCCTGGAGGAAATACTGAACTGTCACAAATTTAAACACAAGGCCTGGAGGAAATACTGAACTGTCACAAATTTAAACACAAGGCCTGGAGGAAATACTGAACTGTCACAAATTTAAACACAGGGCCTGGAGGGAATACTGAACTGTCACAAATTTAAACACAAGACCTGGAGGAAATACTGAACTGTCACCACTTTAAACACAGGGCCTGGAGGAAATACTGAACTGTCACAAATTTAAACACAAGGCCTGGAGGAAATACTGAACTGTCACAAATTTAAACACAAGGCCTGGAGGAAATACTGAACGGTCACAAATTTAAGCACAGGGCCTGGAGGGAATACTGAACTGTCACAAATTTAAACACAAGGCCTGGAGGAAATACTGAACTGTCACCACTTTAAACACAGTGCCTGGAGGAAATACTGAACAGTCACAAATTTAAACACAAGGCCTGGAGGAAATACTGAACTGTCACAGCTTTAAACACAGGGCCAGGAGGAAATACTGAACTGTCACAAATTTAAACACAAGGCCTGGAGGAAATACTGAACTGTCACAAATTTAAACATAGGGCCTGGAGGGAAATACTGAACTGTCACAAATTTAAACACAAGGCCTGGAGGAAATACTGAACTGTCACAGCTTTAAACACAGGGCCTGGAGGAAATACTGAACTGTCACAAATTTAAACACAAGGCCTGGAGGAAATACTGAACTGTTACAAATTTAAACACAAGGCCTGGAGGAAATACTGAACTGTCACAAATTTAAACACAAGGCCTGGAGGAAATACTGAACTGTCACAAATTTAAACACAAGGCCTGGAGGAAATACTGAACTGTCACAGCTTTAAACACAGGGCCTGGTGGGAATACTGAACTGTCACAAATTTAAACACAAGGCCTGGAGGAAATACTGAACTGTCACAGCTTTAAACACAGGGCCTGGAGGGAATACTGAACTGTCACAAATTTAAACACAAGGCCTGGAGGAAATACTGAACTTTCACAAATTTAAACACAAGGCCTGGAGGAAATACTGAACTGTCACAAATTTAAACACAAGGCCTGGAGGAAATACTGAACTGTCACAAATTTAAACACAAGGCCTGGAGGAAATACTGAACTGTCACAAATTTAAACACAGGGCCTGGAGGGAATACTGAACTGTCACAAATTTAAACACAAGACCTGGAGGAAATACTGAACTGTCACCACTTTAAACACAGGGCCTGGAGGAAATACTGAACTGTCACAAATTTAAACACAAGGCCTGGAGGAAATACTGAACTGTCACAAATTTAAACACAAGGCCTGGAGGAAATACTGAACGGTCACAAATTTAAGCACAGGGCCTGGAGGGAATACTGAACTGTCACAAATTTAAACACAAGGCCTGGAGGAAATACTGAACTGTCACCACTTTAAACACAGTGCCTGGAGGAAATACTGAACTGTCACAAATTTAAACACAAGGCCTGGAGGAAATACTGAACTGTCACAGCTTTAAACACAGGGCCAGGAGGAAATACTGAACTGTCACAAATTTAAACACAGGGCCTGGAGGGAATACTGAACTGTTACAAATTTAAACACAAGGCCTGGAGGAAATACTGAACTGTCACAAATTTAAACACAGGGCCTGGAGGAAATACTGAACTGTCACAAATTTAAACACAGGGCCTGGAGGAAATACTGAACTGTTACAAATTTAAACACAAGGCCTGGAGGAAATACTGAACTGTCACAGCTTTAAACACAGTGCCTGGAGGAAATACTGAACTGTCACAAATTTAAACACAGGGCCTGGAGGAAATACTGAACTGTCACAAATTTAAACACAAGGCCTGGAGGAAATACTGAACTGTCAAAAATTTAAACACAAGGCCTGGAGGAAATACTGAACTGTCACAACTTTAAACACAAGCCCTGAAGGGAAATACTGAACTGTCACATATTTAAACACAAGGCCTGGAGGGAAATACTGAACTGTCACAAATTTAAACACAAGGCCTGGAGGAAATACTGAACTGTCAAAAATTTAAACACAAGGCCTGGAGGAAATACTGAACTGTCACAACTTTAAACACAAGCCCTGGAGGGAAATACTGAACTGTCACAAATTTAAACACAAGGCCTGGAGGAAATACTGAACTGTCACAGCTTTAAACACAGGGCCTGGAGGAAATACTGAACTGTCACAAATTTAAACACAAGGCCTGGAGGGAATACTGAACTGTCACAAATTTAAACTCAAGGCCTGGAGGAAATACTGAACTGTCACAAATTTAAACACAAGGCCTGGAGGAAATACTGAACTGTCACAGCTTTAAACACAGGGCCTGGAGGAAATACTGAACTGTCACAAATTTAAACACAAGGCCTGGAGGAAATACTGAACTGTCACAAATTTAAACACAAGGCCTGGAGGAAATACTGAACTGTCACAAATTTAAACACAAGGCCTGGAGGAAATCCTGAACTGTCACAAATTTAAACACAGGGCCTGGAGGAAATACTGAACTGTCACAAATTTAAACACAAGGCCTGGAGGAAATACTGAACTGTCACAAATTTAAACACAAGGCCTGGAGGAAATCCTGAACTGTCACAAATTTAAACACAGGGCCTGGAGGAAATACTGAACTGTCACAAATTTAAACACAAGGCCTGGAGGAAATCCTGAACTGTCACAAATTTAAACACAGGGCCTGGAGGAAATACTGAACTGTCACAAATTTAAACACAAGGCCTGGAGGAAATACAGAACTGTCACAAATTTAAACACAAGGCCTGGAGGAAATCCTGAACTGTCACAAATTTAAACACAGGGCCTGGAGGAAATACTGAACTGTCCCAAATTTAAACACAAGGCCTGGAGGAAATCCTGAACTGTCACAAATTTAAACACAGGGCCTGGAGGAAATACTGAACTGTCACAAATTTAAACACAGGGCCTGGAGGGAAATACTGAACTGTCACATATTTAAACACAGGGCCTGGAGGAAATACTGAACTGTCACAAATTTAAACACAGGGCCTGGAGGAAATACTGAACTGTCACAAATTTAAATACAGGGCCTGGAGGAAATACTGAACTGTCACAAATTTAAACACAAGGCCTGGAGGAAATACTGAACTGTCACAGCTTTAAACACAGGGCCTGGAGGAAATACTGAACTGTCACAAATTTAAACACAAGGCCTGGAGGGAAATACTGAGCTGTCACAAATTTAAACACAAGGCCTGGAGGAAATACTGAACTGTCACAGCTTTAAACACAGGGCCAGGAGGAAATACTGAACTGTCACAGATTTAAACACAAGGCCTGGAGGAAATACTGAACTGTCACAAATTTAAACACAAGGCCTGGAGGGAATACTGAACTCTCACAAATTTAAACACAAAGCCTGGAGGAAATACTGAACTGTCACAAATTTAAACACAGGGCCTGGAGGAAATACTGAACTGTCACAAATTTAAACACAAGGCCTGGAGGAAATACTGAACTGTCACAAATTTAAACACAGGTGCTGGAGGAAATACTGAACTGTCACAAATTTAAACACAAGGCCTGGAGGAAATACTGAACTGTCACAAATTTAAACACAGGGCCTGGAGGAAATACTGAACTGTCACAAATTTAAACACAAGGCCTGGAGGAAATACTGAACTGTCACAAATTTAAACACAGGGCCTGGAGGAAATACTGAACTGTCACAAATTTAAACACAGGGCCTGGAGGAAATACTGAACTGTCACAAATTTAAACACAAGGCCTGGAGGGAATACTGAACTGTCACAAATTTAAACACAGGGCCTGGAGGAAATACTGAACTGTCACAAATTTAAACACAAGGCCTGGAGGGAATACTGAACTGTCACAAATTTAAACACAAAGCCTGGAGGAAATACTGAACTGTCACAAATTTAAACACAGGGCCTGGAGGAAATACTGAACTGTCACAAATTTAAACACAGGGCCTGGAGGAAATACTGAACTGTCACAAATTTAAACACAAGGCCTGGAGGGAATACTGAACTGTCACAAATTTAAACACAGGGTCTGGAGGAAATACTGAACAGTCACAAATTTAAACACAAGGCCTGGAGTAAATACTGAACTGTCACAAATTTAAACACAAGGCCTGGAGGGAATACTGAACTCACACAAATTTAAACACAGGGCCTG
Source organism: Heterodontus francisci (assembly GCF_036365525.1). NCBI lineage: Eukaryota > Metazoa > Chordata > Chondrichthyes > Heterodontiformes > Heterodontidae > Heterodontus > Heterodontus francisci. The sequence goes on from NW_027141111.1 coordinate 2,433,648, forward strand.
GAGGAAATACTGAACTGTCACAAATTTAAACACAGGGCCTGGAGGAAATACTGAACTGTCACAAATTTAAACACAGGGCCTGGAGGAAATACTGAACTGTCACAAATTTAAACACAAGGCCTGGAGCAAATACTGAACTGTCACAAATTTAAACACAGGGTCTGGAGGGAATACTGAACTGTCACAAATTTAAACACAGGGCCTGGAGGAAATACTGAACTGTCACAAATTTAAACACAGGGTCTGGAGGGAAATACTGAACTGTCACAAATTTAAACACAGGGCCTGGAGGAAATACTGAACTGCCACAAATTTAAACACAAGGCCTGGAGGAAATACTGAACGGTCACAAATTTAAGCACAGGGCCTGGAGGGAAATACTGAACTGTCACAACTTTAAACACAGGGCCTGGAGGAAATACTGAACTGTCACAAATTTAAACACAAGGCCTGGAGGAAATACTGAACTGTCACCACTTTAAACACAGGGCCTGGAGGAAATACTGAACAGTCACAAATTTAAACACAGGGCCTGGAGGAAATACTGAACTGTCACAAATTTAAACACAAGGCCTGGAGGAAATACTGAACTGTCACAAATTTAAACACAAGGCCTGGATGAAATACTGAACGGTCACAAATTTAAGCACAGGGCCTGGAGGAAATACTGAACTGTCACAAATTTAAACACAGGGCCTGGAGGAAATACTGAACTGTCACAAATTTAAACACAAGGCCTGGAGGAAATACTGAACTGTCACAAATTTAAACATAGGGCCTGGAGGGAAATACTGAACTGTCACAAATTTAAACACAAGGCCTGGAGGAAATACTGAACTGTCACAGCTTTAAACACAGGGCCTGGAGGAAATACTGAACTGTCACAAATTTAAACACAAGGCCTGGAGGAAATACTGAACTGTTACAAATTTAAACACAAGGCCTGGAGGAAATACTGAACTGTCACAAATTTAAACACAAGGCCTGGAGGAAATACTGAACTGTCACAAATTTAAACACAAGGCCTGGAGGAAATACTGAACTGTCACAGCTTTAAACACAGGGCCTGGTGGGAATACTGAACTGTCACAAATTTAAACACAAGGCCTGGAGGAAATACTGAACTGTCACAGCTTTAAACACAGGGCCTGGAGGGAATACTGAACTGTCACAAATTTAAACACAAGGCCTGGAGGAAATACTGAACTTTCACAAATTTAAACACAAGGCCTGGAGGAAATACTGAACTGTCACAAATTTAAACACAAGGCCTGGAGGAAATACTGAACTGTCACAAATTTAAACACAAGGCCTGGAGGAAATACTGAACTGTCACAAATTTAAACACAGGGCCTGGAGGGAAATACTGAACTGTCACAAATTTAAACACAAGGCCTGGAGGGAAATACTGAACTGTCACAAATTTAAACACAAGGCCTGGGGGAAATACTGAACTGTCACAAATTTAAACACAGGGCCTGGAGGAAATCCTGAACTGTCACAAATTTAAACACAAGGCCTGGAGGAAACACTGAACTGTCACAAATTTAAACACAAGGCCTGGAGGAAATACTGAACTGTCACAAATTTAAACACAAGGCCTGGAGGAAATACTGAACTGTCACAAATTTAAACACAAGGCCTGGAGGAAATACTGAACTGTTACAAATTTAAACACAAGGCCTGGAGGAAATACTGAACTGTCACAAATTTAAACACAAGGCCTGGAGGAAATACTGAACTGTCACAAATTTAAACACAAGGCCTGGAGGAAATACTGAACTGTCACAGCTTTAAACACAGGGCCTGGAGGAAATACTGAACTGTCACAAATTTAAACACATGGTCTGGAGGAAATACTGAACTGTCACAGCTTTAAACACAGGGCCTGGAGGGAATACTGAACTGTCACAAATTTAAACACAAGGCCTGGAGGAAATACTGAACGGTCACAAATTTAAACACAAGGCCTGGAGGAAATACTGAACTGTCACAAATTTAAACACAAGGCCTGGAGGAAATTCTGAACTGTCACAAATTTAAACACAAGGCCTGGAGGAAATACTGAACTGTTACAAATTTAAACACAAGGCCTGGAGGAAATACTGAACTGTCACAAATTTAAACACAAGGCCTGGAGGAAATACTGAACTGTCACAAATTTAAACACAAGGCCTGGAGGAAATACTGAACTGTCACAGCTTTAAACACAGGGCCTGGAGGAAATATTGAACTGTCACAAATTTAAACACATGGTCTGGAGGAAATACTGAACTGTCACAGCTTTAAACACAGGGCCTGGAGGGAATACTGAACTGTCACAAATTTAAACACAAGGCCTGGAGGAAATACTGAACGGTCACAAATTTAAACACAGGGCCTGGAGGAAATACTGAACTGTCACAAATTTAAACACAGGGCCTGGAGGAAATACTGAACTGTTACAAATTTAAACACAAGGCCTGGAGGAAATACTGAACTGTCACAGCTTTAAACACAGTGCCTGGAGGAAATACTGAACTGTCACAAATTTAAACACAGGGCCTGGAGGAAATACTGAACTGTCACAAATTTAAACACAAGGCCTGGAGGAAATACTGAACTGTCACAACTTTAAACACAAGCCCTGGAGGGAAATACTGAACTGTCACAAATTTAAACACAAGGCCTGGAGGAAATACTGAACTGTCACAGCTTTAAACACAGGGCCTGGAGGAAATACTGAACTGTCACAAATTTAAACACAAGGCCTGGAGGGAATACTGAACTGTCACAAATTTAAACACAAGGCCTGGAGGAAATACTGAACTGTCACAAATTTAAACACAAGGCCTGGAGGAAATACTGAACTGTCACAGCTTTAAACACAGGGCCTGGAGGAAATACTGAACTGTCACAAATTTAAACACAAGGCCTGGAGGAAATACTGAACTGTCACAAATTTAAACACAAGGCCTGGAGGAAATACTGAACTGTCACAAATTTAAACACAAGGCCTGGAGGAAATACTGAACTGTCACAAATTTAAACACAAGGCCTGGAGGAAATACTGAACTGTCACAAATTTAAACACAAGGCCTGGAGGAATTACTGAACTGTCACAAATTTAAACACAGGGCCTGGAGGAAATACTGAACTGTCACAAATTTAAACACAGGGCCTGGAGGAAATACTGAACTGTCACAAATTTAAACACAAGGCCTGGAGGAAATCCTGAACTGTCACAAATTTAAACACAGGGCCTGGAGGAAATACTGAACTGTCACAAATTTAAACACAGGGCCTGGAGGAAATACTGAACTGTCACAAATTTAAACACAAGGCCTGGAGGAAATACTGAACTGTCACAAATTTAAACACAAGGCCTGGAGGAAATCCTGAACTGTCACAAATTTAAACACAGGGCCTGGAGGAAATACTGAACTGTCACAAAGTTAAACACAAGGCCTGGAGGAAATCCTGAACTGTCACAAATTTAAACACAGGGCCTGGAGGAAATACTGAACTGTCACAAATTTAAACACAGGGCCTGGAGGGAAATACTGAACTGTCACAAATTTAAACACAGGGCCTGGAGGAAATACTGAACTGTCACAAATTTAAACACAGGGCCTGGAGGAAATACTGAACTGTCACAAATTTAAATACAGGGCCTGGAGGAAATACTGAACTGTCACAAATTTAAACACAAGGCCTGGAGGAAATACTGAACTGTCACAGCTTTAAACACAGGGCCTGGAGGAAATACTGAACTGTCACAAATTTAAACACAAGGCCTGGAGGGAAATACTGAACTGTCACAAATTTAAACACAAGGCCTGGAGGAAATACTGAACTGTCACAGCTTTAAACACAGGGCCAGGTGGAAATACTGAACTGTCACAAATTTAAACACAAGGCCTGGAGGAAATACTGAACTGTCACAAATTTAAACACAAGGCCTGGAGGGAATACTGAACTCTCACAAATTTAAACACAAAGCCTGGAGGAAATACTGAACTGTCACAAATTTAAACACAGGGCCTGGAGGAAATACTGAACTGTCACAAATTTAAACACAAAGCCTGGAGGAAATACTGAACTGTCACAAATTTAAACACAAGGCCTGGAGGAAATACTGAACTGTCACAAATTTAAACACAAGGCCTGGAGGAAATACTGAACTCTCACAAATTTAAACACAAAGCCTGGAGGAAATACTGAACTGTCACAAATTTAAACACAGGGCCTGGAGGAAATACTGAACTGTCACAAATTTAAACACAAGGCCTGGAGGAAATACTGAACTGTCACAAATTTAAACACAGGGACTGGAGGAAATACTGAACTGTCACAAATTTAAACACAAGGCCTGGAGGAAATACTGAACTGTCACAAATTTAAACACAGGGCCTGGAGGAAATACTGAACTGTCACAAATTTAAACACAAGGCCTGGAGGAAATACTGAACTGTCACAAATTTAAACACAGGGCCTGGAGGAAATACTGAACTGTCACAAATTTAAACACAGGTCCTGGAGGAAATACTGAACTGTCACAAATTTAAACACAAGGCCTGGAGGGAATACTGAACTGTCACAAATTTAAACACAGGGCCTGGAGGAAATACTGAACTGTCACAAATTTAAACACAAGGCCTGGAGGGAATACTGAACTGTCACAAATTTAAACACAAAGCCTGGAGGAAATACTGAACTGTCACAAATTTAAACACAGGGCCTGGAGGAAATACTGAACTGTCACAAATTTAAACACAGGGCCTGGAGGAAATACTGAACTGTCACAAATTTAAACACAGGGCCTGGAGGAAATACTGAACTGTCACAAATTTAAACACAGGGCCTGGAGGAAATACTGAACTGTCACAAATTTAAACACAGGGTCTGGAGGAAATACTGAACAGTCACAAATTTAAACACAAGGCCTGGAGTAAATACTGAACTGTCACAAATTTAAACACAAGGCCTGGAGGGAATACTGAACTCTCACAAATTTAAACACAGGGCCTGGAGGAAATACTGAACTGTCACAAATTTAAACACAGGGCCTGGAGGAAATACTGAACTGTCACAAATTTAAACACAGGGCCTGGAGGAAATACTGAACTGTCACAAATTTAAACACAAGGCCTGGAGCAAATACTGAACTGTCACAAATTTAAACACAGGGTCTGGAGGGAATACTGAACTGTCACAAATTTAAACACAGGGCCTGGAGGAAATACTGAACTGCCACAAATTTAAACACAGGGCCTGGAGGAAATACTGAACTGTCACAAATTTAAACACAGGGTCTGGAGGGAAATACTGAACTGTCACAAATTTAAACACAGGGCCTGGAGGAAATACTGAACTGTCACAAATTTAAACACAGGGCCTGGAGGAAATACTGAACTGTCACAAATTTAAACACAAGGTCTGGAGGAAATACTGAACTGTCACAAATTTAAACACAGGGGCTGGAGGAATTACTGAACTGTCACAAATTTAAACACAAGGCCTGGAGGAAAAACTGAACTGTCACAAATTTAAACACAAGGCATGGAGGAAATACTGAACTGTCACAAATTTAAACACAAGGCCTGGAGGAAATACTGAACTGTCACAAATTTAAACACAGGTCCTGGAGTGAAATACTGAACTGTCACAAATTTAAACACAAGGCCTGGAGGAAATACTGAACTGTCACAAATTTAAACACAGGTCCTGGGGGAAATACTGAACTGTCACAAATTTAAACACAGGGTCTGGAGGAAATACTGAACTGTCACAAATTTAAACACAAGACCTGGAGGAAATACTGAACTGTCACAAATTTAAACACGGGGTCTGGAGGAAATACTGAATGTCACAAATTTAAACACAGGGCCTGGAGGAAATACTGAACTGTCACAAATTTAAACACAGGGACTGGAGGAAATACTGAACTGTCACAAATTTAAACACAGGGACTGGAGGAAATACTGAACTGTCACAAATTTAAACACAGGGACTGGAGGAAATACTGAACTGTCACAAATTTAAACACAGGGCCTGGAGGAAATACTGAACTGTCACAAAATTAAACACAAGGCCTGGAGGAAATACTGAACTGTCACAAATTTAAACACAGGGCCTGGAGGAAATACTGAACTGTCACAAATTTAAACACAAGGCCTGGAGGAAATACTGAACTGTCACAAATTTAAACACAGGGACTGGAGGAAATACTGAACTGTCACAAATTTAAACACAAGGCCTGGAGGAAATACTGAACTGTCACAAATTTAAACACAGGGACTGGAGGAAATACTGAACTGTCACAAATTTAAACACAGGGCCTGGAGGAAATACTGAACTGTCACAAAATTAAACACAAGGCCTGGAGGAAATACTGAACTGTCACAAATTTAAACTCAAGGCCTGGAGGAAATACTGAACTGTCACAAATTTAAACACAAGGACTGGAGGAAATACTGAACTGTCACAAATTTAAACCCAAGGACTGGAGGAAATACTGAACTGTCACAAATTTAAACACAGGGCCTGGAGGGAATACTGAACTGTCACAAATTAAAACACAAGGCCTGGAGGAAATACTGAACTGTCACAAATTTAAACACAGGGCCTGGAGGAAATACTGAACTGTCACAAATTTAAACACAAGGCCTGGAGGAAATACTGTACTGTCACAAATTTAAACACAAGGACTGGAGGAAATACTGAACTGTCACAAATTTAAACACAAGGACTGGAGGAAATACTGAACTGTCACAAATTTAAACACAGGGCCTGGAGGGAATACTGAACTGTCACAAATTTAAACACAAGGCCTGGAGGAAATACTGAACTGTCACAAATTTAAACACAAGGCCTGGAGGAAATACTGAACTGTCACAAATTTAAACACAGGGCCTGGAGGGAATACTGAACTGTCACAAATTTAAACACAAGACCTGGAGGAAATACTGAACTGTCACCACTTTAAACACAGGGCCTGGAGGAAATACTGAACTGTCACAAATTTAAATACAGGGCCTGGAGGAAATACTGAACTGTCACAAATTTAAACACAAGGCCTGGAGGAAATACTGAACTGTCACAACTTTAAACACAGGGCCTGGAGGAAATACTGAACAGTCACAAATTTAAACACAGGGCCTGGAGGAAATACTGAACTGTCACAAATTTAAACACAAGGCGTGGAGGAAATACTGAACTGTCACAAATTTAAACACAAGGCGTGGAGGAAATACTGAACTGTCACAAATTTAAACACAGGGCCTGGAGGAAATACTGAACTGTCACAAATTTAAACACAAGGCCTGGAGGGAATACTGAACTGTCACAAATTTAAACACAAAGCCTGGAGGAAATACTGAACTGTCACAAATTTAAACACAGGGCCTGGAGGAAATACTGAACTGTCACAAATTTAAACACAGGGCCTGGAGGAAATACTGAACTGTCACAAATTTAAACACAGGGCCTGGAGGAAATACTGAACTGTCACAAATTTAAACACAGGGCCTGGAGGAAATACTGAACTGTCACAAATTTAAACACAGGGTCTGGAGGAAATACTGAACAGTCACAAATTTAAACACAAGGCCTGGAGTAAATACTGAACTGTCACAAATTTAAACACAAGGCCTGGAGGGAATACTGAACTCTCACAAATTTAAACACAGGGCCTGGAGGAAATACTGAACTGTCACAAATTTAAACACAGGGCCTGGAGGAAATACTGAACTGTCACAAATTTAAACACAGGGCCTGGAGGAAATACTGAACTGTCACAAATTTAAACACAAGGCCTGGAGCAAATACTGAACTGTCACAAATTTAAACACAGGGTCTGGAGGGAATACTGAACTGTCACAAATTTAAACACAGGGCCTGGAGGAAATACTGAACTGCCACAAATTTAAACACAGGGCCTGGAGGAAATACTGAACTGTCACAAATTTAAACACAGGGTCTGGAGGGAAATACTGAACTGTCACAAATTTAAACACAGGGCCTGGAGGAAATACTGAACTGTCACAAATTTAAACACAGGGCCTGGAGGAAATACTGAACTGTCACAAATTTAAACACAAGGTCTGGAGGAAATACTGAACTGTCACAAATTTAAACACAGGGGCTGGAGGAAATACTGAACTGTCACAAATTTAAACACAAGGCCTGGAGGAAAAACTGAACTGTCACAAATTTAAACACAAGGCATGGAGGAAATACTGAACTGTCACAAATTTAAACACAAGGCCTGGAGGAAATACTGAACTGTCACAAATTTAAACACAGGTCCTGGAGGGAAATACTGAACTGTCACAAATTTAAACACAAGGCCTGGAGGAAATACTGAACTGTCACAAATTTAAACACAGGTCCTGGGGGAAATACTGAACTGTCACAAATTTAAACACAGGGTCTGGAGGAAATACTGAACTGTCACAAATTTAAACACAAGACCTGGAGGAAATACTGAACTGTCACAAATTTAAACACGGGGTCTGGAGGAAATACTGAATGTCACAAATTTAAACACAGGGCCTGGAGGAAATACTGAACTGTCACAAATTTAAACACAGGGACTGGAGGAAATACTGAACTGTCACAAATTTAAACACAGGGCCTGGAGGAAATACTGAACTGTCACAAAATTAAACACAAGGCCTGGAGGAAATACTGAACTGTCACAAATTTAAACTCAAGGCCTGGAGGAAATACTGAACTGTCACAAATTTAAACACAAGGACTGGAGGAAATACTGAACTGTCACAAATTTAAACACAAGGACTGGAGGAAATACTGAACTGTCACAAATTTAAACACAGGGCCTGGAGGGAATACTGAACTGTCACAAATTAAAACACAAAGCCTGGAGGAAATACTGAACTGTCACAAATTTAAACACAGGGCCTGGAGGAAATACTGAACTGTCACAAATTTAAACACAAGGCCTGGAGGAAATACTGTACTGTCACAAATTTAAACACAAGGACTGGAGGAAATACTGAACTGTCACAAATTTAAACACAAGGCCTGGAGGAAATACTGAACTGTCACAAATTTAAACACAGGGCCTGGAGGGAATACTGAACTGTCACAAATTTAAACACAAGGCCTGGAGGAAATACTGAACTGTCACAAATTTAAACACAGGGCCTGGAGGGAATACTGAACTGTCACAAATTTAAACACAAGACCTGGAGGAAATACTGAACTGTCACCACTTTAAACACAGGGCCTGGAGGAAATACTGAACTGTCACAAATTTAAACACAGGGCCTGGAGGAAATACTGAACTGTCACAAATTTAAATACAGGGCCTGGAGGAAATACTGAACTGTCACAAATTTAAACACAAGGCCTGGAGGAAATACTGAACTGTCACAACTTTAAACACAGGGCCTGGAGGAAATACTGAACAGTCACAAATTTAAACACAGGGCCTGGAGGAAATACTGAACTGTCACAAATTTAAACACAAGGCGTGGAGGAAATACTGAACTGTCACAAATTTAAACACAAGGCGTGGAGGAAATACTGAACTGTCACAAATTTAAACACAGGGCCTGGAGGAAATACTGAACTGTCACAAATTTAAACACAAGGCGTGGAGGATATACTGAACTGTCACAAATTTAAGCACAGGGCCTGGAGGAAATACTGAACTGTCACAAATTTAAACACAAGGCCTGGAGGAAATACTGAACTGTCACAAATTTAAACACAAGGTCTGGAGGAAATACTGTACTGTCACAAATTTAAACACAAGGACTGGAGGAAATACTGTACTGTCACAAATTTAAACACAAGGACTGGAGGAAATACTGAACTGTCACAAATTTAAACACAAGGCCTGGAGGAAATACTGAACTGTCACAAATTTAAACACAGGGCCTGGAGGGAATACTGAACTGTCACAAATTTAAACACAAGGCCTGGAGGAAATACTGAACTGTCACAAATTTAAACACAGGGCCTGGAGGGAATACTGAACTGTCACAAATTTAAACACAAGACCTGGAGGAAATACTGAACTGTCACCACTTTAAACACAGGGCCTGGAGGAAATACTGAACTGTCACAAATTTAAACACAGGGCCTGGAGGAAATACTGAACTGTCACAAATTTAAATACAGGGCCTGGAGGAAATACTGAACTGTCACAAATTTAAACACAAGGCCTGGAGGAAATACTGAACTGTCACAACTTTAAACACAGGGCCTGGAGGAAATACTGAACAGTCACAAATTTAAACACAGGGCCTGGAGGAAATACTGAACTGTCACAAATTTAAACACAAGGCGTGGAGGAAATACTGAACTGTCACAAATTTAAACACAAGGCGTGGAGGAAATACTGAACTGTCACAAATTTAAACACAGGGCCTGGAGGAAATACTGAACTGTCACAAATTTAAACACAAGGCCTGGAGGATATACTGAACTGTCACAAATTTAAGCACAGGGCCTGGAGGAAATACTGAACTGTCACAAATTTAAACACAAGGCCTGGAGGAAATACTGAACTGTCACAACTTTAAACACAGGTCCTGGAGGGAAATACTGAACTGTCACAAATTTAAACACAAGGCCTGGAGGAAATACTGAACTGTCACAAATTTAAACACAAGGCCTGGAGGAAATACTGAACTGTCACAAATTTAAACACAGGGTCTGGAGGAAATACTGAACTGTCACAAATTTAAACACAGGGTCTGGAGGAAATACTGAACTGTCACAAATTTAAACACAAGGCCTGGAGGAAATACTGAACTGTCACAAATTTAAACATAGGGCCTGGAGGAAATACTGAACTGTCACAAATTTAAACACAAGGCCTGGAGGAAATACTGAACTGTCACAAATTTAAACACAAGGCCTGGAGGAAATACTGAACTGTCACAAATTTAAACACAAGGCCTGGAGGAAATACTGAACTGTAACAAATTTAAACACAAGGCCTGGAGGAAATACTGAACTGTCACAAATTTAAACACAAGGCCTGGAGGAAATACTGAACTGTCACAAATTTAAACACAAGGCCTGGAGGAAATACTGAAATGTCACAAATTTAAACACAGGGCCTGGAGGAAATACTGAACTGTAACAAATTTAAACACAAGGCCTGGAGGAAATACTGAAATGTCACAAATTTAAACACAGGGCCTGGAGGAAATACTGAAATGTCACAAATTTAAACACAAGGCCTGGAGGAAATACTGAACTGACACAAATTTAAACACAGGGCCTGGAGGAAATACTGAACTGTAACAAATTTAAACACAAGGCCTGGAGGAAATACTGAACTGTCACAAATTTAAACACAAGGCCTGGAGGAAATACTGAACTGTCACAAATTTAAACACAGGGCCTGGAGGAAATACTGAACTGTCACAAATTTAAACACAAGGCCTGGAGGAAATACTGAACTGTCACAAATTTAAACACAGGGCCTGGAGGAAATACTGAACTGTCACAAATTTAAACACAAGGCCTGGAGGAAATACTGAACTGTCACAAATTTAAACACAAGGCCAGGAGGGAAATACTGAACTGTCACAAATTTAAACACAGGGCCTGGAGGAAATACTGAACTGTCACAAATTTAAACACAGGGCCTGGAGGGAAATACTGAACTGTCACAAATTTAAACACAAGGCCTGGAGGAAATACTGAACTGTCACAAATTTAAACACAGGGTCTGGAGGAAATACTGAACTGTCACAAATTTAAACACAGGGTCTGGAGGAAATACTGAACTGTCACAAATTTAAACACAAGGCCTGGAGGAAATACTGAACTGTCACAAATTTAAACATAGGGCCTGGAGGGAAATACTGAACTGTCACAAATTTAAACACAAGGCCTGGAGGAAATACTGAACTGTCACAAATTTAAACACAGGGCCTGGAGGAAATACTGAACTGTCACAAATTTAAACACAAGGCCTGGAGGAAATACTGAACTGTCACAAATTTAAACACAAGGCCTGGAGGAAATACTGAACTGTCACAAATTTCAACACAAGGCCTGGAGGAAATACTGAACTGTCACAAATTTAAACACAAGGCCTGGAGGAAATACTGAACTGTCACAAATTTAAACACAAGGCCTGGAGGAAATACTGAACTGTCACAAATTTAAACACAAGGCCTGGAGGAAGTACTGAACTGTCACAAATTTAAACACAGGTCCTGGAGGGAAATACTGAACTGTCACAAATTAATAAACACAAGGCCTGGAGGAAATACTGAACTGTCACAAATTTAAACACAAGGCCTGGAGGAAATACTGAACTGTCACAACTTTAAACACAGGTCCTGGAGGGAAATACTGAACTGTCACAAATTAATAAACACAAGGCCTGGAGGGAAATACTGAACTGTCACAAATTAATAAACACAAGGCCTGGAGGGAAATACTGAACTGTCACAAATTAATAAACACAAGGCCTGGAGGTAATACTGAACTGTCACAAATTTAAACACAAGGCCTGGAGAAAATACTGAACTGTCACAAATTTAAACACAGGGCCTGGAGGGAAATACTGAACTGTCACAAATTTAAACACAGGGCCTGGAGGGAAATACTGAACTGTCACAAATTTAAACACAAGGCCTGGAGGAAATACTGAACTGTCACAAATTTAAACACAGGGTCTGGAGGAAATACTGAACTGTCACAAATTTAAACACAGGGTCTGGAGGAAATACTGAACTGTCACAAATTTAAACACAAGGCCTGCAGGAAATACTGAACTGTCACAAATTTAAACATAGGGCCTGGAGGGAAATACTGAACTGTCACAAATTTAAACACAAGGCCTGGAGGAAATACTGAACTGTCACAAATTTAAACACAGGGCCTGGAGGAAATACTGAACTGTCACAAATTTAAACATAGGGCCTGGAGGGAAATACTGAACTGTCACAAATTTAAACACAAGGCCTGGAGGAAATACTGAACTGTCACAAATTTAAACACAGGGCCTGGAGGAAATACTGAACTGTCACAAATTTAAACACAAGGCCTGGAGGAAATACTGAACTGTCACAAATTTAAACATAGTGCCTGGAGGGAAATACTGAACTGTCACAAATTTAAACTCAAGGCCTGGAGGAAATACTGAACTGTCACAAATGTAAGCACAGGGCCTGGAGCAAATACTGAACTGTCACAAGTTTAAACACAAGGCCTGGAGGAAATACTGAACTGTCACAAATTTAAACACAGGGCCTGGAGGAAATACTGAACTGTCACAAATTTAAACACAAGGCCTGGAGGAAATACTGAACTGTCACAAATTTAAACACAAGGCCTGGAGGAAATACTGAACTGTCACAAATTTAAACACAGGGCCTGGAGGAAATACTGAACTGTCACAAATTTAAACACAAGGCCTGGAGTAAATACTGAACAGTCACAAATTTAAACACAAGGCCTGGAGGAAATACTGAACTGTCACAAATTTAAACACAGGGCCTGGAGGAAATACTGAACTGTCACAAATTTAAACACAGGCACTGGAGGAAATACTGAACTGTCACAAATTTAAACACAAGGCCTGGAGGAAATACTGAACTGTTACAAATTTAAACACAGTGCCTGGAGGAAATACTGAACTGTCACAAATTTAAACACAAGGCCTGGAGGAAATACTGAACTGTCACAAATTTAAACACAGTGCCAGGAGGAAATACTGAACTGTCACAAATTTCAACACAAGGCCTGGAGTAAATACTGAACTGTCACAAATTTAAACACAAGGCCTGGAGGAAATACTGAACTGTCACAAATTTAAACACAAGGCCTGGAGGAAATACTGAACTGTCACAAATTTCAACACAAGGCCTGGAGTAAATACTGAACTGTCACAACTTTAAACACAGGGCCTGGAGGTAATACTGAACTGTCACAAATTTAAACACAGGCACTGGAGGAAATACTGAACTGTCACAAATTTAAACACAAGGCCTGGAGGAAATACTGAACTGTTACAAATTTAAACACAGTGCCTGGAGGAAATACTGAACTGTCACAAATTTAAACACAAGGCCTGGAGGAAATACTGAACTGTCACAAATTTAAACACAGTGCCTGGAGGAAATACTGAACTGTCACAAATTTAAACACAAGGCCTGGAGGAAATACTGAACTGTCACAAATTTAAACACAGTGCCTGGAGGAAATACTGAACTGTCACAAATTTAAACACAAGGCCTGGAGTAAATACTGAACTGTCACAAATTTAAACACAAGGCCTGGAGGAAATACTGAACTGTCACAAATTTAAACACAGTGCCTGGAGGAAATACTGAACTGTCACAAATTTAAACACAGGGCCTGGAGGAAATACTGAACTGTCACAAATTTAAACACAAGGCCTGGAGGAAATACTGAACTGTCACAAATTTAAACACAGTGCCTGGAGGAAATACTGAACTGTCACAAATTTAAACACAAGGCCTGGAGGAAATACTGAACTGTCACAAATTTAAACACAGTGCCTGGAGGAAATACTGAACTGTCACAAATTTAAACACAAGGCCTGGAGTAAATACTGAACTGTCACAAATTTAAACACAGGGCCTGGAGGAAATACTGAACTGTCACAAATTTAAACACAAGGTCTGGAGGAAATACTGAACTGTCACAAATTTAAACACAGGGCCTGGAGGGAAATACTGAACTGTCACAAATTTAAACACAGGGCCTGGAGGAAATACTGAACTGTCACAAATTTAAACACAAGGTCTGGAGGAAATACTGAACTGTCACAAAATTAAACACAAGGCCTGGAGGGAATACTGAACTGTCACAAATTTAAACACAAGGCCTGGAGGAAATACTGAACTGTCACAAATTTAAACACAGGGCCTGGAGGGAAATACTGAACTGTCACAAATTTAAACACAGGGCCTGGAGGAAATACTGAACTGTCACAAATTTAAACACAGGGCCTGGAGGAAATACTGAACAGTCACAAATTTAAACACAGGGCCTGGAGGAAATACTGAACTGTTACAAATTTAAACACAGGGCCTGGAGGGAATACTGAACTGTCACAAATTTAAATACAGGGTCTGGAGGAAATACTGAACTGTCACAAATTTAAACACAAGGCCTGGAGGAAATACAGAACTGTCACAAATTTAAACACAGTGCCTGGAGGAAATTCTGAACTGTCACAAATTTAAACACAGTGCCTGGAGGAAATTCTGAACTGTCACAAATTTAAACACAAGGCCTGGAGGAAATTCTGAACTGTCACAAATTTAAACACAAGGCCTGGAGGAAATACAGAACTGTCACAAATTTAAACACAGTGCCTGGAGGAAATTCTGAACTGTCACAAATTTAAACACAAAGCCTGGAGGAAATACTGAACTGTCACAGCTTCAAACACGGTGCCTGGAGGAAATACTGATCTGTCACAAATTTAAACACAGGGCCTGGAGGGAAATACTGAACTGTCACAAATTTAAACACAGGGCCTGGAGGGAAATACTGAACTGTCACAAATTTAAACACAGGGCCTGGAGGAAATACTGAACTGTCACAAATTTAAACACAAGGCCTGGAGGAAATACTGAACTGTCACAAATTTAAACACAGGGCCTGGAGGGAAATACTGAACTGTCACAAATTTAAACACAGGGCCTGGAGGAAATACTGAACTGTCACAAATTTAAACACAGGGCCTGGAGGGAAATACTGAACTGTCACAAATTTAAACACAAGGCCTGGAGGAAATACTGAACTGTCACAAATTTAAACACAAGGCCTGGAGGAAATACTGAGCTGTCACAAATTTAAACACAAGGCCTGGAGGAAATACTGAGCTGTCACAAATTTAAACACAGGGCCTGAAGGAAATACTGAACTGTTGCAAATTTAAACACAAGGCCTGGTGGAAATACTGAACTGTCACAAATTTAAACACAAGGCCTGGAGGGAATACTGAACTGTCACAAATTTAAACACAGGGCCTGGAGGAAATACTGAACTGTCACAAATTTAAACACAGGGCCTGGAGGAAATACTGAACTGTCACAAATTTAAACACAGGGCCTGGAGGGAATACTGAACTGTCACAAATTTCAACACAGGGCCTGGAGGGAATACTGAACTGTCACAAATTTAAACACAGGGCCTGGAGGAAATACTGAACTGTCACAAATTTAAACACAGGGCCTGGAGGAAATACTGAACTGTCACAAATTTAAACACAAGGCCTGGAGGGAAATACTGAACTGTCACAAATTTAAACACAGGGCCTGGAGGGAAATACTGAACTGTCACAAATTTAAACACAGGGCCTGGAGGAAATTCTGAACTGTCAGAAATTTAAACACAAGGCCTGGAGGAAATACTGAACTGTCACAAATTTAAACACAGGGACTGGAGGAAATACTGAACTGTCACAAATTTAAACACAGGGCCTGGAGGAAATACTGAACTGTCACAAATTTAAACACAAGGCCTGGAGGGAAATACTGAACTGTCACAAATTTAAACACAGGGCCTGGAGGAAATTCTGAACTGTCACAAATTTAAACACAAGGCCTGGAGGGAAATACTGAACTGTCACAAATTTAAACACAAGGCCTGGAGGAAATACAGAACTGTCACAAATTTAAACACAGTGCCTGGAGGAAATTCTGAACTGTCACAAATTTAAACACAAGGCCTGGAGGAAATACTGAACTGTCACAGCTTCAAACACGGTGCCTGGAGGAAATACTGATCTGTCACAAATTTAAACACAGGGCCTGGAGGAAATACTGAACTGTCACAAATTTAAACACTGGGCCTGGAGGGAAATACTGAACTGTCACAAATTTAAACACAGGGCCTGGAGGCAATACTGAACTGTCACAAATTTAAACACAAGGCCTGGAGGAAATACTGAACTGTCACAAATTTAAACACAGGGCCTGGAGGGAAATACTGAACTGTCACAAATTTAAACACAGGGCCTGGAGGAAATACTGAACTGTCACAAATTTAAACACAGGGCCTGGAGGAAATACTAAACTGTCACAAATTTAAACACAAGGCCTGGAGGAAATACTGAACTGTCACAAATTTAAACACAAGGCCTGGAGGAAATACTGAACTGTCACAGCTTCAAACACGGTGCCTGGAGGAAATACTGATCTGTCACAAATTTAAACACAGGGCATGGAGGGAAATACTGAACTGTCACAAATTTAAACACAGGGCCTGGAGGAAATACTGAACTGTCACAAATTTAAACACAAGGCCTGGAGGAAATACTGAACTGTCACAGCTTTAAACACGGTGCCTGGAGGAAATACTGAACTGTCACAAATTTAAACACAGGGCCTGGAGGAAATACTGAACTGTCACAAATTTAAACACAGGGCCTGGAGGAAATACTGAACTGTCACAAATTTAAACACAAGGCCTGGAGGGAAATACTGAACTGTCACAAATTTAAACACAGGGCCTGGGGGAAATACTGAACTGTCACAAATTTAAACACAGGGCCCGGGGGAAATACTGAACTGTCACAAATTTAAACACAAGGCCTGGAGGGAATACTGAACTGTTACAAATTTAAATACAAGGCCTGGAGGAAATACTAAACTGTCACAAATTTAAACACAGGGTCTGGAGGAAATACTGAACAGTCACAAATTTAAACACAGGGCCTGGGGGAAATACTGCACTGTCACAAATTTAAACACAAGGCCTGGAGGGAATACTGAACTGTTACAAATTTAAATACAAGGCCTGGAGGAAATACTGAACTGTCACAAATTTAAACACAGGGTCTGGAGGAAATACTGAACTGTCACAAATTTAAACACAAGGCCTGGAGGGAATACTGAACTGTCACAAATTTAAACACAGGGTCTGGAGGAAATACTGAACTGTCACAAATTTAAATACAAGGCCTGGAGGAAATACTGAACTGTCACAAATTTAAACACAAGGCCTGGAGGAAATACTGAACTGTCACAAATTTAAACACAGGGTCTGGAGGAAATACTGAACAGTCACAAATTTAAACACAGGGCCTGGAGGAAATACTGAACTGTCACAAATTTAAACACAGGGCCTGGAGGAAATACTGAACTGTCACAAATTTAAACACAGGGCCTGGAGGAAATACTGAGCTGTCACAAATTTAAACACAGGGCCTGGAGGAAATACTGAACTGTCACAAATTTAAACACAGGGCCTGGAGGAAATACTGAACTGTCACAAATTTAAACACAAGGCCTGGAGGAAATACTGAACTGTCACAAATTTAAACACAGGGCCTGGAGGAAATACTGAGCTGTCACAAATTTAAACACAAGGCATGGAGGGAATACTGAACTGTCACAAATTTAAACACAAGGCCTGGAGGAAATACTGAACTGTCACAAATTTAAATACAAGGCCTGGAGGAAATACTGAACTGTCACAAATTTCAATACAAGGCCTGGAGGAAATACTGAACTGTCACAAATTTAAACACAAGGCCTGGAGGAAATACTGAACTGTCACAAATTTAAATACAAGGCCTGGAGGAAATACTGAACTGTCACAAATTTAAACACAGGGCCTGGAGGAAATACTGAACTGTCACAAATTTAAACACAGGGCCTGGAGGAAATACTGAACTGTCACAAATTTAAACACAAGGCCTGGAGGAAATACTGAACTGTCACAAATTTAAACACAAGGCCTGGAGGAAATACTGAACTGTCACAAATTTAAACACAAGGCCTGGAGGAAATACTGAACTGTCACAAATTTAAACACAAGGCCTGGAGGAAAGACTGAACTGTCACAAATTTAAACACAGGGCCTGGAGGAAATACTGAACTGTCACAAATTTAAACACAGGGCCTGGAGGAAATACTGAACTGTCACAAATTTAAACACAAGGCCTGGAGGAAATACTGAACTGTCACAAATTTAAACACAAGGCCTGGAGGAAATACTGAACTGTCACAAATTTAAACACAGGGCCTGGAGGAAATACTGAACTGTCACAAATTTAAACACAAGGCCTGGAGGAAATACTGAACTGTCACAAATTTAAACACAAGGCCTGGAGGAAATACTGAACTGTCACAAAATTAAACACAAGGCCTGGAGGAAATACTGAACTGTTACAAATTTAAACACAAGGCCTGGAGTAAATACTGAACTGTCACAAATTTAAACACAGGGCCTGGAGGAAATACTGAACTGTCACAAATTTAAACACAAGGCCTGGAGTAAATACTGAACTGTCACAAATTTAAACACAGGGCCTGGAGGAAATACTGAACTGTCACAAATTTAAACACAAGGCCTGGAGGAAATACTGAACTGTTACAAATTTAAACACAAGGCCTGGAGGAAATACTGAACTGTCACAAATTTAAACACAGGGCCTGGAGGAAATACTGAACTGTCACAAATTTAAACACAAGGCCTGGAGGAAATACTGAACTGTTACAAATTTAAACACAAGGCCTGGAGGAAATACTGAACTGTCACAAAATTAAACACAAGGCCTGGAGGAAATACTGAACTGTCACAAATTTAAACACAAGGCCTGGAGGGAATACTGAACTGTCACAAATTTAAACACAGGGCATGGAGGAAATACTGAACTGTCACAAAATTAAACACAAGGCCTGGAGGAAATACTGAACTGTCACAAATTTAAACACAGGGCATGGAGGAAATACTGAACTGTCACAAATTTAAACACAGGGCATGGAGGAAATACTGAACTGTCACAAATTTAAACACAGGGCATGGAGGAAATACTGAACTGTCACAAATTTAAACACAGGGCGTGGAGGAAATACTGAACTGTCACAAAATTAAACACAAGGCCTGGAGGAAATACTGAACTGTCACAAATTTAAACACAAGGCCTGGAGGAAATACTGAACTGTCACAAAATTAAACACAAGGCCTGGAGGAAATACTGAACTGTCACAAAATTAAACACGGGGTCTGGAGGAAATACTGAACTGTTACAAATTTAAACACAGTGCCTGGAGGGAATACTGAACTGTCACAAATTTAAACACAAGGCCTGGAGGGAAATACTGAACTGTCACAAATTAAAACACAGGGACTGGAGGAAATACTGAACTGTTACAAATTTAAACACAGGGCCTGGAGGAAATACTGAACTGTCACAAATTTAAACACAGGGACTGGAGGAAATACTGAACTGTCACAAATTTAAACACAAGGCCTGGAGTAAATACTGAACTGTCACAAATTTAAACACAAGGCCTGGAGGGAATACTGAACTGTCACAAATTTAAACACAAGGCCTGGAGGAAATACTGAACTGTCACAAATTTAAACACAAGGCCTGGAGGAAATACTGAACTGTCACAAATTTAAACACAAGGCCTGGAGGAAATACTGAACTGTCACAAATTTAAACACAAGGCCTGGAGGAAATACTGAACTGTCACAAATTTAAACACAAGGCCTGGAGGAAATACTGAACTGTCACAAATTTAAACACAAGGCCTGGAGGAAATACTGAACAGTCACAAATTTAAACACGGGGTCTGGAGGAAATACTGAACTGTTACAAATTTAAACACAGGGCCTGGAGGGAATACTGAACTGTCACAAATTTAAACACAAGGCCTGGAGGGAAATACTGAACTGTCACAAATTTAAACACAGGGACTGGAGGAAATACTGAACTGTTACAAATTTAAACACAGGGCCTGGAGGAAATACTGAACTGTCACAAATTTAAACACAGGGACTGGAGGAAATACTGAACTGTCACAAATTTAAACACAAGGCCTGGAGTAAATACTGAACTGTCACAAATTTAAACACAAGGCCTGGAGGGAATACTGAACTGTCACAAATTTAAACACAAGGCCTGGAGGAAATACTGAACTGTCACAAAATAAAACACAAGGCCTGGAGGAAATACTGAACTGTCACAAATTTAAACACAAGGCCTGGAGGAAATACTGAACTGTCACAAATTTAAACACAAGGCCTGGAGGAAATACTGAACTGTCACAAATTTAAACACAAGGCCTGGAGGAAATACTGAACTGTCACAAATTTAAACACAAGGCCTGGAGGAAATACTGAACTGTCACAAATTTAAACACAAGGCCTGGAGGAAATACTGAACAGTCACAAATTTAAACACGGGGTCTGGAGGAAATACTGAACTGTCACAAATTTAAACACAAGGCCTGGAGGGAATACTGAACTGTCACAAATTTAAACACAAGGCCTGGAGGAAATACTGAACTGTCACAAATTTAAACACAGGGCCTGGAGTATATACTGAACTGTCACAAATTTAAACACGGGGTCTGGAGGAAATACTGAACTGTCACAAATTTAAACACAAGGCCTGGAGGAAATACTGAACTGTCACAAATTTAAACACAAGGCCTGGAGGAAATACTGAACTGTCACAAATTTAAACACAGGGCCTGGAGTAAATACTGAACTGTCACAAATTTAAACACAGGGCCTGGAGGAAATACTGAACAGTCACAAATTTAAACACAGGGCCTGGAGGAAATACTGAACTGTCACAAATTTAAACACAGAGCATGGAGGAAATACTGAACTGTCACAAATTTAAACACAAGGCCTGGAGGAAATACTGAACTGTTACAAATTTAAACACAAGGCCTGGAGGAAATACTGAACAGTCACAAATTTAAACACAGGGCCTGGAGGAAATACTGAACTGTCACAAATTTAAACACAGGGCATGGAGGAAATACTGAACTGTCACAAATTTAAACACAGGGCATGGAGGAAATACTGAACTGTCACAAATTTAAACACAAGGCCTGGAGGAAATACTGAACTGTCACAAATTTAAACACAAGGCCTGGAGGAAATACTGAACTGTCACAAATTTAAACACAGGGCCTGGAGGAAATACTGAACTGTCACAAATTTAAACACAGGGCCTGGAGGAAATACTGAACTGTCACAAATTTAAACACAAGGCCTGGAGGAAATACTGAACTGTCACAAATTTAAACACAAGGCCTGGAGGAAATACTGAACTGTCACAAATTTAAACACAGGGCCTGGAGGAAATACTGAACTGTCACAAATTTAAACACAGGGCCTGGAGGAAATACTGAACTGTCACAAATTTAAACACAAGGCCTGGAGGGAAATACTGAACGGTCACAAATTTAAACACAAGGCCTGGAGGAAATACTGAACTGTCACAAATTTAAACACAAGGCCTGGAGGAAATACTGAACTGTCACAAATTTAAACACAAGGCCTGGAGGAAATACTGAACTGTCACAAATTTAAACACAAGGCCTGGAGGAAATACTGAACTGTCACAAATTTAAACACAAGGCCTGGAGGGAAATACTGAACTGTCACAAATTTAAACACAAGGCCTGGAGGAAATACTGAACTGTCACAAATTTAAACACAAGGCCTGGAGGAAATACTGAACTGTCACAAATTTAAACACAAGGCCTGGAGGAAATACTAAACTGTCACAAATTTAAACATAGGGCCTGGAGGAAATACTGAACTGTCACAAATTTAAACACAAGGCCTGGAGGAAATACTGAACTGTCACAAATTTAAACACAGGGCCTGGAGGAATTACTGAACTGTCACAAATTTAAACTCAAGGCCTGGAGGAAATACTGAACTGTCACAAATGTAAGCACAGGGCCTGGAGGAAATACTGAACTGTCACAAATTTAAACACAAGGCCTGGAGGAAATACTGAACTGTCACAGCTTTAAACACAGGGCCTGGAGGAAATACTGAACTGTCACAAATTTAAACACAAGGCCTGGAGGAAATACTGAACTGTCACAAATTTAAACACAGGGCCTGGAGGAAATACTGAACTGTCACAAATTTAAACACAAGGCCTGGAGGGAATACTGAACTGTCACAAATTTAAACACAGGGTCTGGAGGAAATACTGAACTGTCACAAATTTAAACACAAGGCCTGGAGGAAATACTGAACTGTCACAAATTTAAACACAGGGCATGGAGGAAATACTGAACTGTCACAAATTTAAACACAAGGCCTGGAGGAAATACTGAACTGTCACAAATTTAAACATAGGGCCTGGAGGGAAATACTGAACTGTCACAAATTTAAACACAGGGCCTGGAGGGAAATACTGAACTGTCACAAATTTAAACTCAAGGCCTGGAGGAAATACTGAACTGTCACAAATGTAAGCACAGGGCCTGGAGGAAATACTGAACTGTCACAAATTTAAACACAAGGCCTGGAGGAAATACTGAACTGTCACAAATTTAAACACAAGGCCTGGAGGAAATACTGAACTGTTACAAATTTAAACACAAGGCCTGGAGGAAATACTGAACTGTCACCGCTTTAAACACAGGGCCTGGAGGAAATACTGAACTGTCACAAATTTAAACACAGGGCCTGGAGGAAATACTGAACTGTCACAAATTTAAACACAAGGCCTGGAGGGAAATACTGAACTGTCACAAATTTAAACACAGGGCCTGGGGGAAATACTGAACTGTCACAAATTTAAACACAGGGCCTGGGGGAAATACTGAACTGTCACAAATTTAAACACAAGGCCTGGAGGGAATACTGAACTGTTACAAATTTAAATACAAGGCCTGGAGGAAATACTAAACTGTCACAAATTTAAACACAAGGCCTGGAGGAAATACTGAACTGTCACAAATTTAAACACAGGGTCTGGAGGAAATACTGAACTGTCACAAATTTAAATACAAGGCCTGGAGGAAATACTGAACTGTCACAAATTTAAACACAGGGTCTGGAGGAAATACTGAACTGTCACAAATTTAAACACAGGGTCTGGAGGAAATACTGAACTGTCACAAATTTAAATACAAGGCCTGGAGGAAATACTGAACTGTCACAAATTTAAACACAAGGCCTGGAGGAAATACTGAACTGTCACAAATTTAAACACAGGGTCTGGAGGAAATACTGAACAGTCACAAATTTAAACACAGGGCCTGGAGGAAATACTGAACTGTCACAAATTTAAACACAGGGCCTGGAGGAAATACTGAACTGTCACAAATTTAAACACAAGGCATGGAGGGAATACTGAACTGTCACAAATTTAAACACAAGGCCTGGAGGAAATACTGAACTGTCACAAATTTAAACACAGGGTCTGGAGGAAATACTGAACAGTCACAAATTTAAACACAGGGCCTGGAGGAAATACTGAACTGTCACAAATTTAAACACTAGGCCTGGAGGAAATACTGAACTGTCACAAATTTAAACACAGGGTCTGGAGGAAATACTGAACAGTCACAAATTTAAACACAAGGCCTGGAGGAAATACTGAACTGTCACAAATTTAAACACAGGGCCTGGAGGAAATACTGAGCTGTCACAAATTTAAACACAAGGCATGGAGGGAATACTGAACTGTCACAAATTTAAACACAAGGCCTGGAGGAAATACTGAACTGTCACAAATTTAAATACAAGGCCTGGAGGAAATACTGAACTGTCACAAATTTCAATACAAGGCCTGGAGGAAATACTGAACTGTCACAAATTTAAATACAAGGCCTGGAGGAAATACTGAACTGTCACAAATTTAAACACAAGGCCTGGAGGAAATACTGAACTGTCACAAATTTAAATACAAGGCCTGGAGGAAATACTGAACTGTCACAAATTTAAACACAGGGCCTGGAGGAAATACTGAACTGTCACAAATTTAAACACAGGGCCTGGAGGAAATACTGAACTGTCACAAATTTAAACACAAAGCCTGGAGGAAATACTGAACTGTCACAAATTTAAACACAAGGCCTGGAGGAAATACTGAACTGTCACAAATTTAAACACAAGGCCTGGAGGAAAGACTGAACTCTCACAAATTTAAACACAGGGCCTGGAGGAAATACTGAACTGTCACAAATTTAAACACAGGGCCTGGAGGAAATACTGAACTGTCACAAATTTAAACACAAGGCCTGGAGGAAATACTGAACTGTCACAAATTTAAACACAAGGCCTGGAGGAAATACTGAACTGTCACAAATTTAAACACAGGGCCTGGAGGAAATACTGAACTGTCACAAATTTAAACACAAGGCCTGGAGGAAATACTGAACTGTCACAAATTTAAACACAAGGCCTGGAGGAAATACTGAACTGTCACAAAATTAAACACAAGGCCTGGAGGAAATACTGAACTGTTACAAATTTAAACACAAGGCCTGGAGTAAATACTGAACTGTCACAAATTTAAACACAGGGCCTGGAGGAAATACTGAACTGTCACAAATTTAAACACAAGGCCTGGAGTAAATACTGAACTGTCACAAATTTAAACACAGGGCCTGGAGGAAATACTGAACTGTCACAAATTTAAACACAAGGCCTGGAGGAAATACTGAACTGTCACAAATTTAAACACAAGGCCTGGAGGAAATACTGAACTGTCACAAATTTAAACACAGGGCCTGGAGGAAATACTGAACTGTCACAAATTTAAACACAAGGCCTGGAGGAAATACTGAACTGTTACAAATTTAAACACAAGGCCTGGAGGAAATACTGAACTGTCACAAAATTAAACACAAGGCCTGGAGGAAATACTGAACTGTCACAAATTTAAACACAAGGCCTGGAGGGAATACTGAACTGTCACAAATTTAAACACAGGGCATGGAGGAAATACTGAACTGTAACAAAATTAAACACAAGGCCTGGAGGAAATACTGAACTGTCACAAATTTAAACACAGGGCATGGAGGAAATACTGAACTGTCACAAATTTAAACACAGGGCATGGAGGAAATACTGAACTGTCACAAATTTAAACACAGGGCATGGAGGAAATACTGAACTGTCACAAATTTAAACACAGGGCGTGGAGGAAATACTGAACTGTCACAAAATTAAACACAAGGCCTGGAGGAAATACTGAACTGTCACAAATTTAAACACAAGGCCTGGAGGAAATACTGAACTGTCACAAAATTAAACACAAGGCCTGGAGGAAATACTGAACTGTCACAAAATTAAACACGGGGTCTGGAGGAAATACTGAACTGTTACAAATTTAAACACAGGGCCTGGAGGGAATACTGAACTGTCACAAATTTAAACACAAGGCCTGGAGGGAAATACTGAACTGTCACAAATTAAAACACAGGGACTGGAGGAAATACTGAACTGTTACAAATTTAAACACAGGGCCTGGAGGAAATACTGAACTGTCACAAATTTAAACACAGGGACTGGAGGAAATACTGAACTGTCACAAATTTAAACACAAGGCCTGGAGTAAATACTGAACTGTCACAAATTTAAACACAAGGCCTGGAGGGAATACTGAACTGTCACAAATTTAAACACAAGGCCTGGAGGAAATACTGAACTGTCACAAATTTAAACACAAGGCCTGGAGGAAATACTGAACTGTCACAAATTTAAACACAAGGCCTGGAGGAAATACTGAACTGTCACAAATTTAAACACAAGGCCTGGAGGAAATACTGAACTGTCACAAATTTAAACACAAGGCCTGGAGGAAATACTGAACTGTCACAAATTTAAACACAAGGCCTGGAGGAAATACTGAACTGTCACAAATTTAAACACAAGGCCTGGAGGAAATACTGAACAGTCACAAATTTAAACACGGGGTCTGGAGGAAATACTGAACTGTTACAAATTTAAACACAGGGCCTGGAGGGAATACTGAACTGTCACAAATTTAAACACAAGGCCTGGAGGGAAATACTGAACTGTCACAAATTTAAACACAGGGACTGGAGGAAATACTGAACTGTTACAAATTTAAACACAGGGCCTGGAGGAAATACTGAACTGTCACAAATTTAAACACAGGGACTGGAGGAAATACTGAACTGTCACAAATTTAAACACAAGGCCTGGAGTAAATACTGAACTGTCACAAATTTAAACACAAGGCCTGGAGGGAATACTGAACTGTCACAAATTTAAACACAAGGCCTGGAGGAAATACTGAACTGTCACAAATTTAAACACAAGGCCTGGAGGAAATACTGAACTGTCACAAATTTAAACACAAGGCCTGGAGGAAATACTGAACTGTCACAAATTTAAACACAAGGCCTGGAGGAAATACTGAACTGTCACAAATTTAAACACAAGGCCTGGAGGAAATACTGAACTGTCACAAATTTAAACACAAGGCCTGGAGGAAATACTGAACAGTCACAAATTTAAACACGGGGTCTGGAGGAAATACTGAACTGTCACAAATTTAAACACAAGGCCTGGAGGGAATACTGAACTGTCACAAATTTAAACACAAGGCCTGGAGGAAATACTGAACTGTCACAAATTTAAACACAGGGCCTGGAGTATATACTGAACTGTCACAAATTTAAACACGGGGTCTGGAGGAAATACTGAACTGTCACAAATTTAAACACAAGGCCTGGAGGAAATACTGAACTGTCACAAATTTAAACACAAGGCCTGGAGGGAATACTGAACTGTCACAAATTTAAACACAGGGCCTAGAGGAAATACTGAACTGTCACAAATTTAAACACAAGGCCTGGAGGAAATACTGAACAGTCACAAATTTAAACACAGGGCCTGGAGGGAATACTGAACTGTCACAAATTTAAACACAAGGCCTGGAGGAAATACTGAACTGTCACAAATTTAAACACAAGGCCTGGAGGAAATACTGAACTGTTACAAATTTAAACACAAGGCCTGGAGGAAATACTGAACTGTCACAAATTTAAACACAAGGCCTGGAGGAAATACTGAACTGTCACAAATTTAAACACAGGACCTGGAGGAAATACTGAACTGTCACAAATTTAAACACAAGGCCTGGAGGAAATACTGAACTGTCACAAATTTAAACACAGGGCCTGGAGGAAATACTGAACTGTCACAAATTTAAACACAAGGCCTGGAGTGAATACTGAACTGTCACAAATTTAAACACAAGGCCTGGAGGGAATACTGAACTGTCACAAATTTAAACACAAGGCCTGGAGGAAATACTGAACTGTCACAAATTTAAACACAAGGCCTGGAGGAAATACTGAACTGTCACAAATTTAAACACAAGGCCTGGAGGAAATACTGAACTGTCACAAATTTAAACACAAGGCCTGGAGGAAATACTGAACTGTCACAAATTTAAACACAAGGCCTGGAGGAAATACTGAACTGTCACAAATTTAAACACAAGGCCTGGAGGAAATACTGAACAGTCACAAATTTAAACACGGGGTCTGGAGGAAATACTGAACTGTCACAAATTTAAACACAAGGCCTGGAGGGAATACTGAACTCTCACAAATTTAAACACAGGGCCTGGAGTATATACTGAACTGTCACAAATTTAAACACGGGGTCTGGAGGAAATACTGAACTGTCACAAATTTAAACACAAGGCCTGGAGGAAATACTGAACTGTCACAAATTTAAACACAAGGCCTGGAGGGAATACTGAACTGTCACAAATTTAAACACAGGGCCTAGAGGAAATACTGAACTGTCACAAATTTAAACACAAGGCCTGGAGGAAATACTGAACAGTCACAAATTTAAACACAGGGCCTGGAGGGAATACTGAACTGTCACAAATTTAAACACAAGGCCTGGAGGAAATACTGAACTGTCACAAATTTAAACACAAGGCCTGGAGGAAATACTGAACTGTTACAAATTTAAACACAAGGCCTGGAGGAAATAATGAACTGTCACAAATTTAAACACAAGGCCTGGAGGAAATACTGAACTGTCACAAATTTAAACACAAGGCCTGGAGGAAATACTGAACTGTCACAAATTTAAACACAGGGCCTGGAGGAAATACTGAACTGTCACAAATTTAAACACAAGGCCTGGAGGAAATACTGAACTGTCACAAATTTAAACACAGGGCCTGGAGGAAATACTGAACTGTCACAAATTTAAACACAAGGCCTGGAGGAAATACTGAACTGTCACAAATTTAAACACAGGGCCTGGAGGAAATACTGAACTGTCACAAATTTAAACACAGTGCCTGGAGGAAATACTGAACTGTCACAAATTTAAACACAAGGCATGGAGGAAATACTGAACTGTCACAAATTTAAACACAAGGCCTGGAGGAAATACTGAACTGTCACAAATTTAAACACAGGGTCTGGAGGGAATACTGAACTGTCACAAATTTAAACACAGGGCATGGAGGAAATACTGAACTGTCACAAATTTAAACACAAGGCCTGGAGGAAATACTGAACTGTCACAAATTTAAACACAGGGCCTAGAGGAAATACTGAACTGTCACAAATTTAAACACAAGGCCTGGAGGAAATACTGAACAGTCACAAATTTAAACACAGGGCCTGGAGGGAATACTGAACTGTCACAAATTTAAACATAAGGCCTGGAGGTAATACTGAACTGTCACAAATTTAAACACAGGGCCTAGAGGAAATACTGAACTGTCACAAATTTAAACACAAGGCCTGGAGGAAATACTGAACTGTCACAAATTTAAACACAAGGCCTGGAGTGAATACTGAACTGTCACAAAGTTAAACACAAGGCCTGGAGGGAATACTGAACTGTCACAAATTTAAACACAAGGCCTGGAGGAAATACTGAACTGTCACAAATTTAAACACAAGGCCTGGAGGAAATACTGAACTGTCACAAATTTAAACACAAGGCCTGGAGGAAATACTGAACTGTCACAAATTTAAACACAAGGCCTGGAGGAAATACTGAACTGTCACAAATTTAAACACAAGGCCTGGAGGAAATACTGAACTGTCACAAATTTAAACACAAGGCCTGGAGGAAATACTGAACAGTCACAAATTTAAACACGGGGTCTGGAGGAAATACTGAACTGTCACAAATTTAAACACAAGGCCTGGAGGGAATACTGAACTCTCACAAATTTAAACACAGGGCCTGGAGTATATACTGAACTGTCACAAATTTAAACACGGGGTCTGGAGGAAATACTGAACTGTCACAAATTTAAACACAAGGCCTGGAGGAAATACTGAACTGTCACAAATTTAAACACAAGGCCTGGAGGGAATACTGAACTGTCACAAATTTAAACACAGGGCCTAGAGGAAATACTGAACTGTCACAAATTTAAACACAAGGCCTGGAGGAAATACTGAACAGTCACAAATTTAAACACAGGGCCTGGAGGGAATACTGAACTGTCACAAATTTAAACACAAGGCCTGGAGGAAATACTGAACTGTCACAAATTTAAACACAAGGCCTGGAGGAAATACTGAACTGTTACAAATTTAAACACAAGGCCTGGAGGAAATAATGAACTGTCACAAATTTAAACACAAGGCCTGGAGGAAATACTGAACTGTCACAAATTTAAACACAAGGCCTGGAGGAAATACTGAACTGTCACAAATTTAAACACAGGGCCTGGAGGAAATACTGAACTGTCACAAATTTAAACACAAGGCCTGGAGGAAATACTGAACTGTCACAAATTTAAACACAGGGCCTGGAGGAAATACTGAACTGTCACAAATTTAAACACAAGGCCTGGAGGAAATACTGAACTGTCACAAATTTAAACACAGGGCCTGGAGGAAATACTGAACTGTCACAAATTTAAACACAGTGCCTGGAGGAAATACTGAACTGTCACAAATTTAAACACAAGGCATGGAGGAAATACTGAACTGTCACAAATTTAAACACAAGGCCTGGAGGAAATACTGAACTGTCACAAATTTAAACACAGGGTCTGGAGGGAATACTGAACTGTCACAAATTTAAACACAGGGCATGGAGGAAATACTGAACTGTCACAAATTTAAACACAAGGCCTGGAGGAAATACTGAACTGTCACAAATTTAAACACAGGGCCTAGAGGAAATACTGAACTGTCACAAATTTAAACACAAGGCCTGGAGGAAATACTGAACAGTCACAAATTTAAACACAGGGCCTGGAGGGAATACTGAACTGTCACAAATTTAAACATAAGGCCTGGAGGTAATACTGAACTGTCACAAATTTAAACACAGGGCCTAGAGGAAATACTGAACTGTCACAAATTTAAACACAAGGCCTGGAGGAAATACTGAACTGTCACAAATTTAAACACAGGGCCTGGAGGAAATACTGAACTGTCAAAAATTTAAACACAAGGCCTGGAGGAAATACTGAACTGTCACAAATTTAAACACAGGGCCTAGAGGAAATACTGAACTGTCACAAATTTAAACACAAGGCCTGGAGGAAATACTGAACTGTCACAAATTTAAACACAAGGCCTGGAGGAAATACTGAACTGTTACAAATTTAAACACAAGGCCTGGAGGAAATACTGAACTGTCACAAATTTAAACACAAGGCCTGGAGGAAATACTGAACTGTCACAAATTTAAACACAAGGCCTGGAGGAAATACTGAACTGTCACAAATTTAAACACAGGGCCTGGAGGAAATACTGAACTGTCACAAATTTAAACACAAGGCCTGGAGGAAATACTGAACTGTCACAAATTTAAACACAGGGCCTGGAGGAAATACTGAACTGTCACAAATTTAAACACAGGGCCTGGAGGAAATACTGAACTGTCACAAATTTAAACACAAGGCCTGGAGGAAATACTGAACAGTCACAAATTTAAACACAGTGCCTGGAGGAAATACTGAACTGTCACAAATTTAAACACAAGGCATGGAGGAAATACTGAACTGTCACAAATTTAAACACAAGGCCTGGAGGAAATACTGAACTGTCACAAATTTAAACACAGGGTCTGGAGGGAATACTGAACTGTCACAAATTTAAACACAGGGCATGGAGGAAATACTGAACTGTCACAAATTTAAACACAAGGCCTGGAGGAAATACTGAACTGTCACAAATTTAAACACAGGGCCTGGAGGAAATACTGAACTGTCACAAATTTAAACACAAGGCCTGGAGGAAATACTGAACTCTCACAAATTTAAACACAGGGTCTGGAGGAAATACTGAACTGTCACAAATTTAAACACAAGGCCTGGAGGAAATACTGAACAGTCACAAATTTAAACACAAGGCCTGGAGGAAATACTGAACTGTTACAAATTTAAACACAAGGCCTGGAGGAAATACTGAACTCTCACAAATTTAAACACAGGGTCTGGAGGAAATACTGAACTGTCACAAATTTAAACACAGGGCCTGGAGGAAATACTGAACTGTCACAAATTTAAACACAAGGCCTGGAGGAAATACTGAACTCTCACAAATTTAAACACAGGGTCTGGAGGAAATACTGAACTGTCACAAATTTAAACACAAGGCCTGGAGGAAATACTGAACAGTCACAAATTTAAACACAAGGCCTGGAGGAAATACTGAACTGTTACAAATTTAAACACAAGGCCTGGAGGAAATACTGAACTCTCACAAATTTAAACACAGGGTCTGGAGGAAATACTGAACTGTCACAAATTTAAACACAAGGCCTGGAGGAAATACTGAACAGTCACAAATTTAAACACAAGGCCTGGAGGAAATACTGAACTGTTACAAATTTAAACACAAGGCCTGGAGGAAATACTGAACTGTCACAAATTTAAACACAGGGCCTGGAGTAAATACTGAACTGTCACAAATTTAAACACAGGGCCTGGAGGAAATACTGAACAGTCACAAATTTAAACACAGGGCCTGGAGGAAATACTGAACTGTCACAAATTTAAACACAGAGCATGGAGGAAATACTGAACTGTCACAAATTTAAACACAAGGCCTGGAGGAAATACTGAACTGTTACAAATTTAAACACAAGGCCTGGAGGAAATACTGAACAGTCACAAATTTAAACACAGGGCCTGGAGGAAATACTGAACTGTCACAAATTTAAACACAGGGCATGGAGGAAATACTGAACTGTCACAAATTTAAACACAGGGCATGGAGGAAATACTGAACTGTCACAAATTTAAACACAAGGCCTGGAGGAAATACTGAACTGTCACAAATTTAAACACAAGGCCTGGAGGAAATACTGAACTGTCACAAATTTAAACACAGGGCCTGGAGGAAATACTGAACTGTCACAAATTTAAACACAGGGCCTGGAGGAAATACTGAACTGTCACAAATTTAAACACAAGGCCTGGAGGAAATACTGAACTGTCACAAATTTAAACACAAGGCCTGGAGGAAATACTGAACTGTCACAAATTTAAACACAGGGCCTGGAGGAAATACTGAACTGTCACAAATTTAAACACAGGGCCTGGAGGAAATACTGAACTGTCACAAATTTAAACACAAGGCCTGGAGGGAAATACTGAACTGTCACAAATTTAAACACAAGGCCTGGAGGAAATACTGAACTGTCACAAATTTAAACACAAGGCCTGGAGGAAATACTGAACTGTCACAAATTTAAACACAAGGCCTGGAGGAAATACTGAACTGTCACAAATTTAAACACAAGGCCTGGAGGAAATACTGAACTGTCACAAATTTAAACACAAGGCCTGGAGGGAAATACTGAACTGTCACAAATTTAAACACAAGGCCTGGAGGAAATACTGAACTGTCACAAATTTAAACACAAGGCCTGGAGGAAATACTGAACTGTCACAAATTTAAACACAAGGCCTGGAGGAAATACTAAACTGTCACAAATTTAAACATAGGGCCTGGAGGAAATACTGAACTGTCACAAATTTAAACACAAGGCCTGGAGGAAATACTGAACTGTCACAAATTTAAACACAGGGCCTGGAGGAAATACTGAACTGTCACAAATTTAAACTCAAGGCCTGGAGGAAATACTGAACTGTCACAACTTTAAACACAGGGCCTGGAGGAAATACTGAACTGTCACAAATTTAAACACAAGGCCTGGAGGAAATACTGAACTGTCACAGCTTTAAACACAGGGCCTGGAGGAAATACTGAACTGTCACAAATTTAAACACAAGGCCTGGAGGAAATACTGAACTGTCACAGCTTTAAACACAGGGCCTGGAGGAAATACTGAACTGTCACAAATTTAAACACAAGGCCTGGAGGAAATACTGAACTGTCACAAATTTAAACACAGGGCCTGGAGGAAATACTGAACTGTCACAAATTTAAACACAAGGCCTGGAGGAAATACTGAACTGTCACAGCTTTAAACACAGGGCCTGGAGGAAATACTGAACTGTCACAAATTTAAACACAAGGCCTGTAGGAAATACTGAACTGTCACAAATTTAAACACAGGGCCTGGAGGAAATACTGAACTGTCACAAATTTAAACACAAGGCCTGGAGGGAATACTGAACTGTCACAAATTTAAACACAGGGTCTGGAGGAAATACTGAACTGTCACAAATTTAAACACAAGGCCTGGAGGAAATACTGAACTGTCACAAATTTAAACACAGGGCATGGAGGAAATACTGAACTGTCACAAATTTAAACACAAGGCCTGGAGGAAATACTGAACTGTCACAAATTTAAACATAGGGCCTGGAGGGAAATACTGAACTGTCACAAATTTAAACACAGGGCCTGGAGGGAAATACTGAACTGTCACAAATTTAAACTCAAGGCCTGGAGGAAATACTGAACTGTCACAAATGTAAGCACAGGGCCTGGAGGAAATACTGAACTGTCACAAATTTAAACACAAGGCCTGGAGGAAATACTGAACTGTCACAAATTTAAACACAAGGCCTGGAGGAAATACTGAACTGTTACAAATTTAAACACAAGGCCTGGAGGAAATACTGAACTGTCACCGCTTTAAACACAGGGCCTGGAGGAAATACTGAACTGTCACAAATTTAAACACAAGGCCTGGAGGAAATACTGAACTGTCACAAATTTAAACACAAGGCCTGGAGGAAATACTGAACTGTCACAAATTTAAACACAAGGCCTGGAGGAAATACTGAACTGTCACAAATTTAAACACAAGGCCTGGAGGAAATACTGAACTGTCACAAATTTAAACACAAGGCCTGGAGGAAATACTGAACTGTCACAAATGTAAACACAAGGCCTGGAGGAAATACTGAACTGTCACAAATTTAAACACAAGGCCTGGAGGAAATACTGAACTGTCACAAATTTAAACACAAGGCCTGGAGGAAATACTGAACTGTCACAAATGTAAACACAAGGCCTGGAGGAAATACTGAACTGTCACAAATTTAAACACAAGGCCTGGAGGAAATACTGAACTGTCACAAATTTAAACATAGGGCCTGGAGGGAAATACTGAACTGTCACAAATTTAAACACAAGGCCTGGAGGAAATACTGAACTGTCACAAATTTAAACACAAGGCCTGGAGGAAATACTGAACTGTCACAAATGTAAACACAAGGCCTGGAGGAAATACTGAACTGTCACAAATTTAAACTCAAGGCCTGGAGGAAATACTGAACTGTCACAAATGTAAGCACAGGGCCTGGAGGAAATACTGAACTGTCACAAATTTAAACACAAGGCCTGGAGGAAATACTGAACTGTCACCGCTTTAAACACAGGGCCTGGAGGAAATACTGAACTGTCACAAATTTAAACACAAGGCCTGGAGGAAATACTGAACTTTCACAAATTTAAACACAGGGCCTGGAGGAAATACTGAACTGTCACAAATTTAAACACAAGGCCTGGAGGAAATACTGAACTGTCACAAATTTAAACACAGGCACTGGAGGAAATACTGAACTGTCACAAATTTAAACACAAGGCCTGGAGGAAATACTGAACTGTTACAAATTTAAACACAAGGCCTGGAGGAAATACTGAACTGTCACAAATTTAAACACAGGGCCTGGAGGAAATACTGAACTGTCACAAATTTAAACACTAGGCCTGGAGGAAATACTGAACTGTCACAAATTTAAACACAAGGCCTGGAGGAAATACTGAACTGTCACAAATTTAAACACAAGGCCTGGAGGAAATACTGAACTGTCACAACTTTAAACACAAGTCCTGGAGTAAATACTGAACTGTCACAAATTTAAACACAAGGCCTGGAGGAAATACTGAACTGTCACAAAATTAAACACAAGGCCTGGAGGGAATACTGAACTGTCACAAATTTAAACACAAGGCCTGGAGGAAATACTGAACTGTCACAAATTTAAACACAAGGCCTGGAGGAAATACTGAACTGTCACAAATTTAAACACAGGGCCTGGAGGAAATACTGAACTGTCACAAATTTAAACACAAGGCCTGGAGGAAATACTGAACTGTCACAAAATTAAACACAAGGCCTGGAGGGAATACTGAACTGTCACAAATTTAAACACAAGGCCTGGAGGAAATACTGAACTGTCACAAATTTAAACACAAGGCCTGGAGGAAATACTGAACTGTCACAAATTTAAACACAGGGCCTGGAGGGAAATACTGAACTGTCACAAATTTAAACACAAGGCCTGGAGTAAATACTGAACTGTCACAAATTTAAACACAAGGCCTGGAGGAAATACTGAACTGTCACAAATTTAAACACAAGGCCTGGAGGGAAATACTGAACTGTCACAAATTTAAACACAGGGCCTGGAGGAAATACTGAACTGTCACAAATTTAAACACAGGGCCTGGAGGAAATACTGAACAGTCACAAATTTAAACACAGGGCCTGGAGGAAATACTGAACTGTTACAAATTTAAACACAAGGCCTGGAGGAAATACTGAACTGTCACAAATTTAAACACAGGGCCTGGAGGAAATACTGAACTGTCACAAATTTAAACACAGGGCCTGGAGGGAATACTGAACTGTTACAAATTTAAACACAGGGCCTGGAGGAAATACTGAACTGTCACAAATATAAACACAGGGCCTGGAGGGAATACTGAACTGTTACAAATTTAAACACAAGGCCTGGAGGAAATACTGAACTGTCACAAATTTAAACACAGGGCCTGGAGGGAATACTGAACTGTTACAAATTTAAACACAGGGCCTGGAGTAAATACTGAACTGTCACAAATTTAAACACAAGGCCTGGAGGGAATACTGAACTGTCACAAATTTAAACACAAGGCCTGGAGGGAATACTGAACTGTCACAAATTTAAACACAAGGCCTGGAGGAAATACTGAACTGTCACAAATTTAAACACAAGGCCTGGAGGAAATACTGAACTGTCACAAATTTAAACACAGGGCCTGGAGTAAATACTGAACTGTCACAAATTTAAACACGGGGTCTGGAGGAAATACTGAACTGTTACAAATTTAAACACAAGGCCTGGAGGGAAATACTGAACTGTCACAAATTTAAACACAAGGCCTGGAGGGAATACTGAACTGTCACAAATTTAAACACAAGGCCTGGAGTAAATACTGAACTGTCACAAATTTAAACACAAGGCCTGGAGGGAATACTGAACTGTCACAAATTTAAACACAAGGCCTGGAGTAAATACTGAACTGTCACAAATTTAAACACAAGGCCTGGAGGGAATACTGAACTGTCACAAATTTAAACACAAGGCCTGGAGGGAATACTGAACTGTCACAAATTTAAACACAAGGCCTGGAGGAAATACTGAACTGTCACAAATTTAAACACAGGGCCTGGAGGGAATACTGAACTGTCACAAATTTAAACACAAGGCCTGGAGGGAATACTGAACTGTCACAAATTTAAACACAAGGCCTGGAGGAAATACTGAACTGTCACAAATTTAAACACAGGGCCTGGAGGAAATACTGAACTGTCACATATTTAAACACAAGGCCTGGAGGAAATACTGAACTGTCACAAATTTAAACACAGGGCCTGGAGGAAATACTGAACTGTCACAAATTTAAACACAAGGCCTGGAGGAAATACTGAACTGTCACAAATTTAAACACAAGGCCTGGAGGAAATACTGAACTGTCACAAATTTAAACACAATGTCTGGAGCAAATACTGAACTGTCACAAATTTAAACACAGAGCCTGGAGGAAATACTGAACTGTCACAACTTTAAACACAAGGCCTGGAGGAAATACTGAACTGTCACAAATTTAAACACAAGGCCTGGAGGGAAATACTGAACTGTCACAAATTTAAACACAAGGCCTGGAGGGAATACAGTACTGTCACAAATTTAAACACAAGGCCTGGAGGAAATACTGAACTGTCACAAATTTAAACACAGTGCCTGGGGGAAATACTGAACTGTCACAAATTTAAACACTGGGCCTGGAGGAAATACTGAACTGTCACAAATTTAAACACAAGGCCTGGAGGAAATACTGAACTGTCACAAATTTAAACACAAGGCCTGGAGGAAATACTGAACTGTCACAAATTTAAACACAAGGCCTGGAGGAAATACTGAACTGTCACAAATTGAAACACAGGGCCTGGAGGAAATACTGAACGGTCACAAATTTAAACACAAGGCCTGGAGGAAATACTGAACTGTCACAAATTTAAACACAAGGCCTGGAGGGAAATACTGAACTGTCACAAATTTAAACACAAGGCCTGGAGGGAAATACTGAACTGTCACAAATTTAAACACTGGGCCTGGAGGGAAATACTGAACTGTCACAAATTTAAACACAAGTCCTGGAGGAAATACTGAACTGTCACAAATTTAAACACAAGGCCTGGAGGAAATACTGAACTGTCACAAATTTAAACACAAGGCCTGGAGGAAATACTGAACTGTCACAAATTTAAACACAAGGCCTGGAGGAAATACTGAACTGTCACAAATTTAAACACAAGGCCTGGAGGAAATACTGAACTGTCACAAATTTAAACACAAGGCCTGGAGGAAATACTGAACTGTCACAAATTTAAACACAAGGCCTGGAGGAAATACTGAACTGTCACAAATTGAAACACAGGGCCTGGAGGAAATACTGAACGGTCACAAATTTAAACACAGGGCCTGGAGTGAAATACTGAACTGTCACAAATTTAAACACTGGGCCTGGAGGGAAATACTGAACTGTCACAAATTTAAACACAAGTCCTGGAGGAAATACTGAACTGTCACAAATTTAAACACAAGGCCTGGAGGAAATACTGAACTGTCACAAATTAAAACACAAGGCCTGGAGGAAATACTGAACTGTCACAAATTTAAACACAAGGCCTGGAGGAAATACTGAACTGTCACAAATTTAAACACAAGGCCTGGAGGAAATACTGAACTGTCACAAATTTAAACACAAGGCCTGGAGGAAATACTGAACGGTCACAAATTTAAACACAATGCCTGGAGCAAATACTGAACTGTCACAAATTTAAACACAAGGTCTGGAGGAAATACTGAACTGTCACAAATTTAAACACAAGGCCTGGAGGAAATACTGAACGGTCACAAATTTAAACACAAGTCCTGGAGGAAATACTGAACTGTCACAAATTTAAACACAAGGCCTGGAGGAAATACTGAACTGTCACAAATTTAAACACAAGGCCTGGAGGAAATACTGAACTGTCACAAATTTAAACACAAGGCCTGGAGGAAATACTGAACTGTCACAAATTTAAACACAAGGCCTGCAGGAAATACTGAACTGTCACAAATTTAAACACAAGGCCTGGAGGAAATACTGAACTGTCACAAATTTAAACACAAGGCCTGGAGGAAATACTGAACTGTCACAAATTTAAACACAAGGCCTGGAGGAAATACTGAACTGTCACAAATTTAAACACAGGGCCTGGAGGAAATACTGAACTGTCACAAATTTAAACACAAGGCCTGGAGGAAATACTGAACTGTCACAAATTTAAACACAGAGCCTGGAGGAAATACTGAACTGTCACAACTTTAAACACAAGGCCTGGAGGAAATACTGAACTGTCACAAATTTCAACACAAGGCCTGGAGGAAATACTGAACTGTCACAAATTTAAACACAAGGCCTGGAGGAAATACTGAACTGTCACAAATTTAAACACAAGGCCTGGAGGAAATACTGAACTGTCACAAATTTAAACACAAGGCCTGGAGGAAATACTGAACTGTCACAAATTTAAACACAAGGCCTGGAGGAAATACTGAACTGTCACAAATTTAAACACAAGGCCTGGAGGAAATACTGAACTGTCACAAATTTAAACACAGGGTCTGGAGGAAATACTGAACTGTCACAAATTTAAACACAAGACCTGGAGGAAATACTGAGCTGTCACAAATTTAAACACAGGGCCTGGGGGAAATACTGAACTGTCACAAATTTAAACACAGGGCCTGGAGGAAATACTGAACTGTCACAAATTTAAACACAAGGCCTGGAGGAAATACTGAACTGTCACAAATTTAAACACAAGGCCTGGAGGAAATACTGAACTGTCTCAAATTTAAACACAGGGTCTGGAGGAAATACTGAACTGTCACAAATTTAAACACAAGGCCTGGAGGAAATACTGAACTGTCACAAATTTAAACACAGGGTCTGGAGGAAATACTGAACTGTCACAAATTTAAACACAAGGCCTGGAGGAAATACTGAACTGTCACAAATTTAAACACAAGGCCTGGAGGAAATACTGAACTGTCACAAATTTAAACACAAGGTCTGGAGGAAATACTGAACTGTCACAAATTTAAACACAAGGCCTGGAGGAAATACTGAACTGTCACAAATTTAAACACAGGGCATGGAGGAAATACTGAACTGTCACAAAATTAAACACAAGGCCTGGAGGAAATACTGAACTGTCACAAATTTAAACACAAGGCCTGGAGGGAATACTGAACTGTCACAAATTTAAACACAGGGCCTGGAGGAAATACTGAACTGTCACAAATTTAAACACAGGGCCTGGAGGAAATACTGAACTGTCACAAATTTAAACACAAGGCCTGGAGGAAATACTGAACTGTCACAAATTTAAACACAGGGTCTGGAGGAAATACTGAACTGTCACAAAATTAAACACTAGGCCTGGAGGAAATACTGAACTGTCACAAATTTAAACACAAGGCCTGGAGGAAATACTGAACTGTCACAAAATTAAACACAAGGCCTGGAGGAAATACTGAACTGTCACAAATTTAAACACAGGGCCTGGAGGAAATACTGAACTGTCACAAATTTAAACACAAGGCCTGGAGGAAATACTGAACTGTCACAAATTTAAACACAGAGCCTGGAGGAAATACTGAACTGTCACAACTTTAAACACAAGGCCTGGAGGAAATACTGAACTGTCACAAATTTCAACACAAGGCCTGGAGGAAATACTGAACTGTCACAAATTTAAACACAAGGCCTGGAGGAAATACTGAACTGTCACAAATTTAAACACAAGGCCTGGAGGAAATACTGAACTGTCACAAATTTAAACACAAGGCCTGGAGGAAATACTGAACTGTCACAAATTTAAACACAAGGCCTGGAGAAAATACTGAACTGTCACAAATTTAAACACAAGGCCTGGAGGAAATACTGAACTGTCACAAATTTAAACACAGGGTCTGGAGGAAATACTGAACTGTCACAAATTTAAACACAAGACCTGGAGGAAATACTGAGCTGTCACAAATTTAAACACAGGGCCTGGGGGAAATACTGAACTGTCACAAATTTAAACACAGGGCCTGGAGGAAATACTGAACTGTCACAAATTTAAACACAAGGCCTGGAGGAAATACTGAACTGTCACAAATTTAAACACAAGGCCTGGAGGAAATACTGAACTGTCACAAATTTAAACACAGGGTCTGGAGGAAATACTGAACTGTCACAAATTTAAACACAGGGTCTGGAGGAAATACTGAACTGTCACAAATTTAAACACAAGGCCTGGAGGAAATACTGAACTGTCACAAATTTAAACACAGGGTCTGGAGGAAATACTGAACTGTCACAAATTTAAACACAAGGCCTGGAGGAAATACTGAACTGTCACAACAGTAAACACAGGGCCTGGAGGAAATACTGAACTGTCACAAATTTAAACACAAGGCCTGGAGGAAATACTGAACTGTCACAAATTTAAACACAAGGCCTGGAGGAAATACTGAACTGTCACAAATTTAAACACAAGGCCTGGAGGAAATACTGAACTGTCACAAATTTAAACACAGGGCATGGAGGAAATACTGAACTGTCACAAAATTAAACACAAGGCCTGGAGGAAATACTGAACTGTCACAAATTTAAACACAAGGCCTGGAGGAAATACTGAACTGTCACAAATTTAAACACAAGGCCTGGAGGAAATACTGAACTGTCACAAATTTAAACACAGGGCATGGAGGAAATACTGAACTGTCACAAAATTAAACACAAGGCCTGGAGGAAATACTGAACTGTCACAAATTTAAACACAAGGCCTGGAGGGAATACTGAACTGTCACAAATTTAAACACAGGGCCTGGAGGAAATACTGAACTGTCACAAATTTAAACACAGGGCCTGGAGGAAATACTGAACTGTCACAAATTTAAACACAAGGCCTGGAGGAATTACTGAACTGTCACAAAATTAAACACTAGGCCTGGAGGAAATACTGAACTGTCACAAATTTAAACACAAGGCCTGGAGGAAATACTGAACTGTCACAAAATTAAACACAAGGCCTGGAGGAAATACTGAACTGTCACAAAATTAAACACGGGGTCTGGAGGAAATACTGAACTGTCACAAATTTAAACA
Organism: Heterodontus francisci; assembly: GCF_036365525.1. Taxonomy (NCBI): domain Eukaryota; kingdom Metazoa; phylum Chordata; class Chondrichthyes; order Heterodontiformes; family Heterodontidae; genus Heterodontus; species Heterodontus francisci. Next base: position 2,476,265 of record NW_027141111.1, read on the forward strand.
CAAGGCCTGGAGGAAATATTGAACTGTCACAAATTTAAACACAGGGCCTGGAGGGAATACTGAACTGTCACAAATTTAAACACAAGGCCTGGAGGGAATACTGAACTGTCACAAATTTAAACACAGTGACTGGAGGAAATACTGAACTGTCACAAATTTAAACACAGGGTCTGGAGGAAATACTGAACTGTCACAAATTTAAACACAAGGCCTGGAGGAAATACTGAACTGTCACAAATTTAAACACAAGGCCTGGAGGAAATACTGAACTGTTACAAATTTAAACACAGGGTCTGGAGGAAATACTGAACTGTCACAAATTTAAACACAAGGCCTGGAGGAAATACTGAACTGTCACAAATTTAAACACAGGGTCTGGAGGAAATACTGAACTGTCACAAATTTAAACACAAGGCCTGGAGGAAATACTGAACTGTCACAAATTTAAACACAGGGCCTGGAGGAAATACTGAACTGTCACAAATTTAAACACAGGGTCTGGAGGAAATACTGAACTGTTACAAATTTAAACACAGGGCCTGGAGGAAATACTGAACTGTCACAAATTTAAACACAGGGACTGGAGGAAATACTGAACTGTCACAAATTTAAACACAGGGCCTGGAGGAAATACTGAACTGTCACAAATTTAAACACAGGGACTGGAGGAAATACTGAACTGTCACAAATTTAAACACAAGGCCTGGAGTAAATACTGAACTGTCACAAATTTAAACACAAGGCCTGGAGGGAATACTGAACTGTCACAAATTTAAACACAAGGCCTGGAGGAAATACTGAACTGTCACAAATTTAAACACAAGGCCTGGAAGAAATACTGAACTGTCACAAATTTAAACACAAGGCCTGGAGGAAATACTGAACTGTCACAAATTTAAACACAGGGCCTGGAGGAAATACTGAACTGTCACAAATTTAAACACAAGGCCTGGAGGAAATACTGAACTGTCACAAATTTAAACACAGGGCCTGGAGGAAATACTGAACTGTCACAAATTTAAACACAGTGCCAGGAGTAATTACTGAACTGTCACAAATTTAAACACAGGGTCTGGAGGAAATACTGAACTGTCACAAATTTAAACACAGGGCCTGGAGGGAATACTGAACTGTCACAAATTTAAACACAGGGCCTGGAGGAAATACTGAACTGTCACAAATTTAAACACAGGGACTGGAGGGAATACTGAACTGTCACAAATTTAAACACAGGGCCTGGAGGAAATACTGAACTGTCACAAATTTAAACACAGGGACTGGAGGAAATACTGAACTGTCACAAATTTAAACACAAGGCCTGGAGGAAATACTGAACTGTCACAAATTTAAACACAAGGCCTGGAGGAAATACTGAACTGTCACAAATTTAAACACAGGGCCTGGAGGAAATACTGAACTGTCACAAATTTAAACACAGGGACTGGAGGAAATACTGAACTGTCACAAATTTAAACACAAGGCCTGGAGTAAATACTGAACTGTCACAAATTTAAACACAAGGCCTGGAGGGAATACTGAACTGTCACAAATTTAAACACAAGGCCTGGAGGAAATACTGAACTGTCACAAATTTAAACACAAGGCCTGGAGGGAAATACTGAACTGTCACAAATTTAAACACAGGGCCTGGAGGAAATACTGAACTGTCACAAATTTAAACACGGGGTCTGGAGGAAATACTGAACTGTCACAAATTTAAACACAAGGCCTGGAGGAAATACTGAACTGTCACAAATTTAAACACAAGGCCTGGAGGAAATACTGAACTGTCACAAATTTAAACACAAGGCCTGGAGGGAAATACTGAACTGTCACAAATTTAAACACAAGGCCTGGAGGAAATACTGAACTGTCACAAATTTAAACACAGGGCCTGGAGGAAATACTGAACTGTCACAAATTTAAACACGGGGTCTGGAGGAAATACTGAACTGTCACAAATTTAAACACGGGGTCTGGAGGAAATACTGAACTTTCACAAATTTAAACACAAGGCCTGGAGTAAATACTGAACTGTCACAAATTTAAACACAAGGCCTGGAGGAAATACTGAACTGTCACAAATTTAAACACAGGGCCTGGAGGAAATACTGAACTGTCACAAATGTAAACACAGTGCCAGGAGTAAATACTGAACTGTCACAAATTTAAACACAAGGCCTGGAGGAAATACTGAACTGTCACAAATTTAAACACAAGGCCTGGAGGAAATACTGAACTGTCACAAATTTAAACACAGGGTCTGGAGGGAATACTGAACTGTCACAAATTTAAACACAGGGCCTGGAGGAAATACTGAACTGTCACAAATTTAAACACAGGGCCTGGAGGAAATACTGAACTGTCACAAATTTAAACACGGGGTCTGGAGGAAATACTGAACTGTCACAAATTTAAACACGGGGTCTGGAGGAAATACTGAACTTTCACAAATTTAAACACAAGGCCTGGAGTAAATACTGAACTGTCACAAATTTAAACACAAGGCCTGGAGGAAATACTGAACTGTCACAAATTTAAACACAGGGCCTGGAGGAAATACTGAACTGTCACAAATGTAAACACAGTGCCAGGAGTAAATACTGAACTGTCACAAATTTAAACACAAGGCCTGGAGGAAATACTGAACTGTCACAAATTTAAACACAAGGCCTGGAGGAAATACTGAACTGTCACAAATTTAAACACAGGGTCTGGAGGGAATACTGAACTGTCACAAATTTAAACACAGGGCCTGGAGGAAATACTGAACTGTCACAAATTTAAACACAAGGCCTGGAGGAAATACTGAACTGTCACAAATTTAAACACAGGGCCTGGAGGAAATACTGAACTGTCACAAATGTAAACACAGTGCCAGGAGTAAATACTGAACTGTCACAAATTTAAACACAAGGCCTGGAGGAAATACTGAACTGTCACAAATTTAAACACAGGGCCTGGAGGAAATACTGAACTGTCACAAATTTAAACACAAGGCCTGGAGGAAATACTGAACTGTCACAAATTTAAACACAAAGCCTGGAGGAAATACTGAACTGTCACAAATTTAAACACAAGGCCTGGAGGAAATACTGAACTGTCACAAATTTAAACACAAGGCCTGGAGGAAATACTGAACTGTCACAAATTTAAACACAGGGTCTGGAGGAAATACTGAACTGTCACAAATTTAAACACAAGGCCTGGAGGAAATACTGAACTGTCACAAATTTAAACACAGGGCCTGGAGGAAATACTGAACTGTCACAAATTTAAACACAAGGCCTGGAGTAAATACTGAACTGTTACAAATTTAAACACGGGGTCTGGAGGGAAATACTGAACTGTCACTAATTTAAACACAAGGCCTGGAGGAAATACTGAACTGTCACAAATTTAAACACAGGGCCTGGAGGGAATACTGAACTGTCACAAATTTAAACACAGGGCCTGGAGGGAATACTGAACTGTCACAAATTTAAACACAAGGCCTGGAGGAAATACTGAACTGTCACAAATTTAAACACAGGGCCTGGAGGAAATACTGAACTGTCACAAATTTAAACACAGGGCCTGGAGGAAATACTGAACTGTCACAAATTTAAACACGGGGTCTGGAGGGAAATACTGAACTGTCACTAATTTAAACACAAGGCCTGGAGGAAATACTGAACTGTCACAAATTTAAACACAGGGCCTGGAGGAAATACTGAACTGTCACAAATTTAAACACAGGGCCTGGAGGAAATACTGAACTGTCACAAATTTAAACACAGGGTCTGGAGGAAATACTGAACTGTCACAAATTTAAACACAAGGCCTGGAGGAAATACTGAACTGTCACAAATTTAAACACAAGGCCTGGAGGAAATACTGAACTGTCACAAATTTAAACACAAGGCCTGGAGGAAATACTGAACTGTCACAAATTTAAACACTGGGTCTGGAGGAAATACTGAACTGTCACAAATTTAAACACAAAGCCTGGAGGAAATACTGAACTGTCACAAATTTAAACACAGGGTCTGGAGGAAATACTGAACTGTCACAAATTTAAACACAGGGCCTGGAGGAAATACTGAACTGTCACAAATTTAAACACAAAGCCTGGAGGAAATACTGAACTGTCACAAATTTAAACACAGGGCCTGGAGGAAATACTGAACTGTCACAAATTTAAACACAGGGTCTGGAGTAAATACTGAACTGTCACAAATTTAAACACAAGGCCTGGAGGGAATACTGAACTGTCACAAATTTAAACACAAGGCCTGGAGGGAATACTGAACTGTCACAAATTTACACACGGGGTCTGGAGGGAAATACTGAACTGTCACTAATTTAAACACAAGGCCTGGAGGAAATACTGAACTGTCACAAATTTAAACACAGGGCCTGGAGGAAATACTGAACTGTCACAAATTTAAACACAAGGCCTGGAGGAAATACTGAACTGTCACAAATTTAAACACAAGGCCAGGAGGGAAATACTGAACTGTCACAAATTTAAACACAAGGCCTGGAGGAAATACTGAACTGTCACAAATTTAAACACAGGGCCTGGAGGAAATACTGAACTGTCACAAATTTAAACACAGTGCCAGGAGTAAATACTGAACTGTCACAAATTTAAACACAAGGCCTGGAGGAAATACTGAACTGTCACAAATTTAAACACAGGGCCTGGAGGAAATACTGAACTGTCACAAATTTAAACACAGGGCCTGGAGGAAATACTGAACTGTCACAAATTTAAACACAGTGCCAGGAGTAAATACTGAACTGTCACAAATTTAAACACAGGGCCTGGAGGAAATACTGAACTGTCACAAATTTAAACACAAGGCCTGGAGGAAATACTGAACTGTCACAAATTTAAACACAAGGCCTGGAGGAAATACTGAACTGTCACAAATTTAAACACAGGGCCTGGAGGAAATACTGAACTGTCACAAATTTAAACACAGGGCCTGGAGTAAATACTGAACTGTCACAAATTTAAACACAAGGCCTGGAGGAAATACTGAACTGTCACAAATTTAAACACAAGGCCTGGAGGAAATACTGAACTGTCACAAATTTAAACACAAGGCCTGGAGGAAATACTGAACAGTCACAAATTTAAACACAGTGTCTGGAGGAAATACTGAACTGTCACAAATTTAAACACAGGGCCTGGAGGAAATACTGAACTGTCACAAATTTAAACACAGGGCCTGGAGGAAATACTGAACTGTCACAAATTTAAACACAAGGCCTGGAGGAAATACTGAACTGTCACAAATTTACACACGGGGTCTGGAGGGAATACTGAACTGTCACAAATTTAAACACAGGGCCTGGAGGAAATACTGAACTGTCACAAATTTAAACACAGTGCCTGGAGGAAATACTGAACTGTCACAAATTTAAACACAGGGCCTGGAGGAAATACTGAACTGTCACAAATTTAAACACAGGGCCTGGAGGAAATACTGAACTGTCACAAATTTAAACACAAGGCCTGGAGGAAATACTGAACTGTCACAAATTTAAACACAAGGCCTGGAGGGAATACTGAACTGTCACAAATTTACACATGGGGTCTGGAGGGAATACTGAACTGTCACAAATTTAAACACGGGGTCTGGAGGGAAATACTGAACTGTCACTAATTTAAACACAAGGCCTGGAGGAAATACTGAACTGTCACAAATTTAAACACAGGGCCTGGAGGAAATACTGAACTGTCACAAATTTAAACACAAGGTCTGGAGGAAATTCTGAACTGTCACAAATTTAAACACAAGGCCTGGAGGGAATACTGAACTGTCACAAATTTAAACACAAGGCCTGGAGGGAATACTGAACTGTCACAAATTTAAACACAAGGCCTGGAGGAAATACTGAACTGTCACAAATTTAAACACAAGGCCTGGAGGAAATACTGAACTGTCACAAATTTAAACACAAGGCCTGGAGGGAATACTGAACTGTCACAAATTTAAACACAAGGCCTGGAGGAAATACTGAACTGTCACAAATTTAAACACAGGGCCTGGAGGGAAATACTGAACTGTCACAAATTTAAACACAGGGGCCTGGAGGAAATACTGAACTGTCACAAATTTAAACACAAGGCCTGGATGAAATACTGAACTGTCACAAATTTAAACACAGGGCCTGGAGGAAATACTGAACTGTCACAAATTTAAACACAGGGCCTGGAGGAAATACTGAACTGTCACAAATTTAAACACGGGGTCTGGAGGGAAATACTGAACTGTCACTAATTTAAACACAAGGCCTGGAGGAAATACTGAACTGTCACAAATTTAAACACAGGGCCTGGAGGAAATACTGAACTGTCACAAATTTAAACACAGGGTCTGGAGGAAATACTGAACTGTCACAAATTTAAACACAAGGCCTGGAGGAAATACTGAACTGTCACAAATTTAAACACAAGGCCTGGAGGAAATACTGAACTGTCACAAATTTAAACAGAGGGCCTGGAGGAAATACTGAACTGTCACAAATTTAAACACAGGGCCTGGGGGAAATACTGAACTGTCACAAATTTAAACACAGGGTCTGGAGGAAATACTGAACTGTCACAAATTTAAACACAGGGCCTGGAGGAAATACTGAACTGTCACAAATTTAAACACAAAGCCTGGAGGAAATACAGAACTGTCACAAATTTAAACACAGGGCCTGGAGGAAATACTGAACTGTCACAAATTTAAACACAAGGCCTGGAGGAAATACTGAACTGTCACAAATTTAAACACAAGGCCAGGAGGGAAATACTGAACTGTCACAAATTTAAACACAAGGCCTGGAGGAAATACTGAACTGTCACAAATTTAAACACAAAGCCTGGGGGAAATACTGAACTGTCACAAATTTAAACACAGGGTCTGGAGGAAATACTGAACTGTCACAAATTTAAACACAGGGCCTGGAGGAAATACTGAACTGTCACAAATTTAAACACAAAGCCTGGAGGAAATACTGAACTGTCACAAATTTAAACACAGGTCCTGGAGGAAATACTGAACTGTCACAAATTTAAACACAAGGCCTGGAGGAAATACTGAACTGTCACAAATTTAAACACAGGGCCTGGAGGGAATACTGAACTGTCACAAATTTAAACACAAGGCCAGGAGGGAAATACTGAACTGTCACAAATTTAAACACAAGGCCTGGAGGAAATACTGAACTGTCACAAATTTAAACACAAGGCCTGGAGGAAATACTGAACTGTCACAAATTTAAACACAAGGCCTGGAGGAAATACTGAACTGTCACAAATTTAAACACAGGGCCTGGAGGAAATACTGAACTGTCACAAATTTAAACACAGTGCCAGGAGTAAATACTGAACTGTCACAAATTTAAACACAAGGCCTGGAGGAAATACTGAACTGTCACAAATTTAAACACAGGGCCTGGAGGAAATACTGAACTGTCACAAATTTAAACACAAGGCCTGGAGGAAATACTGAACTGTCACAAATTTAAACACAAGGCCTGGAGGAAATACTGAACTGCCACAAATTTAAACACAAGGCCTGGAGGAAATACTGAACAGTCACAAATTTAAACACAGGGTCTGGAGGAAATACTGAACTGTCACAAATTTAAACACAGGGCCTGGAGGAAATACTGAACTGTCACAAATTTAAACACAGGGCCTGGAGGAAATACTGAACTGTCACAAATTTAAACACAAGGCCTGGAGGAAATACTGAACTGTCACAAATTTACACACGGGGTCTGGAGGGAATACTGAACTGTCACAAATTTAAACACAGGGCCTGGAGGAAATACTGAACTGTCACAAATTTAAACACAGGGCCTGGAGGAAATACTGAACTGTCACAAATTTAAACACAAGGCCTGGAGGAAATACTGAACTGTTACAAATTTAAACACAAGGCCTGGAGGAAATACTGAACTGTCACAAATTTAAACACAAGGCCTGGAGGAAATACTGAACTGTTACAAATTTAAACACAAGGCCTGGAGGAAATACTGAACTGTCACAAATTTAAACACAAGGCCTGGAGGAAATACTGAACTGTCACAAATTTAAACACAGGGCCTGGAGGAAATACTGAACTGTCACAAATTTAAACACAAGGCCTGGAGGAAATACTGAACTGTTACAAATTTAAACACAAGGCCTGGAGGAAATACTGAACTGTCACAAATTTAAACACAAGGCCTGGAGGAAATACTGAACTGTTACAAATTTAAACACAAGGCCTGGAGGAAATACTGAACTGTCACAAATTTAAACACAAGGCCTGGAGGAAATACTGAACTGTCACAAATTTAAACACAAGGCCTGGAGGAAATACTGAACTGTCACAAATTTAAACACAGGGCCTGAAGGAAATACTGAACTGTCACAAATTTAAACACAAGGTCTGGAGGGAATACTGAACTGTCACAAATTTAAACACAAGGCCTGGAGGAAATACTGAACTGTCACAAATTTAAACACAAGGCCTGGAGGAAATACTGAACTGTCACAAATTTAAACACAGGGCCTGAAGGAAATACTGAACTGTCACAAATTTAAACACAGGGTCTGGAGGAAATACTGAACTGTCACAAATTTAAACACAGGGCCTGAAGGAAATACTGAACTGTCACAAATTTAAACACAAGGCCTGGAGGAAATACTGAACTGTCACAAATTTCAACACAGGGCCTGGAGGAAATACTGAACTGTCACAAATTTAAACACAAGGCCTGGAGGAAATACTGAACTGTCACAAATTTAAACACAAGGCCTGGAGGAAATACTGAACTGTCACAAATTTAAACACAAGGCCTGGAGGAAATACTGAACTGTTACAAATTTAAACACAGGGCCTGGAGGAAATACTGAACTGTCACAAATTTAAACACAGGGCCTGGAGGAAATACTGAACTGTCACAAATTTAAACACAAGGCCTGGAGGAAATACTGAACTGTCACAAATTTAAACACAGGGCCTGGAGGAAATACTGAACTGTCACAACTTTAAACACAGGTCCTGGAGGAAATACTGAACTGTCACAAATTTAAACACAAGGCCTGGAGGAAATACTGAACTGTCACAAATTTAAACACGGGGTCTGGAGGGAATACTGAACTGTCACAAATTTAAACACAGGGTCTGGAGGAAATACTGAACTGTCACAAATTTAAACACAGGGCCTGGAGGGAATACTGAACAGTCACAAATTTAAACACAGGGCCTGGAGGAAATACTGAACTGTCACAAATTTAAACACAGGGCCTGGAGGAAATACTGAACTTTCACAAATTTAAACACAAGGCCTGGAGTAAATACTGAACTGTCACAAATTTAAACACAAGGCCTGGAGGAAATACTGAACTGTCACAAATTTAAACACAGGGCCTGGAGGAAATACTGAACTTTCACAAATTTAAACACAAGGCCTGGAGTAAATACTGAACTGTCACAAATTTAAACACAAGGCCTGGAGGAAATACTGAACTGTCACAAATTTAAACACAGGGCCTGGAGGAAATACTGAACTGTCACAAATGTAAACACAGTGCCAGGAGTAAATACTGAACTGTCACAAATTTAAACACAAGGCCTGGAGGAAATACTGAACTGTCACAAATTTAAACACAGGGCCTGGAGGAAATACTGAACTGTCACAAATTTAAACACAAGGCCTGGAGGAAATACTGAACTGTCACAAATATAAACACAAAGCCTGGAGGAAATACTGAACTGTCACAAATTTAAACACAAGGCCTGGAGGAAATACTGAACTGTCACAAACTTAAACACAAGGCCTGGAGGAAATACTGAACTGTCACAAATTTAAACACAGGGTCTGGAGGAAATACTGAACTGTCACAAATTTAAACACAAGGCCTGGAGGAAATACTGAACTGTCACAAATTTAAACACAGGGCCTGGAGGAAATACTGAACAGTCACAAATTTAAACACAGGGCCTGGAGGAAATACTGAACTGTCACAAATTTAAACACAGGGCCTGGAGTATATACTGAACTGTCACAAATTTAAACACAAGGCCTGGAGGAAATACTGAACTGTCACAAATTTAAACACAGGGCCTGGAGGAAATACTGAACTGTCACAAATTTAAACACAGGGCCTGGAGGAAATACTGAACTGTCACAAATTTAAACACAGGGCCTGGAGGAAATACTGAACTGTCACAAATTTAAACACAAGGCCTGGAGGAAACACTGAACTGTCACAAATTTAAACACAGGGCCTGGAGGAAACACTGAACTGTCACAAATTTAAACACAAGGCCTGGAGGAAATACTGAACTGTCACAAATTTAAACACAGGGCCTGGAGGAAATACTGAACTGTCACAAATTTAAACACAGGGCCTGGAGTAAATACTGAACTGTCACAAATTTAAACACAAGGCCTGGAGGAAATACTGAACTGTCACAAATTTAAACACAGGGCCTGGAGGAAATACTGAACTGTCACAAATTTAAACACAGGGCCTGGAGGAAATACTGAACTGTCACAAATTTAAACACAAGGCCAGGAGTAAATACTGAACTGTCACAAATTTAAACACAAGGCCTGGAGGAAATACTGAACTGTCACAAATTTAAACACAGGGCCTGGAGGAAATACTGAACTGTCACAAATTTAAACACAGGGCCTGGAGTAAATACTGAACTGTCACAAATTTAAACACAAGGCCTGGAGGAAATACTGAACTGTCACAAATTTAAACACAGGGCCTGGAGGAAATACTGAACTGTCACAAATTTAAACATAGGGCCTGGAGGGAAATACTGAACTGTCACAAATTTAAACACAGGGCCTGGAGTAAATACTGAACTGTTACAAATTTAAACACGGGGTCTGGAGGGAAATACTGAACTGTCACTAATTTAAACACAAGGCCTGGAGGAAATACTGAACTGTCACAAATTTAAACACAGGGCCTGGAGGAAATACTGAACTGTCACAAATTTAAACACAGGGCCTGGAGGAAATACTGAACTGTCACAAATTTAAACACAGGGCCTGGAGGAAATACTGAACTGTCACAAATTTAAACACGGGGTCTGAAGGGAAATACTGAACTGTCACTAATTTAAACACAAGGCCTGGAGGAAATACTGAACTGTCACAAATTTAAACACAGGGCCTGGAGGAAATACTGAACTGTCACAAATTTAAACACAGGGTCTGGAGGAAATACTGAACTGTCACAAATTTAAACACAAGGCCTGGAGGAAATACTGAACTGTCACAAATTTAAACACAAGGCCTGGAGGAAATACTGAACTGTCACAAATTTAAACACAAGGCCTGGAGGAAATACTGAACTGTCACAAATTTAAACACAGGGCCTGGAGGAAATACTGAACTGTCACAAATTTAAACACAGGGCCTGGAGGAAATACTGAACTGTCACAAATTTAAACACAAAGCCTGGAGGAAATACTGAACTGTCACAAATTTAAACACAAGGCCTGGAGGAAATACTGAACTGTTACAAATTTAAACACAAGGCCAGGAGGGAAATACTGAACTGTTACAAATTTAAACACAAGGCCAGGAGGGAAATACTGAACTGTCACAAATTTAAACACAAGGCCTGGAGGAAATACTGAACTGTCACAAATTTAAACACAAGGCCTGGAGGAAATACTGAACTGTCACAAATTTAAACACAAGGCCTGGAGGAAATACTGAACTGTCACAAATTTAAACACAAGGCCTGGAGGAAATACTGAACTGTCACAAATTTAAACACAAGGCCTGGAGGAAATACTGAACTGTCACAAATTTAAACACAAGGCCTGGAGGAAATACTGAACTGTCACAAATTTAAACACAGGGCCTGGAGGAAATACTGAACTGTCACAAATTTAAACACAGGGCCTGGAGGAAATACTGAACTGTCACAAATTTAAACACAAAGCCTGGAGGAAATACTGAACTGTCACAAATTTAAACACAAGGCCTGGAGGAAATACTGAACTGTTACAAATTTAAACACAAGGCCAGGAGGGAAATACTGAACTGTTACAAATTTAAACACAAGGCCAGGAGGGAAATACTGAACTGTCACAAATTTAAACACAAGGCCTGGAGGAAATAATGAACTGTTACAAATTTAAACACAAGGCCAGGAGGGAAATACTGAACTGTCACAAATTTAAACACAAGGCCTGGAGGAAATACTGAACTGTCACAAATTTAAACACAAGGCCTGGAGGAAATACTGAACTGTCACAAATTTAAACACAGGGCCTGGAGGAAATACTGAACTGTCACAAATTTAAACACAGTGCCAGGAGTAAATACTGAACTGTCACAAATTTAAACACAAGGCCTGGAGGAAATACTGAACTGTCACAAATTTAAACACAGGGCCTGGAGGAAATACTGAACTGTCACAAATTTAAACACAGGGCCTGGAGTAAATACTGAACTGTCACAAATTTAAACACAAGGCCTGGAGGAAATACTGAACTGTCACAAATTTAAACACAAGGCCTGGAGGAAATACTGAACAGTCACAAATTTAAACACAAGGCCTGGAGGAAATACTGAACTGTCACAACTTTAAACACAAGGTCTGGAGTAAATACTGAACTGTCACAACTTTAAACACAAGGTCTGGAGTAAATACTGAACTGTCACAAATTTAAACACAAGGCCTGGAGGGAATACTGAACTGTCACAAATTTAAACACAAGGCCTGGAGGGAATACTGAACTGTCACAAATTTAAACACAAGGCCTGGAGGAAATACTGAACTGTCACAAATTTAAACACAAGGCCTGGAGTAAATACTGAACTGTCACAAATTTAAACACAAGGCCTGGAGGAAATACTGAACTGTCACAAATTTAAACACAAGGCCTGGAGGAAATACTGAACAGTCACAAATTTAAACACAGGGTCTGGAGGAAATACTGAACTGTCACAAATTTAAACACAGGGCCTGGAGGAAATACTGAACTGTCACAAATTTAAACACAGGGCCTGGAGGAAATACTGAACTGTCACAAATTTAAACACAGGGCCTGGATTAAATACTGAACTGTCACAAATTTAAACACAAGGCCTGGAGGAAATACTGAACTGTCACAAATTTAAACACAAGGCCTGGAGAAAATACTGATCTCTCACAAATTTAAACACAGGGCCTGGAGGAAATACTGAACTGTCACAAATTTAAACACGGGGTCTGGAGGGAATACTGAACTGTCACAAATTTACACACGGGGTCTGGAGGGAATACTGAACTGTCACAAATTTAAACACAGGGTCTGGAGGAAATACTGAACTGTCACAAATTTAAACACAAGGCCTGGAGGAAATACTGAACTGTCACAAATTTCAACACAGGGCCTGGAGGAAATACTGAACTGTCACAAATTTAAACACAAGGCCTGGAGGAAATACTGAACTGTCACAAATTTAAACACAAGGCCTGGAGGAAATACTGAACTGTCACAAATTTAAACACAGTGCCTGGAGGAAATACTGAACTGTCACAAATTTAAACACAGGGCCTGGAGTAAATACTGAACTGTCACAAATTTAAACACAAGGCCTGGAGGAAATACTGAACTGTCACAAATTTAAACACAGGGCCTGGAGGAAATACTGAACTGTCACAAATTTAAACACAGGGCCTGGAGGAAATACTGAACTGTCACAAATTTAAACACAAGGCCAGGAGTAAATACTGAACTGTCACAAATTTAAACACAAGGCCTGGAGGAAATACTGAACTGTCACAAATTTAAACACAGGGCCTGGAGGAAATACTGAACTGTCACAAATTTAAACACAGGGCCTGGAGTAAATACTGAACTGTCACAAATTTAAACACAAGGCCTGGAGGAAATACTGAACTGTCACAAATTTAAACACAGGGCCTGGAGGAAATACTGAACTGTCACAAATTTAAACATAGGGCCTGGAGGGAAATACTGAACTGTCACAAATTTAAACACAGGGCCTGGAGTAAATACTGAACTGTTACAAATTTAAACACGGGGTCTGGAGGGAAATACTGAACTGTCACTAATTTAAACACAAGGCCTGGAGGAAATACTGAACTGTCACAAATTTAAACACAGGGCCTGGAGGAAATACTGAACTGTCACAAATTTAAACACAGGGCCTGGAGGAAATACTGAACTGTCACAAATTTAAACACAGGGCCTGGAGGAAATACTGAACTGTCACAAATTTAAACACGGGGTCTGAAGGGAAATACTGAACTGTCACTAATTTAAACACAAGGCCTGGAGGAAATACTGAACTGTCACAAATTTAAACACAGGGCCTGGAGGAAATACTGAACTGTCACAAATTTAAACACAGGGTCTGGAGGAAATACTGAACTGTCACAAATTTAAACACAAGGCCTGGAGGAAATACTGAACTGTCACAAATTTAAACACAAGGCCTGGAGGAAATACTGAACTGTCACAAATTTAAACACAAGGCCTGGAGGAAATACTGAACTGTCACAAATTTAAACACAGGGCCTGGAGGAAATACTGAACTGTCACAAATTTAAACACAGGGCCTGGAGGAAATACTGAACTGTCACAAATTTAAACACAAAGCCTGGAGGAAATACTGAACTGTCACAAATTTAAACACAAGGCCTGGAGGAAATACTGAACTGTTACAAATTTAAACACAAGGCCAGGAGGGAAATACTGAACTGTTACAAATTTAAACACAAGGCCAGGAGGGAAATACTGAACTGTCACAAATTTAAACACAAGGCCTGGAGGAAATACTGAACTGTCACAAATTTAAACACAAGGCCTGGAGGAAATACTGAACTGTCACAAATTTAAACACAAGGCCTGGAGGAAATACTGAACTGTCACAAATTTAAACACAAGGCCTGGAGGAAATACTGAACTGTCACAAATTTAAACACAAGGCCTGGAGGAAATACTGAACTGTCACAAATTTAAACACAAGGCCTGGAGGAAATACTGAACTGTCACAAATTTAAACACAGGGCCTGGAGGAAATACTGAACTGTCACAAATTTAAACACAGGGCCTGGAGGAAATACTGAACTGTCACAAATTTAAACACAAAGCCTGGAGGAAATACTGAACTGTCACAAATTTAAACACAAGGCCTGGAGGAAATACTGAACTGTTACAAATTTAAACACAAGGCCAGGAGGGAAATACTGAACTGTTACAAATTTAAACACAAGGCCAGGAGGGAAATACTGAACTGTCACAAATTTAAACACAAGGCCTGGAGGAAATAATGAACTGTTACAAATTTAAACACAAGGCCAGGAGGGAAATACTGAACTGTCACAAATTTAAACACAAGGCCTGGAGGAAATACTGAACTGTCACAAATTTAAACACAAGGCCTGGAGGAAATACTGAACTGTCACAAATTTAAACACAGGGCCTGGAGGAAATACTGAACTGTCACAAATTTAAACACAGTGCCAGGAGTAAATACTGAACTGTCACAAATTTAAACACAAGGCCTGGAGGAAATACTGAACTGTCACAAATTTAAACACAGGGCCTGGAGGAAATACTGAACTGTCACAAATTTAAACACAGGGCCTGGAGTAAATACTGAACTGTCACAAATTTAAACACAAGGCCTGGAGGAAATACTGAACTGTCACAAATTTAAACACAAGGCCTGGAGGAAATACTGAACAGTCACAAATTTAAACACAAGGCCTGGAGGAAATACTGAACTGTCACAACTTTAAACACAAGGTCTGGAGTAAATACTGAACTGTCACAACTTTAAACACAAGGTCTGGAGTAAATACTGAACTGTCACAAATTTAAACACAAGGCCTGGAGGGAATACTGAACTGTCACAAATTTAAACACAAGGCCTGGAGGGAATACTGAACTGTCACAAATTTAAACACAAGGCCTGGAGGAAATACTGAACTGTCACAAATTTAAACACAAGGCCTGGAGTAAATACTGAACTGTCACAAATTTAAACACAAGGCCTGGAGGAAATACTGAACTGTCACAAATTTAAACACAAGGCCTGGATGAAATACTGAACAGTCACAAATTTAAACACAGGGTCTGGAGGAAATACTGAACTGTCACAAATTTAAACACAGGGCCTGGAGGAAATACTGAACTGTCACAAATTTAAACACAGGGCCTGGAGGAAATACTGAACTGTCACAAATTTAAACACAGGGCCTGGATTAAATACTGAACTGTCACAAATTTAAACACAAGGCCTGGAGGAAATACTGAACTGTCACAAATTTAAACACAAGGCCTGGAGAAAATACTGATCTCTCACAAATTTAAACACAGGGCCTGGAGGAAATACTGAACTGTCACAAATTTAAACACGGGGTCTGGAGGGAATACTGAACTGTCACAAATTTACACACGGGGTCTGGAGGGAATACTGAACTGTCACAAATTTAAACACAGGGTCTGGAGGAAATACTGAACTGTCACAAATTTAAACACAAGGCCTGGAGGAAATACTGAACTGTCACAAATTTCAACACAGGGCCTGGAGGAAATACTGAACTGTCACAAATTTAAACACAAGGCCTGGAGGAAATACTGAACTGTCACAAATTTAAACACAAGGCCTGGAGGAAATACTGAACTGTCACAAATTTAAACACAAGGCCTGGAGGAAATACTGAACTGTTACAAATTTAAACACAGGGCCTGGAGGAAATACTGAACTGTCACAAATTTAAACACAGGGCCTGGAGGAAATACTGAACTGTCACAAATTTAAACACAAGGCCTGGAGGAAATACTGAACTGTCACAAATTTAAACACAGGGCTTGGAGGAAATACTGAACTGTCACAAATTTAAACACGGGGTCTGGAGGGAATACTGAACTGTCACAAATTTAAACACAGGGTCTGGAGGAAATACTGAACTGTCACAAATTTAAACACAGGGCCTTGAGGAAATACTGAACTGTCACAAATTTAAACACAAGGCCTGGAGGAAATACTGAACTGTCACAAATTTAAACACAGGGACTGGAGGAAATACTGAACTGTCACAAATTTAAACAAAGGGTCTGGAGGGAATACTGAACTGTCACAAATTTAAACACAAAGCCTGGAGGAAATACTGAACTGTCACAAATTTAAACACAGGGCCTGGAGGAAATACTGAACTGTCACAAATTTAAACACAGGGCCTGGAGGAAATACTGAACTGTCACAAATTTAAACACAGGGTCTGGAGGAAATACTGAACTGTCACAAATTTAAACACAGGGCCTGGAGGAAATACTGAACTGTCACAAATTTAAACACAGGGCCTGGAGGAAATACTGAACTGTCACAAATTTAAACACAGGGCCTGGAGGAAATACTGAACTGTCACAAATTTAAACACAGGGTCTGGAGGAAATACTGAACTGTCACAAATTTAAACACAGGTTCTGGAGGAAATACTGAACTGTCACAAATTTAAACACAAGGCCTGGAGGGAATACTGAACTGTCACAAATTTAAACACAGGGTCTGGAGGAAATACTGAACTGTCACAAATTTAAACACAGGGCCTGGAGGAAATACTGAACTGTCACAAATTTAAACACAGGGCCTGGAGGAAATACTGAACTGTCACAAATTTAAACACAGGGCCTGGAGGAAATACTGAACTGTCACAAATTTAAACACAGGGTCTGGAGGAAATACTGAACTGTCACAAATTTAAACACAGGTTCTGGAGGAAATACTGAACTGTCACAAATTTAAACACAAGGCCTGGAGGGAATACTGAACTGTCACAAATTTAAACACAGGGTCTGGAGGAAATACTGAACTGTCACAAATTTAAACACAAGGCCTGGAGGAAATACTGAACTGTCACAAATTTAAACACAGGGTCTGGAGGAAATACTGAACTGTCACAAATTTAAACACAGGGTCTGGAGGAAATACTGAACTGTCACAAATTTAAACACAAGGCCTGGAGGGAATACTGAATTGTCACAAATTTAAACACAGGGTCTGGAGGAAATACTGAACTGTCACAAATTTAAACACAAGGCCTGGAGGGAATACTGAACTGTCACAAATTTAAACACAGGGTCTGGAGGAAATACTGAACTGTCACAAATTTAAACACAGGGTCTGGAGGAAATACTGAACTGTCACAAATTTAAACACAAGGCCTGGAGGGAATACTGAACTGTCACAAATTTAAACACAGGGTCTGGAGGAAATACTGAACTGTCACAAATTTAAACACAGGGTCTGGAGGAAATACTGAACTGTCACAAATTTAAACATTAGGCCTGGAGGGAATACTGAACTGTCACAAATTTAAACACAGGGTCTGGAGGAAATACTGAACTGTCACAAATTTAAACACAGGTTCTGGAGGAAATACTGAACTGTCACAAATTTAAACACAAGGCCTGGAGGGAATACTGAACTGTCACAAATTTAAACACAAGGCCTGGAGGAAATACTGAACTGTCACAAATTTAAACACAAGGCCTGGAGGAAATACTGAACTGTCACAAATTTAAACACAAGGCCTGGAGGAAATACTGAACTGTCACAAATTTAAACACAGGGCCTGGAGGAAATACTGAACTCTCACAAATTTAAACACAAGGCCTGGAGGGAATACTGAACTGTCACAAATTTAAACACAAGGCCTGGAGGAAATACTGAACTGTCACAAATTTAAACACAGGGTCTGGAGGGAATACTGAACTGTCACAAATTTAAACACAAGGCCTGGAGGAAATACTGAACTGTCACAAATTTAAACACAGGGTCTGGAGGAAATACTGAACTGTCACAAATTTAAACACAGGGCACGGAGGAAATACTGATCTGTCACAAATTTAAACACAGGGTCTGGAGGAAATACTGAACTGTCACAAATTTAAACACAGGTTCTGGAGGAAATACTGAACTGTCACAAATTTAAACACAAGGCCTGGAGGAAATACTGAACTGTCACAAATTTAAACACAGGGTCTGGAGGAAATACTGAACTGTCACAAATTTAAACACAGGGCACGGAGGAAATACTGAACTGTCACAAATTTAAACACAGGGTCTGGAGGAAATACTGAACTGTCACAAATTTAAACACAGGGCACGGAGGAAATACTGAACTGTCACAAATTTAAACACAAGGCCTGGAGGAAATACTGAACAGTCACAAATTTAAACACAAGGCCTGGAGGAAATACTGAACAGTCACAAATTTAAACACAAGGCCTGGAGGAAATACTGAACTGTCACAAAATTAAACACAAGGCCTGGAGGAAATACTGAACTGTCACAAATTTAAACACGGGGTCTGGAGGGAAATACTGAACTGTCACAAATTTAAATACAAGGCCTGGAGGAAATACTGAACTGTCACAAATTTAAACACAAGGTCTGGAGGAAATACTGAACTGTCACAAATTTAAACACAAGGCCTGGAGGAAATACTGAACTGTCACAAATTTAAACACAGGGCCTGGAGGAAATACTGAACTGTCACAAATTTAAACACAAGGCCTGGAGGAAATACTGAACTGTCACAAATTTAAACACAAGGCCTGGAGGAAATACTGAACAGTCACAAATTTAAACACAAGGTCTGGAGGAAATACTGAACTGTCACAAATTTAAACACAAGGCCTGGAGGAAATACTGAACTGTCACAAATTTAAACACAGGGCCTGGAGGAAATTCTGAACTGTCACAAATTTAAACACAAGGCCTGGAGGAAATACTGAACAGTCACAAATTTAAACACAAGGCCTGGAGGAAATACTGAACTGTCACAAATTTAAACACAAGGCCTGGAGGAAATACTGAACTGTCACAAATTTAAACACAAGGCCTGGAGGAAATACTGAACTGTCACAAATTTAAACACAAGGCCTGGAGGAAATACTGAACTGTCACAAGTTTAAACACAGGGTCTGGGGGAAATAATGAGCTGTCACAACTTTAAAGACAGGTCCTGGAGGGAAATACTGAACTGTCACAAATTTAAACACAAGGCCTGGAGGAAATACTGAACAGTCACAAATTTAAACACAAGGCCTGGAGGAAATACTGAACTGTCACAAATTTAAACACAGGGTCTGGGGGAAATAATGAGCTGTCACAACTTTAAAGACAGGTCCTGGAGGAAATACTGAACTGTCAGAACTTTAAACACAAGGCCTGGAGGAAATACTGAACTGTCACAAATTTAAACACAAGGCCTGGAGGAAATACTGAACTGTCACAAATTTAAACACAGGGTCTGGGGGAAATAATGAGCTGTCACAACTTTAAAGACAGGTCCTGGAGGAAATACTGAACTGTCAGAACTTTAAACACAGGGCCTGGAGGAAATACTGAACTGTCACAACTGTAAACACAGGGCCTGGAGGAAATACTGAACTGTCATAACAGTAAACACAGATCCTGGAGGAAGTACTGAGCTGTCAAAAGTGTAAACACAGGGCCTGGGTCAAATACTGAACTGCCACAACGGTAAACACAGGCCCTGGAGGAAACGCTAATCTGTCACAACTTTAAAGAAAGGTAATGGGGGAAATACTGAGCTGTCACAACTGTAAAGACAGGGCCTGGGGGAATTTCTGAACTGTCACAACTGTAAACACGGGGCCTGGGGCAAACACTGATCTGTCACAACTGTAAACACAGGGCCTGGAGGAATTACTGAGCTGTCACAGATTTAAACACAGGGCCTGGGGCAAACACTGATCTGTCACAACTGTAAACACAGGGCCTGGAGGAAACACTGAACTGTCACAATGGTATACAAAGTGCCTGGGCGAAATACTGAGCTGTCCCAACTTTAACCAAAGCTCCTGGAAGAAATACTGAGCTGTCACAACTTGAAAGACAGGTCTTGGGGGAAATACTGAGCTGTCACAATTGTAAACACAGGGCCTGGAAGAAATACTGAGCTGTCACATCTTTAAACACAGGTCCTGGGGGAAATACTGAGCTGTCACATCTTTAAACACAGGTCCTGGGGGAAATACTGAACTGTCACAACTTTAAACACAGGTCTTGGGGGAAATACTGAACTGTCACAACTTGAAACACAGGTCCTGGGGGAAATACTGAGCTGTCACAACTTTAAACACAGGTCTTGGGGGAAATACTGAGCTGTCACAACTTTAAACACAGGTCCTGGGGGAAATACTGAGCTGTCACAATTGTAAACAAAGGTCTTGGGGCAAATACTGAGCTGTTACAACTTTAAAGACAGGTCCTGGGGGAAATACTGAGCTGTCATAACTGTAAACACAGGTCCTGGGGGAAATACTGAGCTGTCACAGCTTTGAACACAGGTCTTGGGGGAAATACTGAGCTGTCACAACTTTAAACACAGGTCCTTGCGGAAACACTGAACTGTCACAACTTTAAACACAGGTCCTTGCGGAAACACTGAACTGTCACAACTTTAAACACAGGTCCTTGCGGAAACACTGAACTGTCACAACTTTAAACACCGGGCCTAGGGGAATTACTGAACTGTCACACTGTAAACACAGGCCTGGGTGAAATACTGAGCTGTCACAACTGTAAACACAGGGCCTGGATGAAACG
Organism: Heterodontus francisci; assembly: GCF_036365525.1. Classification (NCBI taxonomy): domain Eukaryota; kingdom Metazoa; phylum Chordata; class Chondrichthyes; order Heterodontiformes; family Heterodontidae; genus Heterodontus; species Heterodontus francisci. The sequence continues at coordinate 2,497,877 of NW_027141111.1, forward strand.
CTAATCTGTCACAACTTTAAAGAAAGATCCTGGGGGAAATACTGAGCTGTCACATCTTTAAAGACAGGTCCTTGCCGAAATACTGAACTGTCACAACTGTAAACACCGGGCCTGGGGGAATTACTGAACTGTCACAACTTTAAAGACAGGTCCTGGGGGAAATACTGAACTGTCACAGCTTTAAACACAGGTCCTTGCGGAAACACTGAACTGTCACAACTTTAAAGACAGGTCCTGGGGGAAATACTGAGCTGTCACAACTTTAAACACAGGTCCTGGGCGAAATACGGAGCTGTCACAATTGTAAACACAGGTCTTGGGGGAAACACTGAACTGTCACAACTTTAAACACAGGTCCTGGGGGAAATACTGAACTGTCACAACTTTAAACACAGGTCCTGGGGGAAATACTGAGCTGTCACATCTTTAAAGACAGGTCCTGGAGGAAATACTGAACTGTCACAAATTTAAACACAGGACCTGGGGGAAATACTGAACTGTCACAAATTTAAACACAGGACCTGGGGGAAATACTGAACTGTCACAACTTTAAACACAGGTACTGGGGGAAATACTGAGCTCTCACAACTGTAAACACAGGTCTTGGGGGAAACACTGAACTGTAACAGCATTAAACACAGGTCCTGGTGGAAATACTGAACTGTCACAACTTTAAACACAGGTCTTGGGGAAATACTGAACTGTCACAAATTTAAACACAGGTCCTGGGGGAAATACTGAACTGTCACAACTTTAAACACAGGTCTTGGGGAAATACTGAACTGTCACAATTGTAAACACAGGGCCTGGAAGGAAATACTGAACTGTCACAACATTAAAGGCAGGTCTTGGGGGAAACAATGAACTGTCACATCTTTAAACACAGGTACTGGGGCAACTAATGAGCTGTCACAACTTTAAAGACAGGTCCTGGAGGAAATACTGAACTGTCACAACTTTAAAGACAGGTCCTGGAGGAAATACTGAACTGTCACAACTTTAAACACAGGGCCTGGGGGAAATACTGAACTGTCACAACTTTAAACACAGGTCCTGGGGGAAATACTGAACTGTCACAACTTTAAACACAGGTCCTGGGGGAAATACTGAACTGTCACAACTTTAAACACAGGTCCTGGGGGAAATACTGAACTGTCACAACTTTAAACACAGGTCCTGGGGGAAATACTGAACTGTCACAACTTTAAACACAGGTACTGGGGGAAATACTGAGCTCTCACAACTGTAAACACAGGTCTTGGGGGAAACACTGAACTGTAACAGCATTAAACACAGGTCCTGGTGGAAATACTGAACTGTCACAACTTTAAACACAGGTCTTGGGGAAATACTGAGCTGTCACAAATGTAAACAGAGGGCCTGGAAGGAAATACTGAACTGTCACAACATTAAAGGCAGGTCTTGGGGGAAACAATGAACTGTCACATCTTTAAACACAGGTACTGGGGGAAATAATGAGCTGTCACAACTTTAAAGACAGGTCCTGGGTGAAATACTGAACTGTCACAACTTTAAACACAGGTCCTGGGGGAAATACTGAGCTGTCACAACTTTAAAGACAGGTCCTGGGTGAAATACTGAACTGTCAAAACAGTAAACACAGGGCCTGGAGGAAAGACTGAACTGTCAAAACAGTAAACACAGGGCCTGGGGGAAATACTGAACTGTCACAACTTTAAACACAGGGCCTGGGGGAAATACTGAGCTGTCATAACTGTAAACACAGATCCTGGAGGAAATACTGAACTGTCAAAACAGTAAACACAGGGCCTGGGTGAAATACTGAACTGTCACAACTGTAAACACAGGGCCTGGGGGAAATACTGAGCTGTCACAATTTTAAACACAGATCCAGGGGGAAATACTGAACTGTCACAACTTTAAACACAGGTCCTGGGGGAAATGCTGAGCTGTCACAGCATTAAACACAGGGCCTGGATGAAATACTGAGCTGTCATAACTGTAAACACAGATCCTGGAGGAAATACTGAGCTGTCAAAACTGTAAACACAGGGCCTGGGTGAAATACTGAACTGTCACAACTTTAAACACAGGGCCTGGGGGAAATACTGAACTGTCAGAACTTTAAACACAGGTCCTGGGGGTAATACTGAACTGTCACATCTTTAAACACAGGTCCTGGGGGAAATACTGAACTGTCACAGCATTAAACACAGGGCCTGGATGAAATACTGAGCTGTCATAACTGTAAACACAGATCCTGGAGGAAATACTGAGCTGTCAAAACTGTAAACACAGGGCCTGGGTGAAATACTGAACTGTCACAACTGTAAACACAGGGACTGGAGGAAATACTGAACTGTCATAACAGTAAACACAGATCCTGGAGGAAATACTGAGCTGTCAAAAGTGTAAACACAGGGCCTGGGTCAAATACTGAACTGCCACAACGGTAAACACAGGCCCTGGAGGAAACGCTAATCTTTCACAACTTTAAAGAAAGGTAATGGGGGAAATACTGAGCTGTCACAACTGTAAAGACAGGGCCTGGGGGAATTTCTGAACTGTCACAACTGTAAACACGGGGCCTGGAGGAATTACTGAGCTGTCACAGATTTAAACACAGGGCCTGGGGCAAACACTGATCTGTCACAACTGTAAACACAGGGCCTGGAGGAATTACTGAGCTGTCACAGATTTAAACACAGGGCCTGGGGGAAATACTGAACTGTCAGAACTTCAAAGACAGGTCCTGGGGGAAATACTGAACTGTCACAGCATTAAACACATGTCTTTGGGGAAATACTGAGCTGTCACAGATTTAAACACAGGTCTTGGGTGAAATACTGAACTGTCACAACTTTAAACACAGGTGCTGAGGCAAATACTGAGCTGTTACAACTTTAAAGACAGGTCCTGGGGGAAATACTGAATCGTCACATCTTTAAACACAGGTTCTCGGGGAAATACTGAGCTGTCACAACTTTAAAGACAGGTTCTGGGGGAAATACTGAACTTTCACAACTTTAAACACATGCCCTGGAGAAAATACTGAACAGTCACAATTGTAAACACAGGGCCTGGAGGAAACACTGAACTGTCACAATGGTATACAAAGTGCCTGGGTGAAATACTGTGCTGTCCCAACTTTAACCAAAGCTCCTGGAAGAAATACTGAGCTGTCACAACTTGAAAGACAGGTCATGGGGCAAATACTGAGCTGTCACAATTGTAAACACAGGTCTTGGAAGAAATACTGAGCTGTCACAACTTGAAACACAGGTCCTGGGGGAAACACTGAGCTGTCACAACTTGAAACACAGGTCCTGGGGGAAATACTGAGCTGTCACAACTTTAAACACAGGTCTTGGGGGAAATACTGAACTGTCACAACTTGAAACACAGGTCCTGGGGGAAATACTGAGCTGTCACAACTTGAAACACAGGTCCTGGGGGAAATACTGAGCTGTCACAATTGTAAACAAAGGTCTTGGGGCAAATACTGAGCTGTTACAACTTTAAAGACAGGGCCTGGGGGAAATACTGAACTGTCACAACTTGAAACACAGGTCCTGGGGGAAATACTGAGCTGTCACATCTTTAAACACAGGTTCTCGGGGTTATACTGAACTGTCACAACTTGAAACACAGGTCTTGGTGGAAATACTGAACTGTCACAACATTAAACACAGGTCTTTGTGGAAATACTGAACTGTCACAACATTAAACACAGGTCTTGGGGGAAATACTGAACTGTCACAGCTTTAAACACAGGTCTTGGGGGAAATACTGAGCTGTCACAACTTTAAACACAGGTCCTTGCCGAAATACTGAACTGTCACAACTTTAAACACAGGTCCCTGCGGAAACACTGAACTGTCACAACCTTAAACACAGGTCCTTGCGGAAACACTGAACTGTCACAACTTTAAACACAGGTCCTTGCGGAAACACTGAACTGTCACAACTTTAAACACCGGGCCTAGGGGAAATACTGAGCTGTCACAACTGTAAACACAGGGCCTGGATGAAACGCTAATCTGTCACAACTTTAAAGAAAGGTCCTGGGGGAAATACTGAACTGTCACAACTTTAAACACAGGTCCTGTGGGAAATACTGAACTGTCACAACTGTAAACACAGCCCTGGGTGAAATACTGAACTGTCCCAAACGTAATCACAGGGCCTGGGGGAAACACTGAACTGTCACAATGGTCGATAAAGTGCCTGGGCGAAATACTGAGCTGTCACAATTGTAAACACAGGGCCTGGAAGAAATACTGAGCTGTCACATCTTTAAACACAGGTCCTGGGGGAAATACTGAGCTGTAACAAATTTAAACACAGGTTCTGCGGGAAATACTGAGCTGTCACAACTTTAAAGAAAGGTCCTGTGGGAAATACTGAGTTGTCACAACTTTAAACGCAGGTCCTGGGGGAAATACTCACCTGTCACATATTTTAGCACAGTTTTGGTGACTGCAGCTTGACTGCAGCGGAGGTGCGAGAGCGAGCTAACAGCTGGGACCTGGATGAGGGTGTAGAAGGGTGGGTTAGTAAATTTGCAGATGACACTAAGGTCGGTGGAGTTGTGGATAGTGCCGAAGGATGTTGCAGGGTACAGAGAGACATAGATAGGCTGCAGAGCTGGGCTGAGAGATGGCAAATGGAGTTTAATGCGGAAAAGTGTGAGGTGATTCACTTTGGAAGGAGTAACAGGAATGCAGAGTACTGGGCTAATGGGAAGATTCTTGGTAGTGTAGATGAACAGAGAGATCTTGGTGTCCAGGTGCATAAATCCCTGAAAGTTGCTACCCAGGTTAATAGGGCTGCTAAGAAAGCATATGGTGTGTTAGCTTTTATTGGTAGGGGGATCGAGTTTCGGAGCCACGAGGTCATGCTGCAGCTGTACAAAACTCTGGTGAGACCGCACCTGGAGTATTGCGTGCAGTTCTGGTCACTGCATTATGGGAAGGATGTGGAAGCTATGGAAAGGGTGCAGAGGAGCTTTACTAGGATGTTGCCTGGTATGGAGGGAAGGTCTTACAAGGAAAGGCTGAGGGACTTGAGGCTCTTTTCATTGGAGAGAAGGAGGAGGAGAGGTGAATTAATAGAGACATATAAGATAATCAGAGGGTTAGATAGGGTGGATAGTGAGAGTCTTTTTCCTCGGATGGTGATGGCAAACACGAGGGGACATAGCTTTAAGTTGAGGGGTGATAGATATAGGACAGATGTGAGAGGTAGTTTCTTTACTCAGAGAGTAGTAGGGGCGTGGAACGCCCTGCCTGCAACAGTAGTAGATTCGCCAACTTTAAGGGCATTTAAGTGGTCATTGGATAGACATATGGATGAAAATGGAATAGTGTAGGTCAGATGGTTTCACAGGTCGGCGCAACATCGAGGGCCGAAGGGCCTGTACTGCGCTGTAATATTCTAAGGTCCTGGGGGAAATACTGAGCTGTCACAACATTAAACACAGCTGCTGTGGCAAATACTGAGCTATCACATCTTTAAGCACAGGGCCTGTGGGAAATACTGAGCTGTCCCATACGTAATGACAGATCCTGGGGGAAATACTGAACTGTCACAACTTTAAACACAGGTCTTGGGTGAAATACTGAGCTGTCACAATTGTAAACACAGGGCCTGGAGGAAATATTAATCTGTCACAACTTTAAAGAAAGGTCCTGGGTGAAATACTGAGCTGTCTCAACTGTAAACACAGGGCCTGGTGGAAATACTGAACAGTCACAACTGTAAAAACAGGGCCTGGGGCAAACGCTGATCTGTCACAACTTTAAATAAAGGCCTGGGGGTAATACTGACGTGTCATAACTTTAAACACATGCCCTGGAGGAAATACTGAACTGTCCCATGCGTAATCACAGGTCCTGGCGGAAATACTGAGCTGTCACAACTTTAAAGACAGGCCCTGGGGGAAATACTGAGCTGTCACAATTTTAAAGACAGGCCCTGGGGGAAATACTGAGCTGTCACAACTTTAAACACAGGGCCTGGGGGTAATACTGAACTGTCACAACTTTAAACACAGGTCCTGGGGGAAATGCTGAGCTGTCACAGCATTAAACACAGGGCCTGGATGAAATACTGAGCTGTCATAACTGTAAACACAGATCCTGGAGGAAATACTGAGCTGTCAAAACTGTAAACACAGGGCCTGGGTGAAATACTGAACTGTCACAACTTTAAACACAGGGCCTGGGGGAAATACTGAACTGTCAGAACTTTAAACACAGGTCCTGGGGGTAATACTGAACTGTCACATCTTTAAACACAGGTCCTGGGGGAAATACTGAACTGTCACAGCATTAAACACAGGGCCTGGATGAAATACTGAGCTGTCATAACTGTAAACACAGATCCTGGAGGAAATACTGAGCTGTCAAAACTGTAAACACAGGGCCTGGGTGAAATACTGAACTGTCACAACTGTAAACACAGGGACTGGAGGAAATACTGAACTGTCATAACAGTAAACACAGATCCTGGAGGAAATACTGAGCTGTCAAAAGTGTAAACACAGGGCCTGGGTCAAATACTGAACTGCCACAACGGTAAACACAGGCCCTGGAGGAAACGCTAATCTTTCACAACTTTAAAGAAAGGTAATGGGGGAAATACTGAGCTGTCACAACTGTAAAGACAGGGCCTGGGGGAATTTCTGAACTGTCACAACTGTAAACACGGGGCCTGGAGGAATTACTGAGCTGTCACAGATTTAAACACAGGGCCTGGGGCAAACACTGATCTGTCACAACTGTAAACACAGGGCCTGGAGGAATTACTGAGCTGTCACAGATTTAAACACAGGGCCTGGGGGAAATACTGAACTGTCAGAACTTCAAAGACAGGTCCTGGGGGAAATACTGAACTGTCACAGCATTAAACACATGTCTTTGGGGAAATACTGAGCTGTCACAGATTTAAACACAGGTCTTGGGTGAAATACTGAACTGTCACAACTTTAAACACAGGTGCTGAGGCAAATACTGAGCTGTTACAACTTTAAAGACAGGTCCTGGGGGAAATACTGAATCGTCACATCTTTAAACACAGGTTCTCGGGGAAATACTGAGCTGTCACAACTTTAAAGACAGGTTCTGGGGGAAATACTGAACTTTCACAACTTTAAACACATGCCCTGGAGAAAATACTGAACAGTCACAATTGTAAACACAGGGCCTGGAGGAAACACTGAACTGTCACAATGGTATACAAAGTGCCTGGGTGAAATACTGTGCTGTCCCAACTTTAACCAAAGCTCCTGGAAGAAATACTGAGCTGTCACAACTTGAAAGACAGGTCATGGGGCAAATACTGAGCTGTCACAATTGTAAACACAGGTCTTGGAAGAAATACTGAGCTGTCACAACTTGAAACACAGGTCCTGGGGGAAACACTGAGCTGTCACAACTTGAAACACAGGTCCTGGGGGAAATACTGAGCTGTCACAACTTTAAACACAGGTCTTGGGGGAAATACTGAACTGTCACAACTTGAAACACAGGTCCTGGGGGAAATACTGAGCTGTCACAACTTGAAACACAGGTCCTGGGGGAAATACTGAGCTGTCACAATTGTAAACAAAGGTCTTGGGGCAAATACTGAGCTGTTACAACTTTAAAGACAGGGCCTGGGGGAAATACTGAACTGTCACAACTTGAAACACAGGTCCTGGGGGAAATACTGAGCTGTCACATCTTTAAACACAGGTTCTCGGGGTTATACTGAACTGTCACAACTTGAAACACAGGTCTTGGTGGAAATACTGAACTGTCACAACATTAAACACAGGTCTTTGTGGAAATACTGAACTGTCACAACATTAAACACAGGTCTTGGGGGAAATACTGAACTGTCACAGCTTTAAACACAGGTCTTGGGGGAAATACTGAGCTGTCACAACTTTAAACACAGGTCCTTGCCGAAATACTGAACTGTCACAACTTTAAACACAGGTCCCTGCGGAAACACTGAACTGTCACAACCTTAAACACAGGTCCTTGCGGAAACACTGAACTGTCACAACTTTAAACACAGGTCCTTGCGGAAACACTGAACTGTCACAACTTTAAACACCGGGCCTAGGGGAAATACTGAGCTGTCACAACTGTAAACACAGGGCCTGGATGAAACGCTAATCTGTCACAACTTTAAAGAAAGGTCCTGGGGGAAATACTGAACTGTCACAACTTTAAACACAGGTCCTGTGGGAAATACTGAACTGTCACAACTGTAAACACAGCCCTGGGTGAAATACTGAACTGTCCCAAACGTAATCACAGGGCCTGGGGGAAACACTGAACTGTCACAATGGTCGATAAAGTGCCTGGGCGAAATACTGAGCTGTCACAATTGTAAACACAGGGCCTGGAAGAAATACTGAGCTGTCACATCTTTAAACACAGGTCCTGGGGGAAATACTGAGCTGTAACAAATTTAAACACAGGTTCTGCGGGAAATACTGAGCTGTCACAACTTTAAAGAAAGGTCCTGTGGGAAATACTGAGTTGTCACAACTTTAAACGCAGGTCCTGGGGGAAATACTCACCTGTCACATATTTTAGCACAGTTTTGGTGACTGCAGCTTGACTGCAGCGGAGGTGCGAGAGCGAGCTAACAGCTGGGACCTGGATGAGGGTGTAGAAGGGTGGGTTAGTAAATTTGCAGATGACACTAAGGTCGGTGGAGTTGTGGATAGTGCCGAAGGATGTTGCAGGGTACAGAGAGACATAGATAGGCTGCAGAGCTGGGCTGAGAGATGGCAAATGGAGTTTAATGCGGAAAAGTGTGAGGTGATTCACTTTGGAAGGAGTAACAGGAATGCAGAGTACTGGGCTAATGGGAAGATTCTTGGTAGTGTAGATGAACAGAGAGATCTTGGTGTCCAGGTGCATAAATCCCTGAAAGTTGCTACCCAGGTTAATAGGGCTGCTAAGAAAGCATATGGTGTGTTAGCTTTTATTGGTAGGGGGATCGAGTTTCGGAGCCACGAGGTCATGCTGCAGCTGTACAAAACTCTGGTGAGACCGCACCTGGAGTATTGCGTGCAGTTCTGGTCACTGCATTATGGGAAGGATGTGGAAGCTATGGAAAGGGTGCAGAGGAGCTTTACTAGGATGTTGCCTGGTATGGAGGGAAGGTCTTACAAGGAAAGGCTGAGGGACTTGAGGCTCTTTTCATTGGAGAGAAGGAGGAGGAGAGGTGAATTAATAGAGACATATAAGATAATCAGAGGGTTAGATAGGGTGGATAGTGAGAGTCTTTTTCCTCGGATGGTGATGGCAAACACGAGGGGACATAGCTTTAAGTTGAGGGGTGATAGATATAGGACAGATGTGAGAGGTAGTTTCTTTACTCAGAGAGTAGTAGGGGCGTGGAACGCCCTGCCTGCAACAGTAGTAGATTCGCCAACTTTAAGGGCATTTAAGTGGTCATTGGATAGACATATGGATGAAAATGGAATAGTGTAGGTCAGATGGTTTCACAGGTCGGCGCAACATCGAGGGCCGAAGGGCCTGTACTGCGCTGTAATATTCTAAGGTCCTGGGGGAAATACTGAGCTGTCACAACATTAAACACAGCTGCTGTGGCAAATACTGAGCTATCACATCTTTAAGCACAGGGCCTGTGGGAAATACTGAGCTGTCCCATACGTAATGACAGATCCTGGGGGAAATACTGAACTGTCACAACTTTAAACACAGGTCTTGGGTGAAATACTGAGCTGTCACAATTGTAAACACAGGGCCTGGAGGAAATATTAATCTGTCACAACTTTAAAGAAAGGTCCTGGGTGAAATACTGAGCTGTCTCAACTGTAAACACAGGGCCTGGTGGAAATACTGAACAGTCACAACTGTAAAAACAGGGCCTGGGGCAAACGCTGATCTGTCACAACTTTAAATAAAGGCCTGGGGGTAATACTGACGTGTCATAACTTTAAACACATGCCCTGGAGGAAATACTGAACTGTCCCATGCGTAATCACAGGTCCTGGCGGAAATACTGAGCTGTCACAACTTTAAAGACAGGCCCTGGGGGAAATACTGAGCTGTCACAATTTTAAAGACAGGCCCTGGGGGAAATACTGAGCTGTCACAATTTTAAACACAGATCCAGGGGGAAATACTGAACTGTCACAACTTTAAAGACATGGCGTGGAGGAAATATTGAGCTGTCACACGGTAAACACCGGGCCTGGAGGAATCGCTAATCCGTCACAACTTTAAAGAAAGGTCCTGGGGAAAATACTGAAATGTCACAACTGTAAACACAGGGCCTGGGGGAATTATAAATAGAATTAGAACATAGCAGCGCAGTACAGGCCCTTCGGCCCTCGATGTTGCGCCGACCTGTGAAACCATCTGACCTACACTATTCCATTTTCATCCATATGTCTATCCAATGACCACTTAAATGCCCTAAACGTTGGCGAGTCTACTACTGCTGCAGGCAGGGCGTTCCACGCCCTTACTACTCTCTGAATAAAGAAACTACCTCTCACATCTGTCCTATATCTATCACCCCCTCAACTTAAAGCTATGTCCCCTCGTGTTTGCCATCACAATCCGAAGAAAAAGACTCCCACTATCCACCCTATCTAACCCTCTGATTATCTTTTTTGTCTCTATTAAGTCACCTCTCCTCCTCCTTCTCTCTAACGAAAACAACCCCAAGTCCCTCAGCCTTTCCTCGTAAGACCGTCCCTCCATACCAGGCAACATCCTAGTAAATCTCCTCTGCACCCTTTCCAAAGCTTCCACATCCTTCCTATAATGCGGTGACCAGAACTGCACGCAATACTCCAGGTGCGGTCTCACCAGAGTTTTGTACAGCTGCAGCATGACCTCGTGGCTCCGAAACTCTATCCCCCTACTAATAAAAACTAACACACCATATGCCTTCTTAACAGCCCTATTAACCTGGGTAGCAACTTTCAGGGATTTATGCACCTGGACACCAAGATCTCTCTGTTCATCTACACTACCAAGAATCTTCCCATTAGCCCAGTACTCTGCATTCCTGTTACTCCTTCCAAAGTGAATCACCTCACACATTTCCACATTAAACTCCATTTGCCATCTCACAGCCCAGCTCTGCAGCCTATCTGTGTCCCTCTGTATCCTACAACATCCTTCGGCACTATCCACAACTCCACCGACCTTCGTGTCATCCGCAAATTTACTAACCCACCCTTCTACACCCTCTTCCAGGTCATTTATAAAAATGACAAACAGCAGTGGCCCCAAAACAGATCCTTGCGGTACACCACTAGTAACTAAACTCCAGGATGAACATTTGCCATCAACCACCACCCTCTGTCTTCTTTCAGCTAGCCAATTTCTGATCCAAAGCTCTAAATCACCTTCAACCCCATACTTGCGTATTTTCTGCAATAGCCTACCGTGGGGAACCTTATCAAACGCCTTACTGAAATCCATATAGACCACATCCACTGCTTTACCCTCATCCACCTGTTTGGTCACCTTCTCCAAAAACTCAATAAGGTTTGTGAGGCACGACCTACCCTTCACAAAACCGTGCTGACTATCTCTAATGAACTTATTCTTTTCAAGATGATTATAAATCCTGTCTCTTGTAACCTTTTCCAACATTTTACCCACAACCGAAGTAAGGCTCACAGGTCTATAATTACCAGGGCTGTCTCTACTCCCCTTCTTGAACAAGGGGACAACATTTGCTATCCTCCAGTCTTCCGGCACTAATCCTGTCGACAATGACGACATAAAGATCAACGACAAAGGCTCTGCAATTTCCTCCCTGGCTTCCCAGAGAATCCTAGGATAAATCCCATCTGGCCCAGGGGACTTATCTATTTTCACACTTTCCAAAATTGCTAACACCTCCTCCTTGTGAACCTCAATCCCATCTAGCCTAGTACTCTGAATCTCAGCATTCTCCTCGACAACATTTTCTTTCTCTACTGTGCTGTCACAACTTTAAACACAGGGCCTGGGGGAAATACTGAGCTATCAAAACTTTAAATATGGGGCCTGGGGGAAACACTGAAACGTCACAACTTTAAAGACCGGTCCTGGGGGAAATACTGTGCTGTCACAACTTTAAACACAGGTCCTGGGGGAAATACTGTGCTTTCACAACTTTAAACACAGGTCCTGGGGGAAATACTGTGCTGTCACAACTTTAAACACAGGTCCTGGGGGAAATACTGAACTGTCACAACTTTAAAGACAGGTCCTGGGGGAAATACTGAACTGTCATAACTTTAAACACATGCCCTGGAGGAAATACTGAACTGTCCCAAACTTAATCACAGGGCCTGGGGGAAACATTGAACTGTCACAACTGTAAACATAGGGCCTGGGGGAAATACTGAGCAGTCGCAACTGTAAACGCAGGTCCTGGGGGATACACCTCCTTAACCAATTTATGGACCTGTCCTGCTACCTTCAGGGATCCATGGGCATTCACTCCAAGGTCATTCAATTCATCTTCAGCTCTCCATATTCTCCCAATCAAAAACACTTGGCTATCCACTTGAAGGAATAAATTCTCCATGTCTATCCATTCCCATCGAACACTCTCAGAGAAGGTACCACACTGGTTAGATACAGCGTAAAGCTCTGTTTAAACTGTCCCTGGAGTGTCGGATTAACCTGGGTTACTCACTGTGCCTCAGCCACTGAGACGCTCCTGCATCACTTGCCTTAATGTAAGTGGATACCGGGTTTGGGAGCAGGACGGGCACGAGATTAGGGCGACTGCCCATGTGGAGGATAAACATCAGCAATCCCTCGGAGAATCAGTACACACCAGCGAGAATGAAAAAAAAATGTATCTGGTGTTGAAATTGTGAGCCTTGCATTGCAGAATGCTTTAGCATTTGGTAAGAATGTTGAGCCAGTGACATTTTGCTGCAGTGGGATGAATAGATACTCTATGAACGTATTACAAAAGTAAAGTACGGTGTGTACTGTAAATATGGACTGAAATGACTGCAATAGCAATGTAACTGATCCATTTTCAGTTGAATTTTATGACTACAGTTATACCTGCTATCCTGTGAGAATGTAGATAAAACACGATGAGATGAAGTCAAAGTGGCCACTGTTGAATTTGCTAGCTTGATATTTGTGGGAACACAAGGGTTAAGTAAGTTAAAAATATTAAATGGTCAATTCACTTGTACAATTAAACACTTAACAGACATCGCTATGGAATGTCCTATGTGCTGCATTCTTACTCCTGCATCTACTCTGTTCGGACTCCTCATGATTTTGAACACCTCTATCAAATCTAATCTCAAGTTTCTCTTTTCTATGGAGAACAACCCCAACTCTCCAATCTAGCCACATAACTGACGTCCCTCATCGCTGGAAACGATCTCATGAATCTTTTCTGCACCCTCTCTAATGCCTTCACATCCTTCTGAAAGTGCGGTGTCCACTGTTGGACACAATACTAGTTAAAGTTGAACCAGTGTTTTATAAAGCTTCATCATAACCTCCTTGCTTTTATACTCTAAGCCTCTATTTACAATGCCTGGGATCCCACATGCCTTTTAACCACTTTCTAAAATAGCCCTGCCACCTTCAATTTGTGCACAGATATCCCCAGGTCTCTCTGTTCCTGTACCCACTTCAGAATTGTATCCTTTATTTTTTATTGCCTCTCCTCATTCGTCCTACCAAAATACGTCACTTTACACTTCTCTGCACCATATTTCATCTGCCACGTGATCTTCTCTGGTGAGAAACTATTAAATGTTGGTGTTCAGAGGGATTTGGCTGTCTTTGTACACAGATCACACAAAGTTAACATACTGGTGAAAAAAGAAAGGCAAATGGTTTCTTGCTCTTTATTGCAAGGGATTGGAGTACAAGAGTAAGGAAGTCTCAATGCAATTGGTGAGAAGATTGCTAGAATAAAGTGTACTGGTTTGGTCTCCATACCTAAGAAAGGATATACTTGCCTTACATTCAGGACAACAAAGAGTCACGAGATAACGGTGGAGCAGACTTGAGGGGCCTTATGGCTTACTCCTACTCTTATTTGTTCTGTTCTTCAGTTCAAATGACAGAGAGTGACAGGGAGATCCAGAAAGAGGGAGGAGGAGAGAGAGCGAACAAACAGGAAACACGCATGGGAACACCACCACCTGCAAGTTTCCCTTAAAGGCGCTCACCATCCTGACTTGGAATTATATCACTGCTCCTTAACTGTCACTGGATCAAAATCCTATAATTCCATTCTAACAGCACTATGAGTGTACCTACACCACGTTGGCTGTAGTGATTCTCGGAATCGGTTCACTGCCACTTTCTCAAACAGCAATTATGGATGGGCAATAAATCCTGGAATTACCAGTAACGCTAACATCCAACCAATGGATAAAGTAAAAGAAAAAATACACCGATCCATATCAGGTGATATTAGGCTGAAATGATCTTTGAAGGCGGCAGGACATATTAAGAGAGTAATTAGCAAAACATATGCGATCTTGGTCTTCAGGGAGACAAAGAGAGAGCGAGAGGGAGAGACGGGCAGCAAAAGGGAGGGAGAGATGGGGAGAGACAGGCAGATTGTAGGAGAACTTTTACATCTAACTGCGTTAAAAAATATCAAAAATTTAAAGGGACTGTGCACTGAAAAAGATGGCCGCTCACAACAACTATAGTCACACACCATCCTTACTTGAAATTATATTGCACTGGGTCAAGATCCTGGAACTCCTTCCCTAACAGCACTGTGGGTCTACCTACCCCACATGGACTGCAGTGGTTCAAGAACATGGCTCACCACCACCTTCTCAAGGAAAATTAGGGATGGGCAATAAATGCTGGCCCTGCCAGCGACACGCACGTCACTCGAATGAATTAAATAAAATAAAATTCGGCCCCGAGCCACTTAAGGAGATATTAGGCTAGGTGACCAAAACCCTGGTCAAATAGCTTGGATTTAGGGAGCATCTTCAAAGAGGAGAGAGAGTTAGTGAGACAGAGAGGTTTAAGAATGGAATTGCAGAGTTAGGGCCTTGGCAGCTTGAAGGCACGGCCACCAATTGTGGAACAATTCGAATTGGGGATGCTCAAGAATCCAGAAGTAGAGGATCGCAGATATTGGAGGATTGTGGAGCTGGAGGAGATTGCACAGATAGGGAGGGGTCATTTGTTGAAGATAATTCTAAATTTCTACCACCCTTTGTGTGTAGAAATGTTTCTTAACTTCACTCTTTAAAGACTTTTCGACTAATGTTCGATTTTTAGATTGTCAACCTCGTCGGAGACTCCCACAATCAGTGAAAAGAGTTTCTCTCTCTCTATCCCTTAGTTCCATTATTATCTTGTAAACTTTGATCAATTCACCTTTTTACCTTCTAAATTCCAGGGATACATCTGCACTGTCCCATAAAATGCTGCCAAGCTGAGTACAGCCTGGAGTCAGCGACAGAGTAAATATCCATCTTCTCTGTTTTATCAAACACTCCCAGGGTAGGTACAGTCTGGGGTTAGATACAGAGTAAAGCTGCCTCTCCATCCAGATAGAGAGAGTAACAGTGAGAAAGACAGGGATAGATATAGAGACAGAATAACAGAGAGAGGGAAGGATAGCAATGGGGAGAGAGTATCAGTGAGAAAGGGGAAGAGATTGGGATGGAGAGTGTCGGTCAGTGTTCCTGCAAAGCTGTGTGCTGTAGCCTGGAAGGTACTGCACAGGTCCTTTTCTGTGAAAAATAACACACGTCTTCAAAAATTCATAAAAATTTAAAGGGACTGCTCATGCAAAAAAACAAAATGAGCACTCAAAACAACTAACTTTTCATGGTAATATCTGAGCCAGCAGTAACCCCCCCCCCCTCCTATTTTAAACCTGGAGTAGACCCCCTCACATTTTAAACCGGGAGAAGACTCCCCTCCAATTTTAAACCTGGCGTAGGTCCACATCACATTTTATACCTGGAGTAACCCCTCCACCACAGAATTTTAAACCTGGAGAGGCCCTGCTCCCATTTTAATCTGGAGTCGATCCCCCTCCCATTTTAAACCTGGAGAAGCCCCTCTCCTATTTTTAACCTGCAGTAGACCCAGCTCCCATCTTAAACCTGAATACCCCCTCCCAATTTAAACCGGGATAGTCCCACCTCCCATTTGAAACACAGAGAATCCCCAACCCATTTTAAACCTGGAGAGCTCCCCTCCCATTTTAAACATGGAAAATTGTCCCTCCCATTTTGAAAATTACCCAATTCTCTCTGTGAACATCGCCCTCAAATTCTCCCCTGCCTCCACTGTAAACACACCTCCCTTTCTAAGTTACCCTCTCGGCCCAGTAAAAGACGCCCGTCTCTATTAAGTCCCAATCTGTATCATCTCCCTTGTGAACATCCCCCATCTGTGTAACTGCCGTCCCAGTGAACAGCCCCCTGTGGATTCCAATCTCCAGCACTTTCCAAGGTGTGGCTCCATCTCCCAACAGTCTCTAATTCATTTTAATTCCAGTCCGGATAAGCCACTGGAATTCTATCAAATGGCTCTCAGCGACCCGGCACCTTCAACTCTTGTCTGGTCAAACACAGGGGCGGGCAGAGAGAAAGTATCTGAAGAGGCTAACTGGCATTGTGAGCCTTTTATGCACAGCAGGATCCCAGTCGCAGACACATCTCTCCCTGTAGAAAGGTGTTTCACCTGTTCTCCCCATCACCCCATTAGCATCAGCGAATCAGACTGAGGTGCACACACACACACACACACACACACGCTGGTTGGAACAGGGATAGACAAAGTCATTCAGCCCTTTGAACTTGTCCCACCGATGTTAGATCATGGCTGGCCTTTCCCTTCCCCCACCGGGCCACAAGAAGACAAGCAGAGACAGTCGGGGAGCGGATACACAGAGAGGCAAAGAAACGCTGGGCTAGAATTGGACTTGGTGCCAATAGTATAAACCGGGGAGGGGGCAGCAGGTTCAGCATCTCTCTGCTATTTTACCTCCATTGGGAGGAGAACGCAGAAGAGGTGGAAAGCAGGATCCCGGTTCACACTCACCCTGTACAATACATTGGCAGCGAGTTCAAATCCACCCCCAGAGAGAGGAACAGAGGCACAGAAAACAGAGATCCAGGGATCAGGACAGAATTGACTGAGCGAGAGAGTGAGAGAGAAACAAATGGAGAGGGAGATGGAGAATGAAAGAGAGGCAGGGAGTCAGAAAACAGTGAGAGAAACTAGGAGCAGAGGGCAGAAATACAAAAAAGGACAGATAGAGAGATGGAGGTGCAGCGAGAGAACGCAGCAGCGATGTAGATATTGAGAATAATCCCAGAAAAATAGAGAGATGCCGAGACAGAAAGATGTTGAGCAGCAGATTTACAAAGTAAGGTGTAGATTCAGAATAGAGAGGGCTGTCTCGGGCAGGGGTGTGGGAAATGCAGAGATAATCTTGTAGGAAATGATATGTGGAACTGAGTGAGAGAGAAATGCACTGAGAGACTGATAAAGATGCAAAGAGTTGCAGAAAGAGAAAGAAAGGGGAAATGTTCTATGTTCTATGTTTGTGAGATCAAAGACAGAGGCATGAGATATATAGGATGTTGAGAGATGCAGAGACAGGGATTTAAAGATGTGAAGAAACTAAGTGATGAACAAGGAGGGAAGGGGTAGAGAA
Source organism: Heterodontus francisci (assembly GCF_036365525.1). NCBI lineage: Eukaryota > Metazoa > Chordata > Chondrichthyes > Heterodontiformes > Heterodontidae > Heterodontus > Heterodontus francisci. The sequence goes on from NW_027141111.1 coordinate 2,515,532, forward strand.
ATAGTTGTAGCAAGAGATGGACAGAGGGAAATATATGGGATTGCATTGACTGTTCTGGGACAGCGCTTCCCAAATTATTTACTTCAGTGGCCCCTCCAGTCCCCTCCCTTGTGGTAAAAAGGCCCCGCTCCCCAAAGCACAAAATCAAAATACTGCAGATGCTGGAAATCTGAAATAAAAACCGTACTGGAAATATTGAGCATTTCCAGAACTTTGATTTTATATCAGCCACAAAAAGACAAGGTCTTCTTTCCTGAATCTAAAAATGAATTAGACAATAACACATATGTATTCATTATTATTTTCCTCTCTGGTTAAAGCTCTTTCCTGAGAATTCCACTTGCCAAAAGATTCTCCCTCTGCATCATCAAAGCTGCAATTTCTGGAAAGATTCTCCTTGGGAATAAGAGAAATAAAAAATGATTAAAACAAAGCAAAACGTTGTTTAACATCAAACAAACACAGCAAGAGCCCAGGGCTCTTTCTCTCATTCACTGACATAAAACAATCTCTCAGTGGCTCCCCATCTTACAAACACATCCCCCGATACAAAGAATGAGGGGTGATGGGAGATGTGTCAGAGGGTTTTAGGAGCTGAGTACATGCCCATTGTCTTGTTAATCCAGGTAACATCGCCAGCGCTGAGCAGAGACATGACAAGGAGCTGCTTCCTGATGACCTGCAAACTTTTCAGTCCAAACGCCATTGTGGGCAACATTGCTGTAATTTACAGACAGACATTTGCAGCAATCAGCTCCATTCTGTTCCCAGAAACTGTAAAATTCTCTTTTTTTTAAAAACTGAGTTGAACGTGCTGACACTTAATCACTGCCCCAGCATTTAATTTACCAAAAGTCAAGACACCGTCAAGAGTGGGAAATGTGGTTTGCAGGGTTGCGATTGGCTGTGGAGCATCTTTACAGGGGCTGGAAGCTGGGCAGTGACTAAACACTGCAGAACCCCCAGAGCGTGTGGGTCTCCCTCTATGTTTACCCTGTTACTTCCAGCTGTTACTCTCTCTCTCTCTCTGTATCTCTCCATTTCTGTGTGTGTGTGTCTCTACATTGTTTCTGCCTCATTGTAAAAATACACAAACACTGCTGACCCCATCCCCTCTCCCGTAGAAGGCTAAAGAGTGAAATCCACATTCTGAGACCTGAAAATCTGAATTTAAATATCCCCCAGGTGCCACATTTCACTGTCAAATTCAGCCATCAGCCTAAAAGACCGACATTATTCGGGAATGATAACAAGCCTTTACAAAACTTTGCATTTCGGCCATAGTCTGAAGGTGCGTTTCTGTGTTTCAGTCTCTGTGTCTGTGTGCACATATGAATTGCAACTGATTACCGGGTGGGTGGGTGTGTGAGACAGAGAGTCCAGCTTTAATCCCCCTCTCCCTGTCCCAGTTTTAACCCTTTCCCCTAATTCTAACCCTTATCTCCCCCGTCCCAGGATTTTTCACCGACCCACCCCCCCTCCCACCCCCATCATGGACGAGCTGATGGACGGAAGGGGAGAGAGTCCAGCGATGGAGCACAGACCGTGTGGGATGCTGAGTACTAAATATTTAATGTCCCTCACTGTCTTTCTCCCTCTATCTCTCTTTGTGTGTCTCTTTCCCCTTCTTTGTGCCTCTTTCTTTCTCTGGCTTTCCTTCTTTCTGTCTCTCTTTCGCTCTGAGTCTCTCTCTCTCTCCCCCCTCTCTCACTCTCTCTCTCTCCCTCTCTCTCTCTCTCTCCCTCTCTCTCTCTCTCCCTCTCTCTCTCTCTCTCTCCCCGCCCCCCCCCCCCCCCCGCCCCTCTCTCTCTCTCTCCCACTCTCTCTCTTTCTCTTTGGATATTTCTCTATTTTCTCTTTCGCCTCCAGCTATCTCTTTCCATATCTGTCTGTTTTTTTCTCTCTCTTCCTCTGTCTTATTATTTCGTTGGCTCTTTCTATTTGGCTCCTTCTCCTGAGAGCCTGCAAAAGGAAGAGATCTCTTCGCTCATAGACTGAGAAGATTTCTCTAGTGTCTGCTCCCATCTCTTTCTCACAAACCTTTGAACAAAGAACAAAGAACAAAGAAAATTACAGCACAGGAACAGGCCCTTCGGCCCTCCAAGCCTGCGCTGATCCAGATCCTCTATCTTAACATGTCGCCTATTTTCTAAGGGTCTGTATCTCTTTACTTCCTGCCCATTCATGTATCTGTCTAGATACATCTTAAAAGACTCCATCGTGCCCGCGTCTACCACCTCCGCTGGCAACGCGTTCCAGACACCCACCACCCTCTGCGTAAAGAACTTTCCACGCATATCCCCCTAAACTCTTCTCTTCTCACTTTGAACTCGTGACCCCTAGTAATTGAATCCCCCACTCTGGGAAAAAGCTTCTTGCTATCCACCCTGTCTATACCTCTCATGATATTGTACACCTCAATCAGGTCCCCCCTCAACCTCCGTCTTTCAAATGAAAATAATCCTAATATACTCAACCTCTCTTCATAGCGAGCGCCCTCCATACCAGGCAACAGCCTGGTGAACCTCCTCTGCACCCTCTCCAAAGCATCTACATCCTTTTGGTAATGTGGCGACCAGAACTGCACGCAGTATTCCAAATGTGGCCGAACCAAAGTCTTATACAACTGCAACATGACCTGCCAACCCTTGTACTCAATACCCCGTCCGATGAAGGAAAGCATGCCGTATGCCTTCTTGACCACTCTATTGACCTGCGTTGCCACCTTCAGGGAACAGTGGACCTGAACACCCAAATCTCTCTGGACATCAATTTTCCCCAGGACGTCTCCATTTACTGTATAGTTCACTCTTGAATTGGATCTTCCAAAATGCATCACCTCTAATTTGCCCTGATTGAACTCCATCTGCCATTTCTCTGCCCAACTCTCCAATCGATCTATATTCTGCTGTATTCTCTGACAGTCCCCTTCACTATCTGCTACTCCACCAATCTTAGTGTCGTCTGCAAACTTCTTAATCAGACCACCTATACTTTCCTCCAAATCATTTATGTATATCACAAACAACAGTGGTCCCAGCACGGATCCCTGTGGAACACCACTGGTCACACGTCTCCATTTTGAGAAACTCCCTTCCACTGCTACTCTCTGTCTCCTGTTGCCCAGTCAGTTCTTTATCCATCTAGCTAGTACACCCTGGATCCCATGCGACTTCACTTTCTCCATCTGCCTACCATGGGGAACCTTATCAAACGCCTTACTGAAGTCCATGTATATGACATCTACAGCCCTTCCCTCATCAATCAACTTTGTCACTTCCTCAAAGAATTCTATTAAGTTGGTAAGACATGACCTTCCCTGCACAAAACCATGTTGCCTATTACTGATAAGCCCATTTTCTTCCAAATGGGAATAGATCCTATCCCTCAGTATCTTCTCCAGCAGCTTCCCTACCACTGACGTCAGGCTCACCGGTCTATAATTACCTGGATTATCCCAGCTACCTTTCTTAAACAAGGGGACAACATTAGCAATTCTCCAGTCCTTCGGGACCTCACCCGTGTTTAAGGATGCTGCAAAGATATATGTTAAGGCCCCAGCTATTTCCTCTCTCGCTTCCCTCAGTAACCTGGGATAGATCCCATCCGGACCTGGGGACTTGTCCACCTTAATGCCTTTTAGAATACCCAACACTTCCTCCCTCCTTATGCCGACTTGACCTAGAGTAATCAAACATCTGTTCCTAACCTCAACATCCGTCATGTCCCTCTCCTCGGTGAATACCGATGCAAAGTACTCATTTAGAATCTCACCCATTTTCTCTGACTCCACGCATAACTTTCCTCCGTTGTCCTTGAGTGGGCCAATCCTATCTATAGTTACCCTCTTGCTCCTTGTATATGAATAAAAGGCTTTGGGATTTTCCTTAACCCTGTATGCTAAAGGTATTTCATGACCCCTTTTAGCCCTCTTAATTCCTCGTTTCAGATTGGTCCTACATTCCCGATATTCTTTCAAAGCTTCGTCTTTCTTCAGCCTCCTAGACCTTATGTATGCTTCCTTTTTCCTCTTAGCTAGTCTCACAATTTCACCTGTCATCCATGATGACACAAGAACCCCAAGAGAGAAAAGTCTCCTTCAGTGAACAAGGTTTAAGAAGAATAATGGGCCCCAACGAAAAGCAAGATTACCGACAATAAAGGACTCGACAGTGAGCTCAAAGAACAGCAACAACAACTCTGCAGATATTTCCTCAAACGTTTCTACTTTTTTATTCTGCTCTTTTCTGTCACTATTTGCATGCGTGTATCGTGTATGCATGCAAGCGCGGGCGCGTCTTGTATCTGTAGACATCAACCAAATTAGAGTTCAAGTTTAATTCATGTCAACTTTTCTTCTTTAAACCTGAGAAAGCCTGTTTGTGCTGCTTTCTTTGCCTTAAAATTGGAAAGCGTTGAACAAGGATTTGCCAAGGAGGGACTAAGATTATCCATTGTCTTCATCCCATCTTTTTTTAATCTGTATTTCCTTGCTCCTCTTTCACTTTCTCGCTGAAATGTTCTCTCTTTCCCCCTTCCCTCTTTTTCCAAGTCAAGTTTTGAAAATTATTTTTCAGCCTCAAGTTTTTCTTTTTCCATTTCTTACTGAATTCCAGCCAATTTAACTGTATCACTCACTGACTTACTCTATTCTTCTTCTTCTAATTTCCGATGTTGGTCTATTTCATTAATTATCTCTGTTTTTTTTTGTACCTGATTTCAATTTTAACCCCAATTGTGCTGCCAACTATTTTAGCTTTCTCGTTTCTTAAAGATTTCAAGTCACTGATGGATATATTCTCCTCTCCCAGAAAAAAAAAACGAACTGCTGCAACTGCAAATACAATTCTGATGGTATAGCCTTTAACCTATTATATGGGAAAGCTGGCTATTTGTTTTCTGTTTCAATATTTACTTGCCTTGTACTTCACGTAATTAGTGCTGGAAACGATCCCAACAAGAGTTCCCAATTGATATGTTACGACCAAGGCGTGAGTAATGCACTGTTAACTCAGTCCCACTTCTCCATAGGTAGTAGCATATCATGTAAAGTTTACCAGCTGGTGGAAAATTGCCAAATTGAGCACTCTATTTGTGCACCAGAATGAAGTGCACCAAACTAGGTTTAATTCAACAGCAACATTGACTATTTATTAATAAACTAAATCTTAAACAATAATGATATAAATCTATGCCTGAAAGATTTTAAACTCCTTATTCTTCTTAACCCTCATGTACACAGACATGCACTCAAAAAACAGGTTAACCGGGTAAAAGGCTTTTTCGAATTATAACTGTTTCTTGGAAATAATAAAATAACTGGGTTTTCACGGTCCAGTTGGGTATTTCCTGGTCGGTGAAGCGTCCCAGAGTCAAAGAGTCAGATTCCACTCGAAGTAACTGCAGGCGATGTTGATGAACAGTCTGTGATGGGTAGGACGTCAAGGCAATTCGTTCGCAGTAGGCATCACACAAGGTGTGCCATGAGGGCTGGAACAACAGCTGTCAGTTCTCACACTCAATACAAAAGTTCCCCATAATAAATGCATGATTTCTGCAAATTCAGGACTTCTTCAAACACAAAAGGCAACAGTACAGCTTAATTCAGAGATTCTTCAGAGACAATGGGCTGTTGCAAGTGAAATACAGGCTTCCTCTCTCCAGACAGACACAGCAACAAGGGTTCAGCCCCCACACATTTAATTCACACTCATTCAAAGTTTGTTTAAGTTCATAAGGAAATTGCAATTACTCTTGATGCAGGAATTATTTTCAAGAGAAAGACATTATTGGCTATATTTCTGGCAGGTCTAGCAGCGACTGAACACAATCCAAAAGTGAAACTAACTTTTTCAACAGTCATGTCACATGACAGTCATAAATTTCCCTGTCATTTCCCTGTTGACTTGTTTGGAAACAGGTGCCTTGCAGTCTGAGCTCAATTCATTCAGTCCACAATTCAAATATCAGCCCTTAAAGTATTGTCTTCGAAGAAAGATAGAAGGAATCATAAAACAGCTTTTATAAGGACAAGTTTTATTTTCAGAGCAGATCTATGGAACTGAGAATGGAATCAATGGAGTTGGAAGAGAGAGTGTTGGCTGCTGTTCCGCCTCCTTTCCTGCAGGGAACGCTCTGACAATCATCCTGCCACCTTTCTGTTGGGCCCTCTAAAAGTGAAATCTTCCTGCTGCCCCGCTGTCCTTTGCTGTGTGTGATCACGAGCCACCCACCCTCATCCGTGGATTTCCGGTCATCCAGCTGTCAGTCACCTCTTTTCTGCTGCTGCTACTGTTGGGCGTGTGTGACCTCTCCCCTGCCAGTGTATTTTGGGGCATCCAACAGTCAGTCACCCCTTGGAAGTTCGGGGTAAATATTACATTCATGGACTGGAAGAACTGGGAAAGTCTCTGGGCTGCTCGCGAATCGTTTTGTTTATACATTAATTGATGTAAATGTATATGTCACCGCACTCTCAAACCACTTTCTGACCTTGGACTGAGTCACCACAGAAATAAATGTGTTTGGGGAGCAACTTAAGTTCAGCAACATCCATCCGACTTGTTGGAATATACATTCAGAGAGCCTGCAATACAAAGGACCTCTTCCTGCAATGTTGTAATATAAGAAATCTGTAACAAATACCAAACACAGGAACATGAAATTATCGGATATGGTGAAGAGTAAAATGACGGATTTCCTTCTGCTCTCCATCTCTGGGTCACTGTGATTCTCTCCCTTGCTGTCATCCCTTAGTCTCTTATGGACTCAAGTGGTCACTAAAATGTGTCTGACTGTCAGAGCGTTGAGGAACAGAATCAAAGCGATTGGGTACAATAGGGTTAAAAACATTTCAAACCTGTCAATTCACACTGATCCAGGATCAGTAAAATAGCATGTCTTTGGAAAACAGAAGCATGATATATTGTTGAGGATATCTGCAGGCTGATGTACAAAATAGAAGCGGACGTTTGCTAAACTGAGCAGAATGCAGATTGCTGAAAGAACCATAGTCGCAATTTTGTCGGTGCAATATTTTCCTTCCAGCTTCTGGCAACAAATGGCCACAAATTAATCAAAGGTGAAAGTGATGGTGAAGCAGACAGAAAAGTCTCTGGCAGCACCAGGCAGTACAGTGGTCACTATAAACACAGGGGTGATATCCAGGAAAGATATTGGAAAGTAATAAGAATTGATCTGGTTCATTATCACGGCAGTAATAATGAGCAGTAGATCCGCCTTTGCCATGGGCATCAGGTAGCCAATGGGCCGCAACTTCCACGGTTTAGCATCACAGTCGCCAGTAAATTAACTGCAAGAGAGAGAAGGGAAAAGTGACTCGAATTACTAATCAAACATTCTGCGTGTCTGAGCCAAAGAGTAAGGGAAGAGCTTTCGTCCCAAAAACAGGTTTGTTGGAGGCCAGTCAGAGGTAGAAATTAATAAGCAAATCACAACTGGCCTCCACGCCACCCAGTTCTGGGTTTAACCGAGCCGAAACAGGGAGGGGCAGGCAACTGCTCACAGGGGGCACGTTGGAAATGCAAATATTTAAATGAAACTGGAATTTTCTGATTTAATCTGTGTTTGACATGTAACTCTGGCCCCTGGTTATCCCCATTATAACAACACACCGCAAACAAAAACACTCAGTATTGGCAGAGTCAGAACTGACACCCACTCCAGGATCAGACACTTCCCCTCCACCAAGATTGGATATCCACTGAGATTGGATTCTCCCCAGGATCAGACACTTCCCCTCCACCAAGATTGGATATCCACTGAGATTGGATTCTCCCCAGGATCAGACACTTCCCCTCCACCAAGATTGGATATCCACTGAGATTGGATTCTCCCCAGGATCAGACACTTCCCCTCCACCAAGATTGGATATCCACTGAGATTGGATTCTCCCCAGGATCAGACACTTCCACTCCACCAAGATTGGATATCCCCTGAGATTGGATTCTCCCCAGGATCAGACACTTCCCCTCCACCAAGATTGGATATCCACTGAGATTGGATTCTCCCCAGGGTCAGACACTTCCACTCCACCAAGATTGGATCTCCACTGAGATTGGATTCTCCCCAGGATCAGACACTTCCCCTCCACCAAGATTGGATATCCACTGAGATTGGATTCTCCCCAGGATCAGAAACTTCCCCTCCACCAAGATTGGATATCCACTGAGATTGGATTCTCCCCAGGATCAGACACTTCCCCTCCACCAAGATTGGATATCAACTGAGATTGGATTCTCCCCAGGATCAGACACTTCCCCTCCACCAAGATTGGATTTCCACTGAGATTGGATTCTACCCAGGATCAGACACTTCCCCTCCACCAAGATTGGATATCCACTGAGATTGGATTCTCCCCAGGATCAGACACTTCCCCTCCACCAAGATTGGATATCCACTGAGATTGGATTCTCCCCAGGATCAGACACTTCCACTCCACCCAGATTGGATTTCCCCTGAGATTGGATTCTCCCCAGGATCAGACACTTCCCCTCCACCAAGATTGGATATCCACTGAGATTGGATTCTCCCCAGGATCAGACACTTCCCCTCCACCAAGATTGGATATCCACTGAGATTGGATTCTCCCCAGGATCAGACACTTCCACTCCACCAAGATTGGATATCCACTGAGATTGGATTCTCCCCAGGATCAGACACTTCCCCTCCACCAAGATTGGATATCCCCTGAGATTGGATTCTCCCCAGGATCAGACACTTCCCCTCCACCCAGATTCGATTTCCACTGAGATTGGATTCTCCCCAGGATCAGACACTTCCCCTCCACCCAGATTGGATTTCCACTGAGATTGGATTCCCCCCAGGATCAGACACTTCCCCTCCACCAAGATTGGATATCCACTGAGATTGAATTCTCCCCAGGATCAGACACTTCCCCTCCACCAAGATTGGATATCCACTGAGATTGGATTCTCCCCAGGATCAGACACTTCCACTCCACCCAGATTGGATTTCCACTGAGATTGGATTCTCCCCAGGATCAGACACTTCCCCTCCACCAAGATTGGATATCCACTGAGATTGGATTCTCCCCAGGATCAGACACTTCCCCTCCACCAAGATTGGATATCCACTGAGATTGGATTCTCCCCAGGATCAGACACTTCCCCTCCACCAATATTGGATATCCCCTGAGATTGGATTCTGCCCAGGATCAGACACTTCCCCTCCACCAAGATTGGATATCCACTGAGATTGGATTCTCCCCAGGATCAGACACTTCCCCTCCACCAAGATTGGATATCCACTGAGATTGGATTCTCCCCAGGATCAGACACTTCCCCTCCACCAAGATTGGATATCCACTGAGATTGGATTCTCCCCAGGATCAGACACTTCCCCTCCACCAATATTGGATATCCCCTGAGATTGGATTCTGCCCAGGATCAGACACTTCCCCTCCACCAAGATTGGATATCCACTGAGATTGGATTCTCCCCAGGATCAGACACTTCCCCTCCACCAAGATTGGATATCCACTGAGATTGGATTCTCCCCAGGATCAGACACTTCCCCTCCACCAAGATTGGATATCCACTGAGATTGGATTCTCCCCAGGATCAGACACATCCCCTCCACCAATATTGGATATCCCCTGAGATTGGATTCTGCCCAGGATCAGACACTTCCCCTCCACCAAGATTGGATATCCACTGAGATTGGATTCTCCCCAGGATCAGACACTTCCCCTCCACCAAGATTGGATATCCCCTGAGATTGGATTCTCCCCAGGATCAGACACTTCCACTCCACCAAGATTGGATATCCACTGAGATTGGATTCTCACCAGGATCAGACACTTCCCCTCCACCAAGATTGGATATCCACTGAGATTGGATTCTCCCCAGGATCAGACACTTCCCCTCCACCAAGATTGGATATCCACTGAGATTGGATTCTCCCCAAGATCAGACACTTCCCCTCCACCAATATTGGATATCCCCTGAGATTGGATTCTGCCCAGGATCAGACACTTCCCCTCCACCAAGATTGGATATCCACTGAGATTGGATTCTCCCCAGGATCAGACACTTCCCCTCCACCAAGATTGGATATCCCCTGAGATTGGATTCTCCCCAGGATCAGACACTTCCACTCCACCAAGATTGGATATCCACTGAGATTGGATTCTCCCCAGGATCAGACACTTCCCCTCCACCAAGATTGGATATCCACTGAGATTGGATTCTACCCAGGATCAGACACTTCCCCTCCACCCAGATTGGATATCCACTGAGATTGGATTCTCCCCAGGATCAGACACTTCCCCTCCACCAAGATTGGATATCCACTGAGATTGGATTCTCCCCAGGATAAGACACTTCCACTCCACCAAGATTGGATATCCACTGAGATTGGATTCTCCCCAGGATCAGACACTTCCCCTCCACCAAGATTGGATATCCACTGAGATTGGATTCTCCCCAGGATCAGACACTTCCCCTCCACCCAGATTGGATATCCACTGAGATTGGATTCTCCCCAGGATCAGACACTTCCCCTCCACCAAGATTGGATATCCACTGAGATTGGATTCTCCCCAGGATCAGACACTTCCCCTCCACCAAGATTGGATATCCACTGAGATTGGATTCTCCCCAGGATCAGACACTTCCACTCCACCAAGATTGGATATCCACTGAGATTGGATTCTCCCCAGGATCAGACACTTCCCCTCCACCAAGATTGGATTTCCACTGAGATTGGATTCTCCCCAGGATCAGACACTTCCACTCCACCAAGATTGGATATCCACTGAGATTGGATTCTCCCCAGGATCAGACACTTCCCCTCCACCAAGATTGGATTTCCACTGAGATTGGATTCTCCCCAGGATCAGACACTTCCCCTCCACCAAGATTGGATTTCCACTGAGATTGGATTCTCCCCAGGATCAGACACTTCCCCTCCAACAAGATTGGATATCCACTGAGATTGGATTCTCCCCAGGATCAGACACTTCCCCTCCACCAAGATTGGATATCCCCTGAGATTGGATTCTCCCCAGGATCAGACACTTCCCCTCCACCAAGATTGGATATCCACTGAGATTGGATTCTCCCCAGGATCAGACACTTCCCCTCCACCAAGATTAGATATCCACTGAGATTGGATTTTCCCCAGGATCAGACACTTCCCCTCCACCAAGATTAGATATCCACTGAGATTGGATTCTCCCCAGGATCAGACACTTCCCCTCCACCAAGATTGGATATCCACTGAGATTGGATTCTCCCCAGGATCAGAAACTTCCCCTCCACCCAGATTGGATATCCACTGAGATTGGATTCTCCCCAGGATCAGACACTTCCCCTCCACCAAGATTGGATATCCACTGAGATTGGATTCTCCCCAGGATCAGACACTTCCCCTCCACCAAGATTGGATATCCACTGAGATTGGATACTCCCCAGGATCAGACACTTCCCCTCCACCAAGATTGGAATTCCACTGAGATTGGATTCTCCCCAGGATCAGACACTTCCACTCCACCAAGATTGGATATCCACTGAGATTGGATTCTCCCCAGGATCAGACACTTCCCCTCCACCAAAATTGGATATCCACTGAGATTGGATTCTCCCCAGGATCAGACACTTCCCCTCCACCAAGATTGGATATCCACTGAGATTGGATTCTAACCAGGATCAGACACTTCCCCTCCACCAAGATTGGATATCCACTGAGATTGGATTCTCCCCAGGATCAGACACTTCCCCTCCACCAAGATTGGATTTCCCCTGAGATTGGATTCTCCCCAGGATCAGACACTTTCCCTCCACCCAGATTGGATTTCCACTGAGATTGGATTCTCCCCAGGATCAGACACTTCCCCTCCACCAAGATTGGATATCCACTGAGATTGGATTCTCCCCAGGATCAGACACTTCCCCTCCACCAAGATTGGATATCCACTGAGATTGGATTCTCCCCAGGATCAGACACTTCCACTCCACCAAGATTGGATATCCACTGAGATTGGATTCTCCCCAGGATCAGACACTTTCCCTCCACCAAGATTGGATATCCACTGAGATTGGATTCTCCCCAGGATCAGACACTTTCCCCTCCACCAAGATTGGATATCCACTGAGATTGGATTCTCCCCAGGATCAGACACTTCCCCTCCACCAAGATTGGATATCCCCTGAGATTGGATTCTCCCCAGGATCAGACACTTCCCCTTCACCAAGATTGGATATCCCCTGAGATTGGATTCTCCCCAGGATCAGACAATTCCCCTCCACCAAAATTGGATATCCACTGAGATTGGATTCTCCCCAGGATCAGACACTTCCCCTTCACCAAGATTGGATATCCACTGAGATTGGATTCTACCCAGGATCAGACACTTCCCCTCCACCAAGATTGGATATCCCCTGAGATTTGATTCTACCCAGGATCAGACACTTCCCCTCCACCAAGATTGGATATCCACTGAGATTGGATTCTACCCAGGATCAGACACATCCCCTCCACCAAGATTGGATATCCCCTGAGATTGGATTCTCCCCAGGATCAGACACTTCCCCTCCACCAAGATTGGATATCCACTGAGATTGGATTCTCCCCAGGATCAGACACTTCCCCTCCACCAAGATTGGATATCCACTGAGATTGGATTCTCCCCAGGATCAGGCACTTCCACTCCACCAAGATTGGATATCCACTGAGATTGGATTCTCCCCAGGATCAGACACTTCCACTCCACCCAGATTGGATTTCCACTGAGATTGGATTCTCCCCAGGATCAGACACTTCCACTCCACCAAGATTGGATATCCCCTGAGATTGGATTCTCCCCAGGATCAGACACTTCCCCTCCACCAAGATTGGATATCCACTGAGATTGGATTCTCCCCAGGATCAGACACTTCCCCTCCACCAAGATTGGATATCCACTGAGATTGGATTCTCCCCAGGATCAGACACTTCCCCTCCACCAAGATTGGATATCCACTGAGATTGGATTCTCCCCAGGATCAGACACTTCCCCTCCACCAAGATTGGATATCCACTGAGATTGGATTCTCCCCAGGATCAGACACTTCCCCTCCACCAAGATTAGATATCCACTGAGATTGGATTCTCCCCAGGATCAGACACTTCCCCTCCACCAAGATTGGATTTCCACTGAGATTGGATTCTCCCCAGGATCAGACACTTCCCCTCCACCAAGATTGGATATCCACTGAGATTGGATTCTCCCCAGGATCAGGCACTTCCACTCCACCAAGATTGGATATCCACTGAGATTGGATTCTCCCCAGGATCAGACACTTCCACTCCACCAAGATTGGATATCCACTGAGATTGGATTCTCCCCAGGATCAGACACTTCCCCTCCACCAAGATTGGATATCCACTGAGATTGGATTCTCCCCAGGATCAGACACTTCCCCTCCACCAAGATTGGATATCCACTGAGATTGGATTCTCCCCAGGATCAGACACTTCCCCTCCACCAAGATTTGATATCCCCTGAGATTGGATTCTCCCCAGGATCAGACACTTCCCCTCCACCAAGATTGGATATCCACTGAGATTGGATTCTCCCCAGGATCAGACACTTCCCATCCACCAAGATTGGATATCCACTGAGATTGGATTCTCCCCAGGATCAGACACTTCCCCTCCACCAAGATTAGATATCCACTGAGATTGGATTCTCCCCAGGATCAGACACTTCCCCTCCACCAAGATTGGATATCCACTGAGATTGGATTCTCCCCAGGATCAGACACTTCCCCTCCACCAAGATTGGATATCCCCTGAGATTGGATTCTCCCCAGGATCAGACACTTCCCCTCCACCAAGATTGGTTATCCACTGAGATTGAATTCTCCCCAGGATCAGACACTTCCCCTCCACCAAGATTGGATATCCACTGAGATTGGATTCTCCCCAGGATCAGACACTTCCCCTCCACCAAGATTGGATATCCCCTGAGATTGGATTCTCCCCAGGATCAGACACTTCCCCTCCACCAAGATTGGAAATCCACTGAGATTGGATTCTCCCCAGCATCAGACACTTCCACTCCACCCAGATTGGATTTCCACTGAGATTGGATTCTCCCCAGGATCAGACACTTCCCCTCCACCAAGATTGGATATCCACTGAGATTGGATTCTCCCCAGGATCAGACACTTCCCCTCCACCCAGATTGGATATCCACTGAGATTGGATTCTCCCCAGGATCAGACACTTCCCCTCCACCAAGATTGGATATCCCCTGAGATTGGATTCTCCCCAGGATCAGACACTTCCCCCCCACCAAGATTGGATATCCCCTGAGATTGGATTCTCCCCAGGATCGGACACTTCCCCTCCACCAAGATTGGATATCCCCTGAGATTGGATTCTCCCCAGGATCAGACACTTCCCCTCCACCAAGATTGGATATCCCCTGAGATTGGATTCTCCCCAGGATCGGACACTTCCCCTCCACCAAGATTGGATATCCCCTGAGATTGGATTCTCCCCAGGATCAGACACTTCCCCTCCACCAAGATTGGATATCCCCTGAGATTGGATTCTCCCCAGGATCGGACACTTCCCCTCCACCAAGATTGGATATCCCCTGAGATTGGATTCTCCCCAGGATCAGACACTTCCCCTCCACCAAGATTGGATATCCACTGAGATTGGATTCTCCCCAGGATCAGACACTTCCCCTCCACCAAGATTGGATATCCACTGAGATTGGATTCTCCCCAGGATCAGACACTTCCACTCCACCAAGATTGGATATCCACTGAGATTGGATTCTCCCCAGGATCAGACACTTCCACTCCACCAAGATTGGATATCCACAGAGATTGGATTCTCCCCAGGATCAGACACTTCCCCTCCACCAAGATTGGATATCCACTGAGATTGGATTCTCCCCAGGATCAGACACTTCCCCTCCACCAAGATTGGATATCCACTGAGATTGGAATCTCCCCAGGATCAGACACTTCCCCTCCACCAAGATTGGATATCCACTGAGATTGGATTCTCCCCAGGATCAGACACTTCCCCTCCACCAAGATTGGATATCCACTGAGATTGGATTCTCCCCAGGATCAGACACTTCCCCTCCACCCAGATTGGATATCCACTGAGATTGGATTCTCCCCAGGATCAGACACTTCCACTCCACCAAGATTGGATATCCACTGAGATTGGATTCTCCCCAGGATCAGACACTTCCCCTCCACCAAGATTGGATATCCACTGAGATTGGATTCTCCCCAGGATCGGACACATCCCCTCCACCAAGATTGGATATCCCCTGAGATTGGATTCTCCCCAGGATCAGACACTTCCCCTCCACCAAGATTGGATATCCACTGAGATTGGATTCTCCCCAGGATCAGACACTTCCCCTCCACCAAGATTGGATATCCACTGAGATTGGATTCTCCCCAGTATCAGACACTTCCACTCCACCAAGATTGGATATCCACTGAGATTGGATTCTCCCCAGGATCAGACACTTCCCCTCCACCAAGATTGGATATCCACTGAGATTGGATTCTCCCCAGGATCAGACACTTCCCCTCCACCAAGATTGGATATCCACTGAGATTGGATTCTCCCCAGGATCAGACACTTCCCCTCCACCAAGATTGGATATCCACTGAGATTGGATTCTCCCCAGGATCAGACACTTCCCCTCCACCAAGATTGGATATCCACTGAGATTGGATTCTACCCAGGGTCAGACACTTCCCCTCCACCAAGATTGGATATCCACTGAGATTGGATTCTCCCCAGGATCAGACACTTCCCCTCCACCAAGATTGGATATCCACTGAGATTGGATTCTCCCCAGGATCAGACACTTCCCCTCCACCAAGATTGGATATCCACTGAGATTGGATTCTCCCCAGGATCAGACACTTCCCCTCCACCAAGATTGGATATCCACTGAGATTGGATTCTCCCCAGGATCAGACACTTCCCCTCCACCAAGATTGGATATCCACTGAGATTGGATTCTCCCCAGGATCAGACACTTCCCCTCCACCAAGATTGGATATCCACTGAGATTGGATTCTCCCCAGGATCAGACACTTCCCCTCCACCAAGATTGGATATCCACTGAGATTGGATTCTCCCCAGGATCAGACACTTCCCCTCCACCAAGATTGGATATCCACTGAGATTGGATTCTCCCCAGGATCAGACACTTCCCCTCCACCAAGATTGGATTTCCACTGAGATTGGATTCTCCCCAGGATCAGACACTTCCCCTCCAGCAAGATTGGATATCCACTGAGATTGGATTCTCCCCAGGATCAGACACTTCCCCTCCACCACGATTGGATATCCACTGAGATTGGATTCTCCCCAGGATCAGACACTTCCACTCCACCAAGATTGGATATCCCCTGAGATTGGATTCTCCCCAGGATCAGACACTTCCACTCCACCAAGATTGGACATCCCCAGAGATTGGATTCTCGCCAGGATCAGACACTTCCCCTCCACCAAGATTGGATATCCACTGAGATTGGATTCTCCCCAGGATCAGACACATCCACTCCACCAAGATTGGATATCCACTGAGATTGGATTCTCCCCAGGATCAGACACTTCCCCTCCACCAAGATTGGATTTCCACTGAGATTGGATTCTCCCCAGGATCAGACACTTCCCCTCCACCAAGATTGGATATCCACTGAGATTGGATTCTCCCCAGGATCAGACACTTTCCCTCCACCAAGATTGGATATCCCCTGAGATTGGAATCTACCCAGGATCGGACACTTCCCCTCCACCAAGATTGGATATCCACTGAGATTGGATTCTCCCCAGGATCAGACACTTTCCCTCCACCAAGATTGGATATCCACTGAGATTGGATTCTCCCCAGGATCAGACACTTCCCCTCCACCAAGATTGGATATCCACTGAGATTGGATTCTCCCCAGGATCAGACACTTCCCCTCCACCAAGATTGGATATCCCCTGAGATTGGATTCTCCCCAGGATCAGACACTTCCCCTCCACCAAGATTGGATATCCACTGAGATTGAATTCTCCCCAGGATCAGACACTTCCCCTCCACCCAGATTGGATATCCACTGAGATTGGATTCTCCCCAGGATCAGACACTTCCACTCCACCAAGATTGGATTTCCACTGAGATTGGATTCTCCCCAGGATCCGACACTTCCCCTCCTCCAAGATTGGATATCCACTGAGATTGGATTCTCCCCAGGATCCGACACTTCCCCTCCACCAAGATTGGATTTCCACTGAGATTGGATTCTCCCCAGGATCAGACACTTCCCCTCCACCAAGATTGGATATCCACTGAGATTGGATTCTCCCCAGGATCAGACACTTCCCCTCCACCAAGATTTGATTTCCTCTGAGATTGGATTCTCCCCAGGATCAGACACTTCCCCTCCACCCAGATTGGATATCCACTGAGATTGGATTCTCCCCAGGATCAGACACTTCCCCTCCACCAAGATTGGATATCCACTGAGATTGGATTCTCCCCAGGATCAGACACTTCCCCTCCACCAAGATTGGATATCCACTGAGATTGGATTCTCCCCAGGATCAGACACTTCCCCTCCACCAAGATTGGATATCCACTGAAATTGGATTCTCCCCAGGATCAGACACTTCCCCTCCACCAAGATTGGATTTCCACTGAGATTGGATTCTCCCCAGGATCAGACACTTCCACTCCACCAAGATTGGATATCCACTGAGATTGGATTCTCCCCAGGATCAGACACTTCCCCTCCACCAAGATTGGATATCCACTGAGATCGGATTCTCCCCAGGATCAGACACTTCCACTCCACCCAGATTGGATATCCACTGAGATTGGATTCTCCCCAGGATCAGACACTTCCACTCCACCAAGATTGGATATCCACTGAGATTGGATTCTCCCCAGGATCAGACACTTCCCCTCCACCCAGATTGGATATCCACTGAGATTGGATTCTCCCCAGGATCAGACACTTCCACTCCACCAAGATTGTATATCCACTGAGATTGGATTCTCCCCAGGAACAGACACTTCCCCTCCACCAAGATTGGATATCCACTGAGATTGGATTCTACCCAGGATCAGGCACTTCCACTCCACCAAGATTGGATATCCACTGAGATTGGATTCTCCCCAGGATCAGACACTTCCCCTCCACCAAGATTGGATATCCACTGAGATTGGATTCTCCCCAGGATCAGACACTTCCACTCCACCAAGATTGGATATCCACTGAGATTAGATTCTCCCCAGGATCAGACACTTCCCCTCCACCAAGATTGGATATCCCCTGAGATTGGATTCTCCCCAGGATCAGACACTTCCCCTCCACCAAGATTGGATATCCACTGAGATTGGATTCTCCCCAGGATCAGACACTTCCCCTCCACCAAGATTGGATATCCACTGAGATTGAATTCTCCCCAGGATCAGACACTTCCCCTCCACCCAGATTGGATATCCACTGAGATTGGATTCTCCCCAGGATCAGACACTTCCACTCCACCAAGATTGGATTTCCACTGAGATTGGATTCTCCCCAGGATCCGACACTTCCCCTCCACCAAGATTGGATATCCACTGAGATTGGATTCTCCCCAGGATCCGACACTTCCCCTCCACCAAGATTGGATTTCCACTGAGATTGGATTCTCCCCAGGATCAGACACTTCCCCTCCACCAAGATTGGATATCCACTGAGATTGGATTCTCCCCAGGATCAGACACTTCCCCTCCACCAAGATTGGATTTCCACTGAGATTGGATTCTACCCAGGGTCAGACACTTCCCCTCCACCAAGATTGGATATCCACTGAGATTGGATTCTCCCCAGGATCAGACACTTCCACTCCACCAAGATTGGATATCCACTGAGATTGGATTCTCCCCAGGATCAGACACTTCCCCTCCACCAAGATTGGATATCCACTGAGATTGGATTCTCCCCAGGATCAGACACTTCCCCTCCACCAAGATTGGATATCCACTGAGATTGGATTCTCCCCAGGATCAGACACTTCCCCTCCACCAAGATTGGATATCCACTGAGATTGGATTCTCCCCAGGATCAGACACTTCCCCTCCACCAAGATTGGATATCCACTGAGATTGGATTCTACCCAGGGTCAGACACTTCCCCTCCACCAAGATTGGATATCCACTGAGATTGGATTCTCCCCAGGATCAGACACTTCCCCTCCACCAAGATTGGATATCCACTGAGATTGGATTCTCCCCAGGATCAGACACTTCCCCTCCACCAAGTTTGGATATCCACTGAGATTGGATTCTCCCCAGGATCAGACACTTCCCCTCCACCAAGATTGGATATCCACTGAGATTGGATTCTCCCCAGGATCAGACACTTCCCCTCCACCAAGATTGGATATCCACTGAGATTGGATTCTCCCCAGGATCAGACACTTCCCCTCCACCAAGATTGGATATCCACTGAGATTGGATTCTCCCCAGGATCAGACACTTCCCCTCCACCAAGATTGGATATCCACTGAGATTGGATTCTACCCAGGATCAGACACTTCCCCTCCACCAAGATTGGATATCCACTGAGATTGGATTCTCCCCAGGATCAGACACTTCCCCTCCACCAAGATTGGATTTCCACTGAGATTGGATTCTCCCCAGGATCAGACACCTCCCCTCCAGCAAGATTGGATATCCACTGAGATTGGATTCTCCCCAGGATCAGACACTTCCCCTCCACCACGATTGGATATCCACTGAGATTGGATTCTCCCCAGGATCAGACACTTCCACTCCACCAAGATTGGATATCCCCTGAGATTGGATTCTCCCCAGGATCAGACACTTCCACTCCACCAAGATTGGACATCCCCTGAGATTGGATTCTCGCCAGGATCAGACACTTCCCCTCCACCAAGATTGGATATCCACTGAGATTGGATTCTCCCCAGGATCAGACACATCCACTCCACCAAGATTGGATATCCACTGAGATTGGATTCTCCCCAGGATCAGACACTTCCCCTCCACCAAGATTGGATTTCCACTGAGATTGGATTCTCCCCAGGATCAGACACTTCCCCTCCACCAAGATTGGATATCCACTGAGATTGGATTCTCCCCAGGATCAGACACTTTCCCTCCACCAAGATTGGATATCCCCTGAGATTGGAATCTACCCAGGATCAGACACTTCCCCTCCACCAAGATTGGATATCCACTGAGATTGGATTCTCCCCAGGATCAGACACTTTCCCTCCACCAAGATTGGATATCCACTGAGATTGGATTCTCCCCAGGATCAGACACTTCCCCTCCACCAAGATTGGATATCCCCTGAGATTGGATTCTCCCCAGGATCAGACACTTCCCCTCCACCAAGATTGGATATCCCCTGAGATTGGATTCTCCCCAGGATCAGACACTTCCCCTCCACCAAGATTGGATATCCACTGAGATTGAATTCTCCCCAGGATCAGACACTTCCCCTCCACCCAGATTGGATATCCACTGAGATTGGATTCTCCCCAGGATCAGACACTTCCACTCCACCAAGATTGGATTTCCACTGAGATTGGATTCTCCCCAGGATCCGACACTTCCCCTCCTCCAAGATTGGATATCCACTGAGATTGGATTCTCCCCAGGATCCGACACTTCCCCTCCACCAAGATTGGATTTCCACTGAGATTGGATTCTCCCCAGGATCAGACACTTCCCCTCCACCAAGATTGGATATCCACTGAGATTGGATTCTCCCCAGGATCCGACACTTCCCCTCCACCAAGATTGGATTTCCACTGAGATTGGATTCTCCCCAGGATCAGACACTTCCCCTCCACCCAGATTGGATATCCACTGAGATTGGATTCTCCCCAGGATCAGACACTTCCCCTCCACCAAGATTGGATATCCACTGAGATT
This sequence comes from Heterodontus francisci, assembly GCF_036365525.1. NCBI lineage: Eukaryota > Metazoa > Chordata > Chondrichthyes > Heterodontiformes > Heterodontidae > Heterodontus > Heterodontus francisci. The sequence continues at coordinate 2,536,488 of NW_027141111.1, forward strand.
GGATTCTCCCCAGGATCAGACACTTCCACTCCACCAAGATTGGATATCCACTGAGATTGGATTCTCCCCAGGATCAGACACTTCCCCTCCACCAAGATTGGATATCCACTGAGATTGGATTCTCCCCAGGATCAGACACTTCCCCTCCACCAAGATTGGATTTCCACTGAGATTGGATTCTCCCCAGGATCAGACACTTCCACTCCACCAAGATTGGATATCCACTGAGATTGGATTCTCCCCAGGATCAGACACTTCCCCTCCACCAAGATTGGATATCCACTGAGATCGGATTCTCCCCAGGATCAGACACTTCCACTCCACCCAGATTGGATATCCACTGAGATTGGATTCTCCCCAGGATCAGACACTTCCACTCCACCAAGATTGGATATCCACTGAGATTGGATTCTCCCCAGGATCAGACACTTCCCCTCCACCCAGATTGGATATCCACTGAGATTGGATTCTCCCCAGGATCAGACACTTCCACTCCACCAAGATTGGATATCCACTGAGATTGGATTCTCCCCAGGAACAGACACTTCCCCTCCACCAAGATTGGATATCCACTGAGATTGGATTCTACCCAGGATCAGGCACTTCCACTCCACCAAGATTGGATATCCACTGAGATTGGATTCTCCCCAGGATCAGACACTTCCCCTCCACCAAGATTGGATATCCACTGAGATTGGATTCTCCCCAGGATCAGACACTTCCACTCCACCAAGATTGGATATCCACTGAGATTAGATTCTCCCCAGGATCAGACACTTCCCCTCCACCAAGATTGGATATCCCCTGAGATTGGATTCTTCCCAGGATCAGACACTTCCCCTCCACCAAGATTGGATTTCCACTGAGATTGGATTCTCCCCAGGATCAGACACTTCCACTCCACCAAGATTGGATATCCACTGAGATTGGATTCTCCCCAGGATCAGACACTTCCCCTCCACCAAGATTGGATATCCACTGAGATCGGATTCTCCCCAGGATCAGACACTTCCCCTCCACCAAGATTGGATATCCACTGAGATTGGATTCTCCCCAGGATCAGACACTTCCCCTCCACCAAGATTGGATTTCCACTGAGATTGGATTCTCCCCAGGATCAGACACTTCCCCTCCACCCAGATTGGATATCCACTGAGATTGGATTCTCCCCAGGATCAGACACTTCCACTCCACCAGGATTGGATATCCACTGAGATTGGATTCTCCCCAGGATCAGACACTTCCCCTCCACCCAGATTGGATATCCACTGAGATTGGATTCTCCCCAGGATCAGACACTTCCACTCCACCAAGATTGGATATCCACTGAGATTGGATTCTCCCCAGGAACAGACACTTCCCCTCCACCAAGATTGGATATCCACTGAGATTGGATTCTCCACAGGATCAGACACTTCCCCTCCAGCAAGATTGGATATCCCCTGAGATTGGATTCTCCCCAGGATCAGACACTTCCACTCCACCCAGATTGGATATCCACTGAGATTGGATTCTCCCCAGGATCAGACACTTCCCCTCCACCAAGATTGGATATCCACTGAGATTGGATTCTCCCCAGGATCAGACACTTCCCCTCCACCAAGATTGGATATCCACTGAGATTGGATTCTCCCCAGGATCAGGCACTTCCCCTCCACCAAGATTGGATATCCACTGAGATTGGATTCTCCCCAGGATCATCCACTTCCACTCCACCAAGATTGGATATCCACTGAGATTGGATTCTCCCCAGGATCAGACACTTCCCCTCCACCAAGATTGGATATCCCCTGAGATTGGATTCTCCCCAGGATCAGACACTTCCCCTCCACCAAGATTGGATATCCACTGAGATTGGATTCTCCCCAGGATCAGACACTTCCCCTCCACCAAGATTGGATATCCACTGAGATTGAATTCTCCCCAGGATCAGACACTTCCCCTCCACCCAGATTGGATATCCACTGAGATTGGATTCTCCCCAGGATCAGACACTTCCACTCCACCAACATTGGATTTCCACTGAGATTGGATTCTCCCCAGGATCCGACACTTCCCCTCCACCAAGATTGGATATCCACTGAGATTGGATTCTCCCCAGGATCCGACACTTCCCCTCCACCAAGATTGGATTTCCACTGAGATTGGATTCTCCCCAGGATCAGACACTTCCCCTCCACCAAGATTGGATATCCACTGAGATTGGATTCTTCCCAGGATCAGACACTTCCCCTCCACCAAGATTGGATTTCCACTGAGATTGGATTCTCCCCAGGATCAGACACTTCCCCTCCACCCAGATTGGATTTCCACTGAGATTGGATTCTCCCCAGGATCAGACACTTCCCCTCCACCAAGATTGGATATCCACTGAGATTGGATTCTCCCCAGGATCAGACACTTCCCCTCCACCAAGATTGGATATCCACTGAGTTTGGATTCTCCCCAGGATCAGACACTTCCCCTCCACCAAGATTGGATATCCACTGAGATTGGATTCTCCCCAGGATCAGACACTTCCCCTCCACCAAGATTGGATTTCCACTGAGATTGGATTCTCCCCAGGATCAGACACTTCCACTCCACCAAGATTGGATATCCACTGAGATTGGATTCTCCCCAGGATCAGACACTTCCCCTCCACCAAGATTGGATATCCACTGAGATCGGATTCTCCCCAGGATCAGACACTTCCCCTCCACCAAGATTGGATATCCACTGAGATTGGATTCTCCCCAGGATCAGACACTTCCCCTCCACCAAGATTGGATTTCCACTGAGATTGGATTCTCCCCAGGATGAGACACTTCCCCTCCACCCAGATTGGATATCCACTGAGATTGGATTCTCCCCAGGATCAGACACTTCCACTCCACCAAGATTGGATATCCACTGAGATTGGATTCTCCCCAGGATCAGACACTTCCCCTCCACCCAGATTGGATATCCACTGAGATTGGATTCTCCCCAGGATCAGACACTTCCACTCCACCAAGATTGGATATCCACTGAGATTGGATTCTCCCCAGGAACAGACACTTCCCCTCCACCAAGATTGGATATCCACTGAGATTGGATTCTCCACAGGATCAGACACTTCCCCTCCACCAAGATTGGATATCCCCTGAGATTGGATTCTCCCCAGGATCAGACACTTCCACTCCACCCAGATTGGATATCCACTGAGATTGGATTCTCCCCAGGATCAGACACTTCCCCTCCACCAAGATTGGATATCCACTGAGATTGGATTCTCCCCAGGATCAGACACTTCCCCTCCACCAAGATTGGATATCCACTGAGATTGGATTCTCCCCAGGATCAGGCACTTCCCCTCCACCAAGATTGGATATCCACTGAGATTGGATTCTCCCCAGGATCATCCACTTCCACTCCACCAAGATTGGATATCCACTGAGATTGGATTCTCCCCAGGATCAGACACTTCCCCTCCACCAAGATTGGATATCCACTGAGATTGGATTCTCCCCAGGATCAGACACTTCCACTCCACCAAGATTGGATATCCACTGAGATTAGATTCTCCCCAGGATCAGACACTTCCCCTCCACCAAGATTGGATATCCACTGAGATTGGATTCTCCCCAGGATCAGACACTTCCCCTCCACCAAGATTGGATATCCACTGAGATTGGATTCTCCCCAGGATCAGGCACTTCCACTCCACCAAGATTGGATATCCACTGAGATTGGATTCTCCCCAGGATCAGACACTTCCACTCCACCCAGATTGGATTTCCACTGAGATTGGATTCTCCCCAGGATCAGACACTTCCCCTCCACCAAGATTGGATATCCACTGAGATTGGATTCTCCCCAGGATCAGACACTTCCACTCCACCCAGATTGGATTTCCACTGAGATTGGATTCTCCCCAGGATCAGACACTACCCCTCCACCAAGATTGGATATCCCCTGAGATTGGATTCTCCCCAGGATCAGACACTTCCCCTCCACCAAGATTGGATATCCACTGAGATTGGATTCTCCCCAGGATCAGACACTTCCACTCCACCCAGATTGGATATCCACTGAGATTGGATTCTCCCCAGGATCAGACACTTACCCTCCACCAAGATTGGATATCCACTGAGATTGGATTCTCCCCAGGATCAGACACTTCCCCTCCACCAAGATTGGATATCCACTGAGATTGGATTCTCCCCAGGATCAGACACTTCCCCTCCACCCAGATTGGATATCCACTTCGATTGGATTCTCCCCAGGATCAGACACTTCCCCTCCACCAAGATTGGATATCCCCTGAGATTGGATTCTCCCCAGGGTCAGACACTTCCCCCCCCACCAAGATTGGATATCCCCTGAGATTGGATTCTCCCCAGGATCGGACACTTCCCCTCCACCAAGATTGGATATCCCCTGAGATTGGATTCTCCCCAGGATCAGACACTTCCCCTCCACCAAGATTGGATATCCCCTGAGATTGGATTCTCCCCAGGATCGGACACTTCCCCTCCACCAAGATTGGATATCCCCTGAGATTGGATTCTCCCCAGGATCAGACACTTCCCCTCCACCAAGATTGGATATCCCCTGAGATTGGATTCTCCCCAGGATCGGACACTTCACCTCCACCAAGATTGGATATCCCCTGAGATTGGATTCTCCCCAGGATCAGACACTTCCCCTCCACCAAGATTGGATATCCACTGAGATTGGATTCTCCCCAGGATCAGACACTTCCCCTCCACCAAGATTGGATATCCACTGAGATTGGATTTTCCCCAGGATCAGACACTTCCCCTCCACCCAGATTGGATATCCCCTGAGATTGGATTCTCCCCAGGATCAGACACTTCCCCTCCACCAAGATTGGATATCCACTGAGATTGGATTCTCCCCAGGATCAGACACTTCCACTCCACCAAGATTGGATATCCACTGAGATTGGATTTTCCCCAGGATCAGACACTTCCCCTCCACCAAGATTGGATATCCACTGAGATTGGATTTTCCCCAGGATCAGACACTTCCCCTCCACCCAGATTGGATATCCCCTGAGATTGGATTCTCCCCAGGATCAGACACTTCCCCTCCACCAAGATTGGATATCCACTGAGATTGGATTCTCCCCAGGATCAGACACTTCGCCTCCACCAAGATTGGATATCCACTGAGATTGGATTCTCCCCAGGATCGGACACTTCCCCTCCACCAAGATTGGATATCCCCTGAGATTGGATTCTCCCCAGGATCAGACACTTCCCCTCCACCAAGATTGGATATCCACTGAGATTGGATTCTCCCCAGGATCAGACACTTCCCCTCCACCAAGATTGGATATCCACTGAGATTGGATTCTCCCCAGGATCAGACACTTCCCCTCCACCAAGATTGGATATCCACTGAGATTGGATTCTCCCCAGGATCAGACACTTCCCCTCCACCAAGATTGGATATCCACTGAGATTGGATTCTCCCCAGGATCAGACACTTCCCCTCCACCAAGATTGGATATCCACTGAGATTGGATTCTCCCCAGGATCAGACACTTCCCCTCCACCAAGATTGGATATCCACTGAGATTGGATTCTCCCCAGGATCAGACACTTCCCCTCCACCAAGATTGGATATCCACTGAGATTGGATTCTCCCCAGGATCAGACACTTCCCCTCCACCAAGATTGGATATCCACTGAGATTGGATTCTAGCCAGGGTCAGACACTTCCCCTCCACCAAGATTGGATATCCACTGAGATTGGATTCTCCCCAGGATCAGACACTTTCCCTCCACCAAGATTGGATATTCACTGAGATTGGATTCTCCCCAGGATCAGACACTTCCACTCCAACAAGATTGGATATCCCCTGAGATTGGATTCTCCCCAGGATCAGACACTTCCCCTCCACCAAGATTGGATATCCACTGAGATTGGATTCTCCCCAGGATCAGACACTTCCCCTCCACCAAGATTGGATATCCACTGAGATTGGATTCTCCCCAGGATCAGACACTTCCCCTCCACCAAGATTGGATATCCACTGAGATTGGATTCTCCCCAGAATCAGAAACTTCCCCTCCACCAAGATTGGATATCCACTGAGATTGGTTTCTCCCCAGGATCAGACACTTCCCCTCCACCAAGATTGGATATCCCCTGAGAGTGGATTCTCCCTAGGATCAGAAACTTCCCCTCCAGCAAGATTGGATATCCACTGAGATTGGATTCTCCCCAGGATCAGACACTTCCCCTCCACCACGATTGGATATCCACTGAGATTGGATACTCCCCAGGATCAGACACTTCCACTCCACCAAGATTGGATATCCCCTGAGATTGGATTCTCCCCAGGATCAGACACTTCCACTCCACCAAGATTGGATATCCCCTGAGATTGGATTCTACCCAGGATCAGACACTTCCCCTCCACCAAGATTGGATATCCCCTGAGATTGGATTCTCCCCAGGATCAGACACTTCCCCTCCACCAAGATTGGATATCCACTGAGATTGGATTCTCCCCAGGATCAGACACTTCCACTCCACCCAGATTGGATATCCACTGAGATTGGATTCTCCCCAGGATCAGACACTTCCCCTCCACCAAGATTGGATATCCACTGAGATTGGAATCTCCCCAGGATCAGACACTTCCCCTCCACCAAGATTGGATATCCACTGAGATCGGATTCCCCCCAGGATCAGACACTTTCCCTCCACCCAGATTGGATTTCCACTGAGATTGGATTCTCCCCAGGATCAGACACTTCCCCTCCACCCAGATTGGATATCCACTGAGATTGGATTCTCCCCAGGATCAGACACTTTACTCCACCAAGATTGGATATCCACTGAGATTGGATTCTCCCCAGGATCAGACACTTCCCCTCCACCAAGATTGGATATCCACTGAGATTGGATTCTCCCCAGGATCAGACACTTCCCCTCCACCAAGATTGGATATCCACTGAGATTGGATTCTCCCCAGGATCAGACACTTCCCCTCCACCAAGATTGGATATCCACTGAGATTGGATTCTCCCCAGGATCAGGCACTTCCCCTCCACCAAGATTGGATATCCACTGAGATTGGATTCTACCCAGGATCAGGCACTTCCACTCCACCAAGATTGGATATCCACTGAGATTGGATTCTCCCCAGGATCAGACACTTCCCCTCCACCAAGATTGGATATCCACTGAGATTGGATTCTCCCCAGGATCAGGCACTTCCACTCCACCAAGATTGGATATCCACTGAGATTAGATTCTCCCCAGGATCAGACACTTCCCCTCCACCAAGATTGGATATCCACTGAGATTGGATTCTCCCCAGGATCAGACACTTCCCCTCCACGAAGATTGGATATCCACTGAGATTGGATTCTCCCCAGGATCAGACACTTCCACTCCACCAAGATTGGATATCCCCTGAGATTGGATTCTCCCCAGGATCAGACACTTCCCCTCCACCAAGATTGGATATCCACTGAGATTGGATTCTCCCCAGGATCAGACACTTCCCCTCCACCAAGATTGGATATCCACTGAGATTGGATTCTCCCCAGGATCAGACACTTCCACTCCACCAAGATTGGATATCCACTGAGATTGGATTCTCCCCAGGATCAGACACTTCCACTCCACCCAGATTGGATTTCCACTGAGATTGGATTCTCCCCAGGATCAGACACTTCCCCTCCACCAAGATTGGATATCCACTGAGATTGGATTCTCCCCAGGATCAGACACTTCCCCTCCACCAAGATTGGATATCCACTGAGATTGGATTCTCCCCAGGATCAGACACTTCCCCTCCACCAAGATTGGATATCCACTGAGATTGGATTCTCCCCAGGATCAGACACTTCCACTCCACCCAGATTGGATTTCCACTGAGATTGGATTCTCCCCAGGATCAGACACTTCCCCTCCACCAAGATTGGATATCCACTGAGATTGGATTCTCCCCAGGATCAGACACTTCCACTCCACCCAGATTGGATTTCCACTGAGATTGGATTCTCCCCAGGATCAGACACTTCCCCTCCACCAAGATTGGATATCCCCTGAGATTGGATTCTCCCCAGGATCAGACACTTCCCCTCCACCAAGATTGGATATCCACTGAGATTGGATTCTCCCCAGGATCAGACACTTCCACTCCACCCAGATTGGATATCCACTGAGATTGGATTCTCCCCAGGATCAGACACTTCCCCTCCACCAAGATTGGATATCCCCTGAGATTGGATTCTCCCCAGGATCAGACACTTCCCCTCCACCAAGATTGGATATCCCCTGAGATTGGATTCTCTCCAGGATCGGACACTTCACCTCCACCAAGATTGGATTTCCCCTGAGATTGGATTCTCCCCAGGATCAGACACTTCCCCTCCACCAAGATTGGATATGAACTGAGATTGGATTCTCCCCAGGATCAGACACTTCCCCTCCACCAAGATTGGATATCCACTGAGATTGGATTTTCCCCAGGATCAGACACTTCCCCTCCACCAAAATTGGATATCCCCTGAGATTGGATTCTCCCCAGGATCAGACACTTCCCCTCCACCAAGATTGGATATCCCCTGAGATTGGATTCTCCCCAGGATCAGACACTTCCCCTCCACCAAGATTGGATTTCCCCTGAGATTGGATTCTCCCCAGGATCAGACACTTCCCCTCCACCAAGATTGGATATCCACTGAGATTGGATTCTCCCCAGGATCAGACACTTCCCCTCCACCAAGATTGGATATCCACTGAGATTGGATTCTCCCCAGGATCAGACACTTCCCCTCCACCAAGATTGGATATCCCCTGAGATTGGATTCTCCCCAGGATCAGACACTTCCCCTCCACCCAGATTGGATATCCACTGAGATTGGATTCTCCCCAGGATCAGACACTTCCACTCCACCAAGATTGGATATCCACTGAGATTGGATTCTCCCCAGGATCAGACACTTCGCCTCCACCAAGATTGGATATCCACTGAGATTGGATTCTCCCCAGGATCGGACACTTCCCCTCCACCAAGATTGGATATCCCCTGAGATTGGATTCTCCCCAGGATCAGACACTTCCCCTCCACCAAGATTGGATATCCACTGAGATTGGATTCTCCCCAGGATCAGACACTTCCCCTCCACCAAGATTGGATATCCACTGAGATTGGATTCTCCCCAGGATCAGACACTTCCCCTCCACCAAGATTGGATATCCACTGAGATTGGATTCTCCCCAGGATCAGACACTTCCCCTCCACCAAGATTGGATATCCACTGAGATTGGATTCTCCCCAGGATCAGACACTTCCCCTCCACCAAGATTGGATATCCACTGAGATTGGATTCTCCCCAGGATCAGACACTTCCCCTCCACCAAGATTGGATATCCACTGAGATTGGATTCTACCCAGGGTCAGACACTTCCCCTCCACCAAGATTGGATATCCACTGAGATTGGATTCTCCCCAGGATCAGACACTTCCCCTCCACCAAGATTGGATATCCACTGAGATTGGATTCTCCCCAGGATCAGACACTTCCCCTCCACCAAGATTGGATATCCACTGAGATTGGATTCTCCCCAGGATCAGACACTTCCCCTCCACCAAGATTGGATATCCACTGAGATTGGATTCTCCCCAGGATCAGAAACTTCCCCTCCACCAAGATTGGATATCCACTGAGATTGGATTCTCCCCAGGATCAGACACTTCCCCTCCACCAAGATTGGATATCCCCTGAGAGTGGATTCTCCCTAGGATCAGACACTTCCCCTCCAGCAAGATTGGATATCCACTGAGATTGGATTCTCCCCAGGATCAGACACTTCCCCTCCACCACGATTGGATATCCACTGAGATTGGATACTCCCCAGGATCAGACACTTCCACTCCACCAAGATTGGATATCCCCTGAGATTGGATTCTCCCCAGGATCAGACACTTTCACTCCACCAAGATTGGATATCCCCTGAGATTGGATTCTACCCAGGATCAGACACTTCCCCTCCACCAAGATTGGATATCCCCTGAGATTGGATTCTCCCCAGGATCAGACACTTCCCCTCCACCAAGATTGGATATCCACTGAGATTGGATTCTCCCCAGGATCAGACACTTCCACTCCACCCAGATTGGATATCCACTGAGATTGGATTCTCCCCAGGATCAGACACTTCCCCTCCACCAAGATTGGATATCCACTGAGATTGGATTCTCCCCAGGATCAGACACTTCCCCTCCACCAAGATTGGATATCCCCTGAGATTGGATTCTCCCCAGGATCAGACACTTCCCCTCCACCCAGATTGGATATCCACTGAGATTGGATTCTCCCCAGGATCAGACACTTCCACTCCACCCAGATTGGATATCCCCTGAGATTGGATTCTCCCCAGGATCAGACACTTCCCCTCCACCAAGATTGGATATCCACTGAGATTGGATTCTCCCCAGGATCAGACACTTCCCCTCCACCAAGATTGGATATCCACTGAGATTGGATTCTCCCCAGGATCAGACACTTCCCCTCCACCAAGATTGGATATCCACTGAGATTGGATTCTCCCCAGGATCAGACACTTCCCCTCCACCAAGATTGGATATCCACTGAGATTGGATTCTCCCCAGGGTCAGACACTTCCACTCCACCAAGATTGGATATCCCCTGAGATTGGATTCTCCCCAGGATCAGACATTTCCACTCCACCAAGATTGGATATCCCCTGAGATTGGATTCTCCCCAGGATCAGACACTTCCCCTCCACCAAGATTGGATATCCACTGAGATTGAACTCTCCCCAGGATCAGACACTTCCCCTCCACCCAGATTGGATATCCCCTGAGATTGGATTCTCCCCAGGATCAGACACTTCCCCTCCACCCAGATTGGATATCCCCTGAGATTGGATTCTCCCCAGGATCAGACACTTCCCCTCCACCAAGATTGGATATCCACTGAGATTGGATTCTCCCCAGGATCAGACACTTCCCCTCCACCAAGATTAGATATCCACTGAGATTGGATTCTCCCCAGGATCAGACACTTCCACTCCACCAAGATTGGATTTCCACTGAGATTGGATTCTCCCCAGGATCAGACACTTCCCCTCCACCAAGATTGGATATCCACTGAGATTGGATTCTCCCCAGGATCAGACACTTTCCCTCCACCAAGATTGGATATCCACTGAGATCGGATTCTCCCCAGGATCAGACACTTCCCCTCCACCAAGATTGGATATCCACTGAGATTGGATTCTCCCCAGGATCAGACACTTCCCCTCCACCAAGATTGGATATCCACTGAGATTGGATTCTCCTCAGGATCAGACACTTCCCCTCGACCAAGATTGGATATCCCCTGAGATTGGATTCTCCCCAGGATCGGACACTTCCCCTCCACCAAGATTGGATTTCCACTGAGATCGGATTCTCCCCAGGATCAGACACTTTCCCTCCACCAAGATTGGATATCCACTGAGATTGGATTCTCCCCAGGATCAGACACTTCCCCTCCACCAAGATTGGATATCCACTGAGATTGGATTCTCCCCAGGATCAGACACTTCCCCTCCACCAAGATTGGATTTCCACTGAGATTGGATTCTCCCCAGGATCAGACACTTCCCCTCCACCAAGATTGGATATCCACTGAGATTGGATTCTCCCCAGGATCAGACACTTCCCCTCCACCAAGATTGGATTTCCACTGAGATCGGATTCTCCCCAGGATCAGACACTTCCCCTCCACCCAGATTGGATATCCACTGAGATTGGATTCTCCCCAGGATCAGACACTTCCCCTCCACCCAGATTGGATATCCCCTGAGATTGGATTCTCCCCAGGATCAGACACTTCCCCTCCACCAAGATTGGATATCCACTGAGATTGGATTCTCCCCAGGATCAGACACTTCCCCTCCACCCAGATTGGATATCCACTGAGATTGGATTCTCCCCAGGATCAGACACTTCCCCTCCACCCAGATTGGATATCCCCTGAGATTGGATTCTCCCCAGGATCAGACACTTCCCCTCCACCCAGATTGGATATCCACTGAGATTGGATTCTCCCCAGGATCAGACACTTCCCCTACACCAAGATTGGATATCCCCTGAGATTGGATTCTCCCCAGGATCCGACACTTCCCCTCCACCAATATTGGATATTCACTGAGATTGGATTCTCCCCAGGATCAGACACTTCCCCTCCACCCAGATTGGATATCCCCTGAGATTGGATTCTCCCCAGGATCAGACACTTCCCCTCCACCAAGATTGGATATCCACTGAGATTGGATTCTCCCCAGGATCAGACACTTCCCCTCCACCCAGATTGGATATCCACTGAGATTGGATTCTCCCCAGGATCAGACACTTCCCCTCCACCAAGATTGGATATCCACTGAGATTGGATTCTCCCCAGGATCAGACACTTCCACTCCACCAAGATTGGATATCCACTGAGATTGGATTCTCCCCAGGATCAGACACTTCCACTCCACCAAGATTGGATTTCCACTGAGATTGGATTCTCCCCAGGATCAGACACTTTACTCCACCAAGATTGGATATCCACTGAGATCGGATTCTCCCCAGGATCAGACACTTCCACTCCACCAAGATTGGATTTCCACTGAGATTGGATTCTCCCCAGGATCAGACACTTCCCCTCCACCAAGATTGGATATCCCCTGAGATTGGATTCTCCCCAGGATCAGACACTTCCCCTCCACCAAGATTGGATATCCCCTGAGATTGGATTCTCCCCAGGATCAGACACTTCCCCTCCACCAAGATTGGATATCCCCTGAGATTGGATTCTGCCCAGGATCCGACACTTCCCCTCCACCAAGATTGGATATCCACTGAGATTGGATTCTCCCCAGGATCAGACACTTCCCCTCCACCAAGATTGGATATCCCCTGAGATTGGATTCTCCCCAGGATCCGACACTTCCCCTCCACCAAGATTGGATATCCACTGAGATTGGATTCTCCCCAGGATCAGACACTTCCCCTCCACCCAGATTGGATATCCCCTGAGATTGGATTCTCCCCAGGATCAGACACTTCCCCTCCACCAAGATTGGATATCCCCTGAGATTGGATTCTCCCCAGGATCAGACACTTCCCCTCGACCAAGATTGGATATCCACTGAGATTGGATTCTCCCCAGGATCAGACACTTCCCCTCCACCAAGATTGGATTTCCACTGAGATTGGATTCTCCCCAGGATCAGACACTTCCCCTCCACCAAGATTGGATATCCACTGAGATTGGATTATCCCCAGGATCAGACACTTCCCCTCCACCAAGATTGGATTTCCACTGAGATCGGATTCTCCCCAGGATCAGACACTTCCCCTCCACCCAGATTGGAAATCCACTGAGATCGGATTCTCCCCAGGATCAGACACTTCCCCTCCACCCAGATTGGATATCCCCTGAGATTGGATTCTCCCCAGGATCAGACACTTCCCCTCCACCAAGATTGGATATCCACTGAGATTGGATTCTCCCCAGGATCAGACACTTCCCCTCCACCCAGATTGGATATCCACTGAGATTGGATTCTCCCCAGGATCAGACACTTCCCCTCCACCCAGATTGGATATCCCCTGAGATTGGATTCTCCCCAGGATCAGACACTTCCCCTCCACCCAGATTGGATATCCACTGAGATTGGATTCTCCCCAGGATCAGACACTTCCCCTACACCAAGATTGGATATCCCCTGAGATTGGATTCTCCCCAGGATCCGACACTTCCCCTCCACCAAGATTGGATATCCACTGAGATTGGATTCTCCCCAGAATCAGACACTTCCCCTCCACCCAGATTGGATATCCCCTGAGATTGGATTCTCCCCAGGATCAGACACTTCCCCTCCACCAAGATTGGATATCCACTGAGATTGGATTCTCCCCAGGATCAGACACTTCCCCTCCACCCAGATTGGATATCCCCTGAGATTGGATTCTCCCCAGGATCAGACACTTTACTCCACCAAGATTGGATATCCACTGAGATTGGATTCTCCCCAGGATCAGACACTTCCACTCCACCAAGATTGGATATCCACTGAGATTGGATTCTCCCCAGGATCAGACACTTCCACTCCACCAAGATTGGATTTCCACTGAGATTGGATTCTCCCCAGGATCAGACACTTTACTCCACCAAGATTGGATATCCACTGAGATCGGATTCTCCCCAGGATCAGACACTTCCACTCCACCAAGATTGGATTTCCACTGAGATTGGATTCTCCCCAGGATCAGACACTTCCCCTCCACCAAGATTGGATATCCCCTGAGATTGGATTCTCCCCAGGATCAGACACTTCCCCTCCACCAAGATTGGATATCCCCTGAGATTGGATTCTCCCCAGGATCAGACACTTCCCCTCCACCAAGATTGGATATCCCCTGAGATTGGATTCTCCCCAGGATCCGACACTTCCCCTCCACCAAGATTGGATATCCACTGAGATTGGATTCTCCCCAGGATCAGACACTTCCCCTCCACCAAGATTGGATATCCCCTGAGATTGGATTCTCCCCAGGATCCGACACTTCCCCTCCACCAAGATTGGATATCCACTGAGATTGGATTCTCCCCAGGATCAGACACTTCCCCTCCACCCAGATTGGATATCCCCTGAGATTGGATTCTCCCCAGGATCAGACACTTCCCCTCCACCAAGATTGGATATCCACTGAGACTGGATTCTCCCCAGGATCAGACACTTCCCCTCCACCCAGATTGGATATCCCCTGAGATTGGATTCTCCCCAGGATCAGACACTTCCCCTCCACCAAGATTGGATATCCCCTGAGATCGGATTCTCCCCAGGATCAGACACTTCCACTCCACCAAGATTGGATTTCCACTGAGATTGGATTCTCCCCAGGATCAGACACTTCCCCTCCACCAAGATTGGATATCCACTGAGATTGGATTCTCCCCAGGATCAGACACTTTCCCTCCACCAAGATTGGATATCCACTGAGATCGGTTTCTCCCCAGGATCAGACACTTCCCCTCCACCAAGATTGGATATCCACTGAGATTGGATTCTCCCCAGGATCAGACACTTCCCCTCCACCAAGATTGGATATCCACTGAGATTGGATTCTCCCCAGGATCAGACACTTCCCCTCCACCAAGATTGGATTTCCACTGAGATCGGATTCTCCCCAGGATCAGACACTTTCCCTCCACCAAGATTGGATATCCACTGAGATCGGATTCTCCCCAGGATCAGACACTTCCCCTCCACCAAGATTGGATATCCACTGAGATTGGATTCTCCCCAGGATCAGACACTTCCCCTCCACCCAGATTGGATATCCACTGAGATTGGATTCTCCCCAGGGTCAGACACTTCCCCTCCACCAAGATTGGATATCCCCTGAGATTGGATACTCCCCAGGATCAGACACTTCCCCTCCACCAAGATTGGATTTCCACTGAGATCGGATTCTCCCCAGGATCAGACACTTCCCCTCCACCAAGATTGGATTTCCACTGAGATCGGATTCTCCCCAGGATCAGACACTTCCCCTCCACCAAGATTGGATATCCACTGAGATTGGATTCTCCCCAGGATCAGACACTTCCCCTCCACCAAGATTGGATATCCACTGAGATTGGATTCTCCCCAGGATCAGACACTTCCCCTCCACCAAGATTGCATTTCCACTGAGATTGGATTGTCCCCAGGATCAGACACTTTCCCTCCACCAAGATTGGATATCCCCTGAGATTGGATTCTCCCCAGGATCCGACACTTCCCCTCCACCAAGATTGGATATCCACTGAGATTGGATTCTCCCCAGGATCAGACACTTCCCCTCCACCCAGATTGGATATCCACTGAGATTGGATTCTCCCCAGGATCAGACACTTCCCCTCCACCCAGATTGGATATCCACTGAGATTGGATTCTCCCCAGGATCAGACACTTCCCCTCCACCAAGATTGGATATCCCCTGAGATTGGATTCTCCCCAGGATCAGACACTTCCCCTCCACCAAGATTGGATATCCCCTGAGATTGGATTCTCCCCAGGATCAGACACTTCCCCTCCACCAAGATTGGATATCCACTGAGATTGGATTCTCCCCAGGATCAGACACTTCCCCTCCACCAAGATTGGATATCCCCTGAGATTGGATTCTCCCCAGGATCAGACACTTCCACTCCACCAAGATTGGATATCCACTGAGATTGGATTCTCCCCAGGATCAGACACTTCCACTCCACCAAGATTGGATATCCACTGAGATTGGATTCTCCCCAGGATCAGACACTTCCCCTCCACCAAGATTGGATATCCCCTGAGATTGGATTCTCCCCAGGATCAGACACTTCCCCTCCACCAAGATTGGATATCCCCTGAGATTGGATTCTCCCCAGGATCAGACACTTCCCCTCCACCAAGATTGGATATCCACTGAGATTGGATTCTCCCCAGGATCAGACACTTCCCCTCCACCCAGATTGGATTTCCCCTGAGATTGGATTCTCCCCAGGATCAGACACTTCCACTCCACCAAGTTTGGATTTCCACTGAGATCGGATTCTCCCCAGGATCAGACACTTCCCCTCCACCAAGATTGGATTTCCACTGAGATTGGATTCTCCCCAGGATCAGACACTTCCCCTCCACCAAGATTGGATATCCCCTGAGATTGGATTCTCCCCAGGATCAGACACTTCCCCTCCACCAAGATTGGATATCCACTGAGATTGGATTCTCCCCAGGATCAGACACTTCCACTCCACCAAGATTGGATATCCCCTGAGATTGGATTCTCCCCAGGATCAGACACTTCCCCTCCACCAAGATTGGATATCCACTGAGATTGGATTCTCCCCAGGATCAGACACTTCCCCTCCACCAAGATTGGATATCCACTGAGATCGGATTCTCCCCAGGATCAGACACTTCCCCTCCACCAAGATTGGATATCCACTGAGATTGGATTCTCCCCAGGATCAGACACTTCCACTCCACCAAGATTGGATTTCCACTGAGATCGGATTCTCCCCAGGATCAGACACTTCCCCTCCACCAAGATTGTATATCCCCTGAGATTGGATTCTCCCCAGGATCAGACACTTCCCCTCCACCAAGATTGGATATCCACTGAGATTGGATTCTCCCCAGGATCAGACACTTCCACTCCACCAAGATTGGATATCCACTGAGATTGGATTCTCCCCAGGATCAGACACTTCCCCTCCACCAAGATTGGATATCCCCTGAGATTGGATTCTCCCCAGGATCAGACACTTCCCCTCCACCAAGATTGGATATCCACTGAGATTGGATTCTCCCCAGGATCAGACACTTCCCCTCCACCAAGATTGGATATCCACTGAGATTGGATTCTCCCCAGGATCAGACACTTCCCCTCCACCAAGATTGGATATCCACTGAGATTGGATTCTCCCCAGGATCAGACACTTCCCCTCCACCCAGATTGGATATCCACTGAGATTGGATTCTCCCCAGGATCAGACACTTCCCCTCCACCAAGATTGCATTTCCACTGAGATTGGATTGTCCCCAGGATCAGACACTTTCCCTCCACCAAGATTGGATATCCCCTGAGATTGGATTCTCCCCAGGATCCGACACTTCCCCTCCACCAAGATTGGATATCCACTGAGATTGGATTCTCCCCAGGATCAGACACTTCCCCTCCACCCAGATTGGATATCCACTGAGATTGGATTCTCCCCAGGATCAGACACTTCCCCTCCACCCAGATTGGATATCCACTGAGATTGGATTCTCCCCAGGATCAGACACTTCCCCTCCACCAAGATTGGATATCCCCTGAGATTGGATTCTCCCCAGGATCAGACACTTCCCCTCCACCAAGATTGGATATCCCCTGAGATTGGATTCTCCCCAGGATCAGACACTTCCCCTCCACCAAGATTGGATATCCACTGAGATTGGATTCTCCCCAGGATCAGACACTTCCCCTCCACCAAGATTGGATATCCCCTGAGATTGGATTCTCCCCAGGATCAGACACTTCCACTCCACCAAGATTGGATATCCACTGAGATTGGATTCTCCCCAGGATCAGACACTTCCACTCCACCAAGATTGGATATCCACTGATATTGGATTCTCCCCAGGATCAGACACTTCCCCTCCACCAAGATTGGATATCCCCTGAGATTGGATTCTCCCCAGGATCAGACACTTCCCCTCCACCAAGATTGGATATCCCCTGAGATTGGATTCTCCCCAGGATCAGACACTTCCCCTCCACCAAGATTGGATATCCACTGAGATTGGATTCTCCCCAGGATCAGACACTTCCCCTCCACCCAGATTGGATTTCCCCTGAGATTGGATTCTCCCCAGGATCAGACACTTCCACTCCACCAAGATTGGATTTCCACTGAGATCGGATTCTCCCCAGGATCAGACACTTCCCCTCCACCAAGATTGGATTTCCACTGAGATTGGATTCTCCCCAGGATCAGACACTTCCCCTCCACCAAGATTGGATATCCCCTGAGATTGGATTCTCCCCAGGATCAGACACTTCCCCTCCACCAAGTTTGGATATCCACTGAGATTGGATTCTCCCCAGGATCAGACACTTCCACTCCACCAAGATTGGATATCCCCTGAGATTGGATTCTCCCCAGGATCAGACACTTCCCCTCCACCAAGATTGGATATCCACTGAGATTGGATTCTCCCCAGGATCAGACAATTCCCCTCCACCAAGATTGGATATCCACTGAGATCGGATTCTCCCCAGGATCAGACACTTCCCCTCCACCAAGATTGGATATCCACTGAGATTGGATTCTCCCCAGGATCAGACACTTCCACTCCACCAAGATTGGATTTCCACTGAGATCGGATTCTCCCCAGGATCAGACACTTCCCCTCCAGCAAGATTGGATATCCCCTGAGATTGGATTCTCCCCAGGATCAGACACTTCCCCTCCACCAAGATTGGATATCCACTGAGATTGGATTCTCCCCAGGATCAGACACTTCCACTCCACCAAGATTGGATATCCACTGAGATTGGATTCTCCCCAGGATCAGACACTTCCCCTCCACCAAGATTGGATATCCCCTGAGATTGGATTCTCCCCAGGATCAGACACTTCCCCTCCACCAAGATTGGATATCCACTGAGATTGGATTCTCCCCAGGATCAGACACTTCCCCTCCACCAAGATTGGATATCCACTGAGATTGGATTCTCCCCAGGATCAGACACTTCCCCTCCACCAAGATTGGATATCCCCTGAGATTGGATTCTCCCCAGGATCAGACACTTCCCCTCCACCAAGATTGGATAACCCCTGAGATTGGATTCTCCCCAGGATCAGACACTTCCCCTCCACCCAGGTTGGATATCCACTGAGATTGGATTCTCCCCAGGATCAGACACTTCCCCTCCACCAAGATTGGATATCCACTGAGATTGGATTCTCCCCAGGATCAGACACTTCCACTCCACCAAGATTGGATATCCACTGAGATTGGATTCTCCCCAGGATCAGACACTTTCCCTCCACCAAGATTGGATATCCACTGAGATTGGATTCTCCCCAGGATCAGACACTTCCCCTCCACCAAGATTGGATATCCCCTGAGATTGGATTCTCCCCAGGATCAGACACTTCCCCTCCACCAAGATTGGATATCCACTGAGATTGGATTCTCCCCAGGATCAGACACTTACCCTCCACCCAGATTGGATATCCACTGAGATTGGATTCTCCCCAGGATCAGACACTTCCACTCCACCAAGATTAGATTTCCACTGAGATTGGATTCTCCCCAGGATCAGACACTTCCCCTCCACCAAGATTGGATATCCCCTGAGATTGGATTCTCCCCAGGATCAGACACTTCTGCTCCACCAAGATTTGATATCCCCTGAGATTGGATTCTCCCCAGGATCAGACACTTCCCCTCCAGCAAGATTGGATATCCACTGAGATTGGATTCTCCCCAGGATCAGACACTTCCACTCCACCAAGATTGGATATCCACTGAGACTGGATTCTCCCCAGGATCAGACACTTCCCCTAAACCAAGATTGGATATCCACTGAGATTGGATTCTCCCCAGGATCAGACACTTCCCCTCCACCAAGATTGGATATCCACTGAGATTGGATTCTCCCCAGGATCAGACACTTCCCCTCCACCAAGATTGGATATCCCCTGAGATTGGATTCTCCCCAGGATCAGACACTTCCCCTCCACCAAGATTGGATATCCACTGAGATTGGATTCTCCCCAGGATCAGACACTTCCACTCCACCAAGATTGGATATCCACTGAGATTGGATTCTCCCCAGGATCAGACACTTTCCCTCCACCCAGATTGGATATCCACTGAGATTGGATTCTCCCCAGGATCAGACACTTCCCCTCCACCAAGATTGGCTATCCCCTGAGATTGGATTCTCCCCAGGATCAGACACTTCCCCTCCACCAAGATTGGATATCCACTGAGATTGGATTCTCCCCAGGATCAGACACTTCCACTCCACCAAGATTGGATATCCACTGAGATTGGATTCTCCCCAGGATCAGACACTTTCCCTCCACCCAGATTGGATATCCACTGAGATTGGATTCTCCCCAGGATCAGACACTTACCCTCCACCAAGATTGGATATCCACTGAGATTGGATTCTCCCCAGGATCAGACACTTTCCCTCCACCAAGATTGGATATCCACTGAGATTGGATTCTCCCCAGGATCAGACACTTCCCCTCCACCAAGATTGGATATCCCCTGAGATTGGATTCTCCCCAGGATCAGACACTTCCCCTCCACCAAGATTGGATATCCACTGAGATTGAATTCTCCCCAGGATCAGACACTTCCCCTCCACCCAGATTGGATATCCACTGAGATTGGATTCTCCCCAGGATCAGACACTTCCACTCCACCAAGATTGGATTTCCACTGAGATTGGATTCTCCCCAGGATCAGACACTTCCCCTCCACCAAGATTGGATATCCACTGAGATTGGATTCTCCCCAGGATCAGACACTTCCCCTCCTCCAAGATTGGATATCCACTGAGATTGGATTCTCCCCAGGATCAGACACTTCCCCTCCACCAAGATTGGATATCCACTGAGATTGAATTCTCCCCAGGATCAGACACTTCCCCTCCACCAAGATTTGATATCCCCTGAGATTGGATTCTCCCCAGGATCAGACACTTCCCCTCCACCAAGATTGGATATCCACTGAGATTGGATTCTCCCCAGGATCAGACACTTCCACTCCACCAAGATTGGATATCCACTGTGATTGGATTCTCCCCAGGATCAGACACTTCCCCTCCACCAAGATTGGATATCCACTGAGATTGGATTCTCCCCAGGATCAGACACTTCCACTCCACCAAGATTGGATATCCACTGAGATTGGATTCTCCCCAGGATCAGACACTTTCCCTCCACCCAGATTGGATATCCACTGAGATTGGATTCTCCCCAGGATCAGACACTTTCCCTCCACCAAGATTGGATATCCCCTGAGATTGGATTCTCCCCAGGATCAGACACTTCCCCTCCACCAAGATTGGATATCCACTGAGATTGGATTCTCCCCAGGATCAGACACTTCCCCTCCACCAAGAATGGATATCCCCTGAGGTTGGATTCTCCCCAGGATCAGACACTTCCACTCCACCAAGATTGGATATCCACTGAGATTGGATTCTCCCCAGGATCAGACACTTCCACTCCACCAAGATTGGATATCCACTGAGATTGGATTCTCCCCAGGATCAGACACTTCCCCTCCACCAAGATTGGATATCCCCTGAGATTGGATTCTCCACAGGATCAGACACTTCCCCTCCACCAAGATTGGATATCCCCTGAGATTGGATTCTCCCCAGGATCAGACACTTCCCCTCCACCAAGATTGGATATCCACTGAGATTGGATTCTCCCCAGGATCAGACACTTCCCCTCCACCCAGATTGGATTTCCCCTGAGATTGGATTCTCCCCAGGATCAGACACTTCCACTCCACCAAGATTGGATTTCCACTGAGATCGGATTCTCCCCAGGATCAGACACTTCCCCTCCACCAAGATTGGATTTCCACTGAGATTGGATTCTCCCCAGGATCAGACACTTCCCCTCCACCAAGATTGGATATCCCCTGAGATTGGATTCTCCCCAGGATCAGACACTTCCCCTCCACCAAGATTGGATATCCACTGAGATTGGATTCTCCCCAGGATCAGACACTTCCACTCCACCAAGATTGGATATCCCCTGAGATTGGATTCTCCCCAGGATCAGACACTTCCCCTCCACCAAGATTGGATATCCACTGAGATTGGATTCTCCCCAGGATCAGACACTTCCCCTCCACCAAGATTGGATATCCACTGAGATCGGATTCTCCCCAGGATCAGACACTTCCCCTCCACCAAGATTGGATATCCACTGAGATTGGATTCTCCCCAGGATCAGACACTTCCACTCCACCAAGATTGGATTTCCACTGAGATCGGATTCTCCCCAGGATCAGACACTTCCCCTCCACCAAGATTGGATATCCCCTGAGATTGGATTCTCCCCAGGATCAGACACTTCCCCTCCACCAAGATTGGATATCCACTGAGATTGGATTCTCCCCAGGATCAGACACTTCCACTCCACCAAGATTGGATATCCACTGAGATTGGATTCTCCCCAGGAACAGACACTTCCCCTCCACCAAGATTGGATATCCCCTGAGATTGGATTCTCCCCAGGATCAGACACTTCCCCTCCACCAAGATTGGATATCCACTGAGATTGGATTCTCCCCAGGATCGGACACTTCCCCTCCAACAAGATTGGATATCCACTGAGATTGGATTCTCCCCAGGATCAGACACTTCCCCTCCACCAAGATTGGATATCCCCTGAGATTGGATTCTCCCCAGGATCAGACACTTCCCCTCCACCAAGATTGGATATCCCCTGAGATTGGATTCTCCCCAGGATCAGACACTTCCCCTCCACCCAGATTGGATATCCACTGAGATTGGATTCTCCCCAGGATCAGACACTTCCCCTCCACCAAGATTGGATATCCACTGAGATTGGATTCTCCCCAGGATCAGACACTTCCACTCCACCAAGATTGGATATCCACTGAGATTGGATTCTCCCCAGGATCAGACACTTTCCCTCCACCAAGATTGGATATCCACTGAGATTGGATTCTACCCAGGATCAGACACTTCCCCTCCACCAAGATTGGATATCCCCTGAGATTGGATTCTCCCCAGGATCAGACACTTCCCCTCCACCAAGATTGGATATCCACTGAGATTGAATTCTCCCCAGGATCAGACACTTCCCCTCCACCCAGATTGGATATCCACTGAGATTGGATTCTCCCCAGGATCAGACACTTCCACTCCACCAAGATTGGATTTCCACTGAGATTGGATTCTCCCCAGGATCAGACACTTCCCCTCCACCAAGATTGGATATCCCCTGAGATTGGATTCTCCCCAGGATCAGACACTTCCCCTCCACCAAGATTGGACATCCACTGAGATTGGATTCTCCCCAGGATCAGACACTTCCCCTCCACCAAGATTGGATATCCACTGAGATTGGATTCTCCCCAGGATCAGACACTTCCCCTCCACCAAGATTGGATATCCACTGAGATTGGATTCTCCCCAGGATCAGACACTTCCCCTCCACCAAGATTTGATATCCCCTGAGATTGGATTCTCCCCAGGATCAGACACTTCCCCTCCACCAAGATTGGATATCCACTGAGATTGGATTCTCCCCAGGATCAGACACTTCCACTCCACCAAGATTGGATATCCACTGAGATTGGATTCTCCCCAGGATCAGACACTTCCCCTCCACCAAGATTGGATATCCACTGAGATTGGATTCTCCCCAGGATCAGACACTTCCCCTCCACCAAGATTGGATATCCACTGAGATTGGATTCTCCCCAGGATCAGACACTTCCCCTCCACCAAGATTGGATATCCCCTGAGATTGGATTCTCCCCAGGATCAGACACTTCCCCTCCACCAAGATTGGATATCCACTGAGATTGGATTCTCCCCAGGATCAGACACTTCCACTCCACCAAGATTGGATATCCACTGAGATTGGATTCTCCCCAGGATCAGACACTTTCCCTCCACCCAGATTGGATATCCACTGAGATTGGATTCTCCCCAGGATCAGACACTTCCCCTCCACCAAGATTGGATATCCCCTGAGATTGGATTCTCCCCAGGATCAGACACTTCCCCTCCACCAAGATTGGATATCCACTGAGATTGGATTCTCCCCAGGATCAGACACTTCCACTCCACCAAGATTGGATATCCACTGAGATTGGATTCTCCCCAGGATCAGACACTTTCCCTCCACCCAGATTGGATATCCACTGAGATTGGATTCTCCCCAGGATCAGACACTTCCCCTCCACCAAGATTGGATATCCACTGAGATTGGATTCTCCCCAGGATCAGACACTTTCCCTACACCAAGATTGGATATCCACTGAGATTGGATTCTCCCCAGGATCAGACACTTCCCCTCCACCAAGATTGGATATCCCCTGAGATTGGATTCTCCCCAGGATCAGACACTTCCCCTCCACCAAGATTGGATATCCACTGAGATTGAATTCTCCCCAGGATCAGACACTTCCCCTCCACCCAGATTGGATATCCACTGAGATTGGATTCTCCCCAGGATCAGACACTTCCACTCCACCAAGATTGGATTTCCACTGAGATTGGATTCTCCCCAGGATCAGACACTTCCCCTCCACCAAGATTGGATATCCACTGAGATTGGATTCTCCCCAGGATCAGACACTTCCCCTCCACCAAGATTGGATATCCACTGAGATTGGATTCTCCCCAGGATCAGACACTTCCCCTCCACCAAGATTGGATATCCACTGAGATTGGATTCTCCCCAGGATCAGACACTTCCCCTCCACCAAGATTTGATATCCCCTGAGATTGGATTCTCCCCAGGATCAGACACTTCCCCTCCACCAAGATTGGATATCCACTGAGATTGGATCCTCCCCAGGATCAGACACTTCCACTCCACCAAGATTGGATATCCACTGAGATTGGATTCTCCCCAGGATCAGACACTTCCCCTCCACCAAGATTGGATATCCACTGAGATTGGATTCTCCCCAGGATCAGACACTTCCCCTCCACCAAGATTGGATATCCACTGAGATTGGATTCTCCCCAGGATCAGACACTTCCACTCCACCAAGATTGGATATCCACTGAGATTGGATTCTCCCCAGGATCAGACACTTCCCCTCCACCAAGATTGGATATCCCCTGAGATTGGATTCTCCCCAGGATCAGACACTTCCCCTCCACCAAGATTGGATATCCACTGAGATTGGATTCTCCCCAGGATCAGACACTTCCACTCCACCAAGATTGGATATCCACTGAGATTGGATTCTCCCCAGGATCAGACACTTTCCCTCCACCAAGATTGGATATCCCCTGAGATTGGATTCTACCCAGGATCAGACACTTCCCCTCCACCAAGATTGGATATCCACTGAGATTGGATTCTCCCCAGGATCAGACACTTCCCCTCCACCAAGATTGGATATCCACTGAGATTGGATTCTCCCCAGGATCAGACACTTCCACTCCACCAAGATTGGATATCCACTGAGATTGGATTCTCCCCAGGATCAGACACTTCCCCTCCACCAAGATTGGATATCCACTGAGATTGGATTCTCCCCAGGATCAGACACTTCCCCTCCACCAAGATTGGATATCCACTGAGATTGGATTCTCCCCAGGATCAGACACTTCCACTCCACCAAGATTGGATATCCACTGAGATTGGATTCTCCCCAGGATCAGACACTTTCCCTCCACCCAGATTGGATATCCACTGAGATTGGATTCTCCCCAGGATCAGACACTTTCCCTCCACCAAGATTGGATATCCCCTGAGATTGGATTCTACCCAGGATCAGACACTTCCCCTCCACCAAGATTGGATATCCACTGAGATTGGATTCTCCCCAGGATCAGACACCTTCCCTCCACCAAGATTGGATATCCACTGAGATTGGATTCTCCCCAGGATCAGACACTTCCCCTCCACCAAGATTGGATATCCCCTGAGATTGGATTCTCCCCAGGATCAGACACTTCCCCTCCACCAAGATTGGATATCCACTGAGATTGGATTCTCCCCAGGATCAGACACTTCCACTCCACCAAGATTGGATTTCCACTGAAATTGGATTCTTCCCAGGATCAGACACTTCCCCTCCACCAAGATTGGATATCCACTGAGATTGGATTCTCCCCAGGATCAGACACTTCCCCTCCACCAAGATTGGATATCCACTGAGATTGGATTCTCCCCAGGATCAGACACTTCCCCTCCACCAAGATTGGATTTCCACTGAGATTGGATTCTCCCCAGGATCAGACACTTCCCCTCCACCCAGATTGGATATCCACTGAGATTGGATTCTCCCCAGGATCAGACACTTCCCCTCCACCAAGATTGGATTTCCACTGAGATTGGATTCTCCCCAGGATCAGACACTTCCACTCCACCAATATTGGATATCCACTGAGATTGGATTCTCCCCAGGATCAGACACTTCCACTCCACCCAGATTGGTTATCCACTGAGATTGGATTCTCCCCAGGATCAGACACTTCCACTCCACCAAGATTGGATATCCACTGAGATTGGATTCTCCCCAGGATCAGACACTTCCCCTCCACCCAGATTGGATATCCACTGAGATTGGATTCTCCCCAGGATCAGACACTTCCACTCCACCAAGATTGGATATCCACTGAGATTGGATTCTCCCCAGGATCAGACACTTTCCCTCCACCCAGATTGGATATCCACTGAGATTGGATTCTCCCCAGGATCAGACACTTTCCCTCCACCAAGATTGGATATCCCCTGAGATTGGATTCTACCCAGGATCAGACACTTCCCCTCCACCAAGATTGGATATCCACTGAGATTGGATTCTCCCCAGGATCAGACACTTTCCCTCCACCAAGATTGGATATCCACTGAGATTGGATTCTCCCCAGGATCAGACACTTCCCCTCCACCAAGATTGGATATCCCCTGAGATTGGATTCTCCCCAGGATCAGACACTTCCCCTCCACCAAGATTGGATATCCACTGAGATTGGATTCTCCCCAGGATCAGACACTTCCCCTCCACCAAGATTGGATATCCACTGAGATTGAATTCTCCCCAGGATCAGACACTTCCCCTCCACCCAGATTGGATATCCACTGAGATTGGATTCTCCCCAGGATCAGACACTTCCACTCCACCAAGATTGGATTTCCACTGAGATTGGATTCTCCCCAGGATCAGACACTTCCCCTCCACCAAGATTGGATATCCACTGAGATTGGATTCTCCCCAGGATCAGACACTTCCCCTCCACCAAGATTGGATATCCACTGAGATTGGATTCTCCCCAGGATCAGACACTTCCCCTCCACCAAGATTGGATATCCACTGAGATTGGATTCTCCCCAGGATCAGACACTTCCCCTCCACCAAGATTTGATATCCCCTGAGATTGGATTCTCCCCAGGATCAGACACTTCCCCTCCACCAAGATTGGATATCCACTGAGATTGGATTCTCCCCAGGATCAGACACTTCCACTCCACCAAGATTGGATATCCACTGAGATTGGATTCTCCCCAGGATCAGACACTTCCCCTCCACCAAGATTGGATATCCACTGAGATTGGATTCTCCCCAGGATCAGACACTTCCCCTCCACCAAGATTGGATATCCACTGAGATTGGATTCTCCCCAGGATCAGACACTTTCCCTCCACCCAGATTGGATATCCACTGAGATTGGATTCTCCCCAGTATCAGACACTTTCCCTCCACCAAGATTGGATATCCCCTGAGATTGGATTCTCCCCAGGATCAGACACTTTCCCTCCACCAAGATTGGATATCCACTGAGATTGGATTCTCCCCAGGATCAGACACTTCCCCTCCACCAAGATTGGATATCCCTGAGATTGGATTCTCCCCAGGATCAGACACTTCCCTCCACCAAAGATTGGATATCCACTGAGATTGAATTCTCCCCAGGATCAGACACTTCCCCTCCACCCAGATTGGATATCCACTGAGATTGGATTCTCCCCAGGATCAGACACTTCCACTCCACCAAGATTGGATTTCCACTGAGATTGGATTCTCCCCAGGATCAGACACTTCCCCTCCACCAAGATTGGATATCCACTGAGATTGGATTCTCCCCAGGATCAGACACTTCCCCTCCACCAAGATTGGATATCCACTGAGATTGGATTCTCCCCAGGATCAGACACTTCCACTCCACCAAGATTGGATTTCCACTGAGATTGGATTCTCCCCAGGATCAGACACTTCCCCTCCACCCAGATTGGATATCCACTGAGATTGGATTCTCCCCAGGATCAGACACTTCCCCTCCACCAAGATTGGATTTCCACTGAGATTGGATTCTCCCCAGGATCAGACATTTCCACTCCACCAATATTGGATATCCACTGAGATTGGATTCTCCCCAGGATCAGACACTTCCACTCCACCCAGATTGGTTATCCACTGAGATTGGATTCTCCCCAGGATCAGACACTTCCCCTCCACCAAGATTGGATTTCCACTGAGATTGGATTCTCCCCAGGATCAGACACTTCCACTCCACCAGGATTGGATATCCACTGAGATTGGATTCTCCCCAGGATCAGACACTTCCCCTCCACCCAGATTGGATATCCACTGAGATTGGATTCTCCCCAGGATCAGACACTTCCACTCCACCAAGATTGGATATCCACTGAGATTGGATTCTCCCCAGGATCAGACACTTCCCCTCCACCAAGATTGGATATCCACTGAGATTGGATTCTCCCCAGGATCAGACACTTCCCCTCCACCAAGATTGGATATCCACTGAGATTGGATTCTCCCCAGGATCAGACACTTCCACTCCACCAAGATTGGATATCCACTGAGATTGGATTCTCCCCAGGATCAGACACTTCCCCTCCACCAAGATTGGATATCCACTGAGATTGGATTCTCCCCAGGATCAGACACTTCCCCTCCACCCAGATTGGATATCCACTGAGATTGGATTCTCCCCAGGATCAGACACTTCCCCTCCACCAAGATTGGATATCCCCTGAGATTGGATTCTCCCCAGGATCAGACACTTCCACTCCACCCAGATTGGTTATCCACTGAGATTGGATTCTCC